>NW_026962011.1:20423768-20780268 GCF_032445375.1 Bacillus rossius redtenbacheri | reverse complement strand
AAAAGTTAAACTATATAATGACACGGCTCCGATAAAAGCGCAAAACACTTTAAAAAATACACAACCCATGCTTTGTACCTGGTTATCGACAAGCAATTTGGTTAAAATACCGCCAGTCTTGCTAAAATCTTTGAACAGTTAACACTATAACGTTTCCTTTTGGCTTGATGAACTTTGGTTTGCGCGATGACAGCATCGTGGTTACACATTCTCGTTCCACTCGACTTCCATTCCATTCAAGTGCCGTATACCGAGAGCTAAAATGGTTAAACATCAATATGTAATGAAACGTTACGAACGTTATAAATCTTCACAAACATGCAATTTTAGATTAACTATAATTTTTCCAAAAATGTGGACATTTTTGCTTCTTTAGCCAAAACGGTACAATCGTCACGCCAATTGGTCCAAAAAGGTACAAAGCCACAGCAGAGTACTTTATTTCCAGCAATTCTTTTTCCCTGCACAAATCAGCTCGATTTTCTTACTGTACAGACTCCAGAGCGCGAACATTACTCATATTTTACATGCTCTCTGCAAAATTATTTATTTATAAGCAAGTGGCCACCCTAATTTCAGTCTCCTGCTAAACAGTTTCGGACACACGAAACCGTCATGTTATTTCAGTGCGATATTGTGCAAGTGACTTCGAGTATAAATAGTCAAATAGCTTTTGAAGAAAGAAAAAAAAATGCGTTGTTATCATTAGACAGGATCGCATTCAGGTTCACTGGCACATAGTAGCCATGATATTGTGTAACTTAAAAAAAAGATTGATCATAGTTGGGACCACACATCTGGCACACCGCACGGATCGCGCGCGCACTCTACCGAGAGTTCACTCTATGTCCGACCCCGCGGAGACGCGAGACAGTTGGGTAGTGGCCGGCACCGGAAAGGCAGCGCCGCGCCGGCCTAACATGGAGTCTCTTGGACCCGCCCCCCCCCCCCCTCCTCCAGTACTAGCTCCGTGCGTCAGCCCAGCTCACCCCCTTCCTCTCTGCGACGCCACCTGAATAACTTTTTATTATTGTGGTTTCCTGTACGTGCGGACAATGGCTGATGAGACGCATTGTCGCCGCCGCCGTCTCCCGAGGGGAGTTTTGGCGCGCGCGGGTCGGCGCGTAGCCCGGCGAACACGGTCGCATTCCGGGGCGCGACTGCGCGACCCACTTCGATAAGCGCCAGGGTCCCGCTTCCAGTGCATTCCGGCCAATCCGAACACTTCTTTCCGCATTCGCCGGGCCCGGAGGAGCATTGTCGGGAGAGGGCACGCTGTAACGCAGTTGAAGTCACTCTTTAACATTTTGTCCCCCCGCCCAGGTGTCTGATAACGTCTGCCGTGGATTTCTCTTACGGGCCAGTCGCGACCAGATAACACAGAAACCCGAGCGCTTGACAATAAAACAAAGCCAAAGCCATGTTTGAAAAAAAAAAAGCTATTTTTCAACGAATACTGACCAACGAAGACATTGCGACATTACATCATGCAGTGTGGACAAACGAGTGAATTCTTCCGCAGAAATTAAGTACTAGTGGTACACGATTTGTGCCGGACAGTAGGTGAATTGCCCGACTGGGAGTGTGTATCTACCCGGCTGTTACATTAAAAATATTGCCAAACAGTCAACATTACTCCCAAGAGTAAAAATCAATTGAAGATACTCCAACTGGACACGTATTTGGATGGACATAGCTGACGTCGATTTACCAACAAATCTCCGTGCGTCGGCATATGCATTCATCAACGATGTCATTCTTACAAAAATGAGAAGACATAAAATTTCTATAGACAGTGATAATTGTTGTGGACGTTGTGATACAGAACTTCACCGAGGCACCAACTGTGTATATTCCGAACCCCTTTGGGGTTGGTGTAAAAGACGTACTGCAAGACAACTCTGTCCCCCGATCCATTACAATGTAGCGAAAATATGTTTTCTTGATTTTTCAATATTTCCCTTCGTAAAACGGTGAGCTTTGGCCTGGCTCATGATGAACTTGATTGACTTTACCTTGCACACCCAAACACCTTATTTAGTATGTGACTTTATAGAAAACCTCTATAGGGCCCGATAGACTATGGTAAAAAACAAAACTCTTCAACCAGTGTTTGGTCCTTACCTCCTTTTCTTTTGATCTGTAAAAATAACAACATAATGTTAATGGCCTTGTGAATGTAGGTATAATGTGAAAATTTTGGGCATGCACATTTGAGCCTCTGCCCACAAATGTTCCAATGTAAATGTAACATTTGTCAACTGCCTGAAACTATTTGTCAATAAAAACAAATTAAAAGTGGTTAGACGCATGGTCTGGTAATCTGTAGCTCGGATTTGATTCCCACTGGATTCAATTTTTTTTTTACATTTTCATTTTTATTCTTGCAATATTAAATAATTACAAAAATTATATATATTTAAACAGTTAAATGTATATATTTAAATATACTGTATTCAATTTATTAAAGTTTTCTTTAATTTAATTAGTTAATATATTTAAATAGGAAATGTTTTAAATGATACTTTTTGGAATTATTTACTTTCGTGCGTGGTTTGTATTTTAAACATTTGTTCTTCAATAGTAACGTTTTGTTGTCGTTATATCCCTACTGATCCTTTTTATTTATGTCTTTCGTACCTTCACAGCACATGGCCCAAGTCGGCAATTACTATACATTTGTTTTCTACAGTTTGTAACAGTCTCTACAGTTGTGAAAAGCGTCTGGCTTCGCGTCTGCAGCGGTTTGCCGTAAAACATATTATTGTTACGAACTTGAGCAAGGCTGTGACACGTGCAGGTGCAGAGCTGGCTGGCGGCTGCCGCAACATGAGATGCACCGCGCGCGCCTGGAAGATAACAAGGATTGTCGCTTTCCCCACTCCTTCCCTCCACTCCCCGCGCGGTGCTCTGCCTTTGACACGTAACTGACACCTGACAGCTGTGCAGTTACGCGAGCCGCCGACACGTATTTCGAGAGATTTCTGCCGTCGTGTCGGCGCGGAATGACGCGACTGGCCCCGGCCGCGCTCGTGAGTTCCAGAAATGGCGGCTGATATATAAAAAGAGGATGTCAGCCTAATGGGAGAGTTCAGAGAGAGAGCAGGGCTTCCGGGGCGATAGTGCCGCGGGTGCGGCAGAGTGGCGAAGTCCTTGGACGAAGGTTCCAGGGCAGGGAGTGAGTGAGTTCAGTGGAGTCGGGAGTTTTACCGCGACGGAGTTTCCGGGCGATAGTGTCGCGGGCGCGGCGGAGTCCCGAGCGAAGTTCCGAGCGAGGCGCCAAGCGGATCCTCGGCGAAGGCAAGTGCGTCGGCGGCGGCGGAGTGCGGCGACGGAGTTCCGCGGCGGAGGCCCACGAGGGGTGCTGCATTGAGAGTTGCGCCAGAGGTGCAGCCCAGCGAGGTGTGCAGTGTGTGAAAACGAGTGACTGGGGAAGTAACATTTTTTAAGTGCAATTGATTATTTGCCATTTAGATTATTTGTAAGTGACATAAGTAGTGGCAATAAATAAAACTGTGTGTGTGATAAAAATCTTTAATTGGGATATCCTTTACGAACCCACTGTAAATCGTAACATTATATTATTGGAAAATAGAAACAAATCAATGTTCCTTCTGATAATAAATAAAAAGCAGAATAGATAACAATTACTTGCAATAATTTTCGTTTAAGGTTTATTTTGTTCAAAACATCAACTAATTATGTAATTCACATGTTTAAATATATTAATTTCTGTAATTATTTGTTTGATATTGCGAGAAATAAAAGAAATGAAAATTTAAAAAAAAATAATTTATAGTTAGTATTGAACTCAAGCCGGCATTTGTTTAACAACTACACCATGCCACTTACCAAAATTATGAAAAAATTAGTTTTCAAACTGTACTTTCTTTTTTTTTCTTTTGAGCGTGTTGTTAGGTAGTTATAAAAAAAACTGACCAGGCGTAATACAAGAGCGAGGCATTTTCTCTCGCCGCTTCAACTAAACTGACAAATGTGGAAAGATGTTAAGGCATTGGTACATATTGGGCATTCACCAAGCACCCAAAAAAAAATGAAAAAAATAGTAATCTGGGAAAAAAATTAAAACATTGATTCGGAATTAGGAATAATATATTTTATACGAAACTCCCGTTTAACACAATGTTAATGATGGGTTCAACTACTACTAGCGCCGTTAGTTCGCAGGCCACCGCGAGCTTCACTAAGCCGACGAGAGACGCCAACGCAAAGGATAGAAGTTGCCAGACCTATCTATATGACCGTGGTCCAACTTACATGATTTTAAATCAATTGTTTCCTTTCCGTTAATACGTTTAATTGTTAAACTTCTCGTCCCAATACGTTATCAGCAAGTGTAAAGCTGGGTGCACAATGAAAAAAAAATAGAAGCAGTAGATCGCGCGCACAAGATTTGACCACCATGTTTTCCAACTTACTGATTCACAATAGCGCATAGGATGGTCGTGTGCATGGGAGAGAAGTCGTGTGCATAGGAGGAAAATGATTATAATTTGGCTCGCCCACGCTCCCAATACAGCTCGCCATTATTCTTACGGTGCAATCATGGCAAATCGCTGGGTTCCCTCAGGTACTCGGTGCACTATACCTTTCAACAGGTCTCCTCCAACCCGTTACGATTTTCCACCGCGACGTACGAGGTGTGTTTCGTCGCATCCCTGAACAGCCGCAACCCGCTGCACTTCTCGGTGCGAGGGCATCTCTGCTCACCAACCCCGCAATATACTTGTATAGTAATAATAACGCAAACTCCTATAACCCCGCAATATACTTTTCGACGAATAATTCTTATCACTCTTAATATAATTTGCAGCACTTAAATATTTCTTTCTTGGCATGCAGCCGCGAGTTCAGACGTTAGTGACATGAAAAATTGGTCACTTCATAAACTATGGTTTGCGTACGCCATTGAATAATCTGAAAACCACATTAGTCACAAACACTCCCACACAGGTACGATGTACACAATAAGTTATACTAAGTTATTCTAAAACTGGCCAATGATTCTTCTCGGTCACCATTTTTTTTTAATCGGAAATTTCAAACAAGCAATGGCCGATAACGTGAGTTAAAACTACACTGATGTTTGGGACAGGCCTGGGGTTGGAATGGCTGCCAACCGCTTTATTTGGTCCGGGAGTTGGGCAGCGTTCGAAGCAGTTGGCTCCCCCATGTCGACTCTTTAATTTATAGACTTATTCTTAGGGGCATTCATTTTTCGCCAAAAAGATTTCGAGACTATAGCTGAAGAGTTGAAATACTGTAGCACCATCTGGTTGAGTTTCTTTCAGTAGTACATGTTTACTGTTGGTTCACGAATCACAGCTATTCAGTGCGGAAGTAAACGCGTCCTGGAGGGCTTGCACAAATAAGGCAATTGCTTCTCTTGCAGACGGCCACCAATCACAAAATAAAATCGCTGGCGCAAGGCATACTGCCCGTTCTGATTTTTTTTTCTGTAAAAAATACATGAGTAGGGCATATATTTTTCGCGCAACGATATAAGCGTTCGTTCTACTGCAACGAAATATGTCCGCACCAATAGTTTTTCTTAAATGCGATCGGTGGATGTCTGCAAGAGAAGCCATCCCCTCCTTTGACCAGGCCAATCGGAACGAGTTTGCTTCCGCACAAAACTGCTGCGACTCGTGTACCAGAGAGGAATTCAAAACGGTCAACCAAATACAGACGATGCTACAATGTTTTAACACAAAAAAATATTCCTAAAATATTTTAGCGAAAAAATTACTTGGCTCTGTACGTGGCTGAATGGTTCCGAGTAAAACCTGCTCGGACATACGTGGGGAGCCGTGGGCATTGCAAGTGCTACGCTCACGTGCACGCAGGCACGTGCTTGGTGGGAGCCTCCGCTATCTTCCCGCAGCGCCACCGTCGCTGTGCCTCGCCGCCCGCCCTTGTTCGCGTCTCGCTCCCTGGAGGCGGGCTACGTCGAGGCCAGGGCTGGCAACCTACCTTCACCCTCCGTCCGCCTGGCGGCCCGCGAACTAACGGCACTAGTAGTAGTGGAGCCCACCACTAACATTCAGTTAAATGGGAGTTTCTCATAAAAGTGGGAATATTAATTAAAACTCTTTGTTTCGTTTTAAACTTCGGAAATTTTTTTAAGAGTTTTAATTTATTTGGGAGCTCTGTAGGGGTTTAATGCACAGCAATAACGTGTGACATTGCCGCAGTTTTCAGTTAAAAGTTGGAGTGTTGAGAATACGGATCCCAAACAAACTGGGATCTGCCACAAGAAAGCTCATGTTTAAATGATAGATGCGTATTTGACTCAAGATATTCGTTTGCTATACATTTTAATCTTCAAGCAAGCGTCATTCTTTCAAATGTGGTTTTTAATCCAGTAATTATTTTTAAATTAACAAGGGAAGGGTTGATAGGCGCCTCTTTCAGCTTCATACAATATCACTTCAACTTCAACCACCACTTCAACTTAACTTATAAATGCGGAAAAAAATGTTAAAGGCATTGGTACATATTGGGCATTCACCAAGCACCCAAAACAATAAAAAAATTGTAATCTGGGAAAAAAATTTCCAAAATTGAGACGGAATTACGATTTATGTATTTTATACGAAACTCCCATCTAACACAATGTTAATGATGGGTTCAACTACTACTAGCGCCGTTAGTTCGCAGGCCACCGCGAGCTTCACTAAGCCAAGGCAAAGGATAAGAAGTGGCCAGACCTTTCTATATGACCATGGTCGAGGCGATGGCTCATCAGAGCACAACGAAAGTTTAAAGTTCAAAAGAAAAACAAAAAAAAAATCAATGATTACGAGTGGGTATTACAAGTGGAGTGCTTGATGATGATGATGATGATGATGATGATGATGATGATGATGATGATGATGATGATGATGATGATGATGATGGGGAGGGGGGATGGGCTCCTGATTGGGACGCTAACACAAGTTTGCACATTTGCACACGTGCTCACTCACCTGTGAACTTTCTCTGAATTTTCACATTCCAGTACTGTTGTAGAAAAACATCTTCCGAGATGACGAGCAACTGTCAATGTTGGGTTTCAAAACTTCCCACCAGTTAACACGCGGACCTCTTTCTTTGGTGTGATAGTGAACCTTCACAGGGCCACGTATTATTCGCGAAAACATCTGAACGCTCATTAGTATCCTGATACTCCCTTATACTTCCATCTGCGAGGTTTCATTTCCAACCCGCGTGGCGACCACGCACCCATGTTTGTTTATTATTTGGTTTAACGACTGATAAAAGTTTTGAGTACTTTTTTCACTCTTTTATTTTTTCCACTTATGGATGAACAAACTCTGTGATTAATAAATAGAACGAATCTTTAAAAACTTACTAAGGCTTGCCACACTTATGCGCAGGCAAGTGATTGTTTCCGATAATCAAGTGTCTTGCGATATAGGGTGGGCTTGCTTAGCGGTTAGCGTGTGCTTACACGATTTAACGAAAATTACACGTTAGTTAATACAGGTACCAGGCCAAGGAAAAATTGCGTTCTTTCTTTGTTTTTTGTGCATTAAAAACTTCACTTGGAGATTAGGTGAAATCAGATATTTTTATTCAATATAAGATCTTCATGCTATTGTTATTGTTTATTATTGCACGACACCATGTAACAAGAGCGAATCACTATTTTTTGAAGGATACATATGTTTTTAGGTTTATTCAAATACTTAAATTCATGTTTCTAGCTTTTTATTAATCAAAAGTTGTATGAAAGTAATAAAGTTAAACATTTTAGACCATAAATTTGTAAATATTCAAAGATCAGATCTCTGAAATATTTTACGAATGTTAAGTTTTGCAAACGCCTCTTTCTTTGTACGTAGCTCCTCCCGAAAAGTCTCCCTGAAGCAGTCCCTGCCATAAAAAAAAAAAAAAAAAAAAAAAAAATTGGGTGGGGCAGTGTCGGGACACACGGCCGTTGGTTTAACGTGAAACGCCAGGAAATTTAGACTGAAGCTTTGAGCTTTCGTCTTTTTTAAAAATATCTGTCAAACCAAAGTCGATTACAAACGCTGCAAGATAGACCAAACGGATTGGTTTCGAAGCGTTCATTCGCTGCACGCCAACGATCCTGCATCACTTCACGTCGACTGACGTTCATATTAATTAATTTGAAAAAGTATTTGACCGATATGTGGGTGCTATCTTCACTCGTTATGTCCACTGACACAGGCACAACAGCGGCGGAGGTGTTCACTGAGCGAGCCGCGACGGCTGTGCGACCGCTCCAGAGACAGTCTCGCTCGCTCGGCGCCGGACACTGAGGTCCCTGTGCGTGGCCCGTAGCCTCCTCTTTCCAACAATAGGCGTGATTTATATTTTCGGCTGGCTCTTGCACGAACTGAGGCTGACATTGAATTTCAATATTTTATAATAGGCTTACTATTCATTTTAACAATAAACATTGTCCAAAATACACTATTTCTGGCTTAAATCGATCGATCTAAATAAACTATGCACAACCACACGAATCACCGCGCTGTCACGTCTTGAGTCGCGAGCTGCTCTGAGTAGAAAGGAGCGAGAGCACCGGTTGTGACCAATCCGCGCGGCTCCCCTTCCCCGCCAACCCGCCCGCCCGCCCGCGACGCAAACTCAAGGTCGTATCAGTGAACTGACTACATACGTCAAATAACCACACCACACGTCTCCAGGACTAATAGCTAGGGAATTATTAAGAGGCCTATACAGACAGTGTTCAGGGCATGATTGTAGGGCCTTTTGTTAAGAAGAATCTGCAGCTTTCCATTACAGATAAAATTGTCATGTTTTTTGTATGTATAGGGAAAGGATGAATGGGTCGATCTATAATTTTTATAATGCTTTTTAAAATTCGTAACATAGGTAAAAATATTTCCGAATGTGTGGTTTTACGCAGCTGTTTTATGTATCGTGTGTAATGCACACAAAAAAAGTAGACACACACACCGATAGAGTATTAATCGTTGATTAAAATGGTGTAAAAACATACATAGGTCACCGCTGAAAAACGCCCAGAATTCTTCTACGACGAAATGCATTTCGGCACATTTATTCTGCCGGGAAGTGTCTCCCTCGCGCGGCGTATTCTTCAGCCGGCGACTGGAGCCGAGGAGTGGGGCTAGCGGCTGCTGTGAAGGCAGCGGAGGGGAAGTTCGTCTGACGGCTGCTCGGTCGCCTTATCAGCGCGTCGGGGTATCGGATATCGCGATAAGCACATGTGTTCGCAGGAAATCCTTATATTTCTCCAACAAGAAAGAAAAATAAAGCTACTGATCTCAAAGCATACTGGAGTCAAAGGTCAGTTTGTTTTGTAATATGTCATACAAAATACATATGGCGTTCATTAGCCTGCGTAGTCGAAACTTACCTTGTGATCTCTCACCTCCAACACCTTCCCGACCATAATATTGAGTTATCTTAGATGAACAATCGCATATTGAAAAGTTTATTTAAAATATATAGGTTAAATATGTAAGTTTATGATATGTAATGCATCCATAAGTTATAAGTTTTGACAGGCTGAGCTCCCTGTTGGGGAGGGGGAGGGGGGAAACAAACTCTGGCTCCTCACTGTCGAAGCATATAATATGTGTGTATTAACGTTGTAGTATTAACCTTTAAAATGTGTATAACATATGTGTACATTTTTTTATTTGGCACTGAATTATCAATTTATTCACAGGAAAAAAACTATACCTAAACAAAACAATGTCAATGAAGAATTGGAAAACCAGAGCCTATCAAGATCACTGCAGACATCAAGCACTGATTGAAAACGAAATAACATCCGGAGTGCATGAAGTAGTGTACTATGAAGAAAGCTATCCGGCAAATTGAGTAACTGTTTACATATTATTTAAAACAAATCTAAGTTATTAATTTAGAGAAAGTAAGATCGGCAACACAACCAGTTCTATTAATTTAACAAATATGGTTTGGCCAAAATATACATAAGATTTTTGGTCTGTTCAGTGTAAGGTCAATTTATTGCACAAAAAATAAAGAAGTCTAGGTATTAAAAAAGGATAAATTTTATGCATTGCAGGAAAAAATTTAAATTTTATAGCTGCAGTTATCAAGTTCCGGAAGGTAGAGACTCACGATGTCACCTTGGCAGCCAGGGAGTAAAAACGGCACAAGAAATTTCTTCAAGAGAAAATGACACATCAGATGAAGAGAATAACTACTCTGTAGCCAATGTCCTGCACAATGAAGATGGGCAGTGTATGTAAGTCCCTTAGCCCACTTTAGAAATAAGTTAATTACAAAGCGTTTTTAATACATGCTATTTTTCTTTCTTCAACTATTTCCTGAAAAAAATTTTACTTTAATTATTTCGTATAATTTGCACACGGTCGGGTAGTTATACTATTACACGAAACTAGACATTCTTTCGAAACTATATTTCTATCTAAATAAATCAATATAAATAGTTAAATGTTATTGCTACTGTAATGTGGCTCTTTCAGCTCTACAGCCATGTCTTACATAGAAATGCAACCGCCTCTGAAACTATTTGAGATGGAAGCAGGATGTTCTTTCTGGTCAACCACCGAAGGAGCCATTGACATTCCATACGAGCTGGTGGACAGGAATGAGCCAACTGTAGACAGTAGATGTATCAACAATTCAGTGACAAGCAATCAGGTTAGCTGAATGACAATGATATTGCTTTTAAATATATTGACCTGTTAAAAAAATTACAGTTAAGTTATAATTTAACTTTACGAATATACTTCAATTGAAAAATTACACAACTACTCAAACTACATAAATGTTTTTTAATCAGAAATTTCACTAAAAACAGGGCTAAAAAATGAAGACAGTAAAAAATCTTAACCCCATTTAGTGACAATAGACAACATCTTTTATTGACCTTACTTAAAAGTGATACACCATCCCCAGTTAAAACATAAACAGCATTGACTTAAGCACTAAAAATATTTATATTGTAGCAAGACTTTTCAAATTATGCATCATACATTGGACAAAAAACTATTAAAAATACTACAGCTACTATAAGTACTTTTACTGCTATCAATACTCCTGTTTTATTCGTAACTTGAGAAACAATAATATATACCTACATATTTTATGGACATAGAAATATAACATGATTTTAGGTACATTAATAGATATAAGTTATTCAAAAATAATGTATTTATGGATTGTTTCAGCCGAACAGTTTATTCATTATTCCAAGAAAATATAAACATTTGGATGAATATATTGAACATGTAAAGGAAGACAACGGTTTGGTACTCCAAAAGCAGCAAACATCCACATCCTCACCAACTAGCTGTTCTCAGGGCGAAAGAGTGTTTTCAAATGAAGAAGAGAAAACTGAAGAAGTGTTATACGGTGTCTGATTTGTAGATATGTCGTACTTACAAATACTCACGGAAGCAAGTCAGCATAATGAATCGTTTGGGTGTACTCTTGCAAATATGTGTGTAATAAAAAAAATTCGAAAGAATTTTTTTATCTATTATTGTATTTTTTTGTATTATGTACAACATGACTCTGTGTTCCTACGCATAATATGGAAGATAATTCAGTTATGGATATGAATTCAAGGGCTGTTGGTGGAGTTATGGGCATTGGGGCAAGGTATTCTCAATTACAAGAATTATGTGCAGCAAAAGGCGTGCCTTGCATGGCACCAGCAACTTATTCCAAACATCACGATGTTAGCTGTAATGGCCGGGGAAAAGCAGCTTCAGAAAAAATGGAAGAGGCTGCACGCGAAGAAGCTGAATTAGCGAGAGCCAATGATGAAGTTGACGAGCATAACATTCCCCTCATTACTATTGTTGTCGATGGCTGTTGGTGCAAACGCTCCTACAAATGTAAATACGATGCACTTTCTGGAGTTGCAAACAAAAAGAAAGTTTTGTTCAAGGCAGTTGCAAACAAATAGTGCTATGTTTGCGCTCGAGAGAAAAATAACGAATCTATCCCTTCACACGATTGCTATAAAAACCACGAAGGTAGCTCAAGTAACATGGAAGCCAAAATAATAGTAGAAGGATTCAAAAAGAGTTTAACTACAACATAAAGTATGCCAAAATTATAGCCGATGGTGACAGCAGTGTATACAAGAAAATTCTGGAAGCTAGGCCATATAACACTCTTACTGTTGAGAAGATAGAATGCAGGAATCATCTGCTCCGCAATTACAGGAAGAAAATTATTTCTGCGAGTGAAAATGCTAATCTTGGGACCAGGGCCGGCGCCAGGCCCATGCGGCACATGCGGCCGCATGTGGCGCCACGCGGGCAGTGGCGCCAACGGAGCTATCGGAAAAAAAAAATACAAATTTTTTTAAATTTATTTGAGCAAAATAGTTTTATAAATAAACAAAACGCCATGAACATGATTATAATTTTATAAAAGATAGAGTGTTTCTGTTTGCTAATACAGTAATATGCGAGCATCGGTGGTGATGCGATGGCGATGACTCATGTGGTGGTGGTGCGCGCCGCGCGGTGCTTCCCTGCTTTCCTGTCACAACGTGAAGCCCTCCCCACCCTCCTCCCGCTGCCCCCGACCCACCGTAAGTGCCTGCTCACTGCACCGCTCAGTCTCAGTGCTAGTGCTATCTGTGCATGCACACGCCACTGTCCAGTTTGATATTATTATTGTGGTGGTATCATGACGGACAAGAAGAAACCTACGGGTAGTTTTTATAGAAAAAGAAAAAAGGACATGGAAAGAGAAAACGAAAAACAGGCGAAAGCAATGAGTAAATTTCTTGTTAGATCTGAAGTTGGCTCTTCCGTAGAGTCTGAGTCTCATAAGAACGACACCGCAGAACAACAACAATGCAGGTAAGAGAGCAATTATTATATTTATCTGTACTTTTAAACTAAACGAAAAATTAAGTTTTCTCCATCTTACTTACAAATTTTCTCAACTTTTGTTGTGCATTTTCTATGGGATGATTTAGTATCCAACATGTGTTACACGTGTTTCAGGATTCTGATTCCGAGGAAACTTTGGTTATTCCATTACCCAAATCATCTAGACCAACTGTTCAAATTGAATCTGAGAACATCGAACAACATCCACTGCAGGTAAATTTGAATATATTTTAGGTGCTTTTTGTTCAATTGTTTCTATATTTGGTAAGTAGCCGATTATGAAATCGTAGCTTATAGCACACTATTAAGGGAGGATGAACAAAAATTATTTTTTCAAAATTCGTTTTTAACTTTATTATTAATGTTAATCCAAATCAAAAAACGATGTAGAAAAATCACAACAATTTTTATATTATTACACATACTTAAAGTGCTGATTTTGACCCTCTCGGTTTCCGACTAGACTTCTAACAAACATTTACAAACAGCTGTTTTAATAGAGTGGCGGGGGTTTTTGTTTTGTTATTGTGTAGCGCGGGCGAGATGACTGACTTCCCTCCCTGATCGCGAGCAAAGCCTAAAATTGATCCTAACCATATACTTTTTTTTATTTGTAGTTTTACAAGTTACGAATTACGTGCGTTCCCTTGCGTTCCGGCACTCTTGGGAGGTAAGGGAACGCCGTTATGTTGCGTTCCCACTGAAATTAACCACTGTGTTGATGTGTTTTCAGGATTTTCATCTCAAGGAAAACAGGAACGATCTTGACGACTGTGGAGAATGGCCGGCTAAAATCACCGATGACATCCGTCAAGTTCTCGTCGAGAAAGGCCCTGTGCAGGTTAAACATTTTAAATTTCCTGTTCACCATAAATCTGGCAGACGCTTCACAGTTGCCAATTATAAACAAAAATTGTCAAATGGAGAAGAAATCGACAGAGAATGGCTCGTGTACTCAAAATCGAAAAATTCAGTATTTTGTTTCTTTTGTAAACTCTTCAGTAATGAAGTTATATCAGTTTCTGGAACAGAGGGTTACTCTGACTGGCAAAACATGTCAACATTCTTACGCCAACACGAAAATTCACCTCATCATATAACAGCTGCTATTTCTTATCGAGAACTTTCCCAGAGATTGAAGTCAGGGAAAACCATTGACGACGAAAACCAACGCATCATAAAATCAGAAACAGAGCATTGGTATGAAGTTTTGAAGCGACTTCTTACTATAGTGCAGTTCCTTGGAGCTCAAGGATTAGCTTTTCGTGGCACTAATGATAAGATTTTCCAAGAAAATAAAGGAAACTTTTTGAAACTAGTGGAGCACATTTCCAGATTTGACGCTGTTCTCTCTGAACATCTTCGCAGGATAACTTCGAAAGAAACACATGTACACTATTTAAGCAAAGAGTACAAAATGAGTTCATAGATGTACTTGCTCGTAAAGTTAATGAATTCATCTTAAGTGAATTGCATAAAGCTACCTTCTATTCCATCATTCTTGACTGTACACCTGACGTTAGCCACCAAGAACAGATGACTCTAGTAGTCAGATTTGTTCACGTTATACCAGGAGAAAATGCAATAATCAAAGAATACTTCCTTGGGTTTCTGCAAGCGTTTGATACATCTGGAGAAGGACTAACAGCTCTTTTGTTGGATGAGTTGTCAAAAAGAGGAATAGCTTTAAACAACATGCGAGGCCAGGGGTATGATAACGGGTCTAACATGAAGGGTAAACATGTTGGGGTTCAAAAAAGGATCCTAGACCTCAACCCAAGAGCCTTCTTTGTCCCTTGTGGAAGTCACTCACTAAACCTAGTAGTAAACGACGCTGCTCTTTCCTGTACTGTAGCCGTGAACTTTTTCAGTAACGTTCAAGAGATTTATAACTATTTTTCAGCATCCATCCATAGATGGGACATATTGAAACATCACGTAACAAATTTAACAGTAAAACCTTTAAGTGAAACCCGATGGGAAAGTAGGATTGACGCTCTTGAACCTCTGCGCTACCATACTGATGAAATATACGACGCTGTTTACGCAGCCTCTACTGATGCCAAGATTGATGTTTTTGGAAAAAATACAGCCACTGGTATTGCCAAAAAAATAACAGATTTTCGGTTCCTTTGTTGCTTGATCACATGGTATGAGGTTTTGTTCAAAATAAATTTGGTAAGCAAAACCCTTCAGGCAAAAGAAGTCAACCTGCAGAGTGCCATGACCCTAATTGAAAGCGTAAAGTCGTTTTTGATCAAAATGAGAACAGAAAATGGATTTAATAATGTTGTTACAGACGCAAAGGAGTTGGCTGATAAACTCGGAATCAGCTCTGAGTTTCCTAATGAAACGGTAGTAAGGGCAAGAAAGGTTAAACGTCAATTTTTGTATGAAGGTGTCGACGAACCAATTAAGACAGAGACAGGAAAAGATTCTTTCAAAATAAATTTCTTTTTTGTGATTCTCGATACAGCCATCAGTTCATAATCCGAGAGATTTGATCTTATGCACAACCATAGCCAACATTTACAATTTCTTTATGACTTAAAAAAAATTAGAAAATGGTGAAGAAAAAACTATCAAAGGAAATTGTCAACGTTTGAGCGAAGTACTGACAGCAGGTGATGAAAGAGACATTAACGCAGAAGATCTTTTTAAGGAAATATCAATATTAATTCCAATGTTGTCACAAGAAGAGAGCTCCCCTCACACAATACTGAGCTATCTCACAACAAACAGATTAATAGACATATTTCCAAATGTTTTCATCGCGTTGAGGATTCTACTAACATTACCAATATCAGTGGCCAGTGGAGAAAGGAGCTTCTCAAAACTAAAAAGAATAAAAAACTACCTTCGATCTAGCATTTCACAAGAACGTCTTAGTGGTCTTGCCACATTGGCCATTGAAAATGAAATATTGAACACAATAGATACAGATACGATATTAAAGGATTTTGCAAAAGCTAAATCAAGAAAGAAAGGTTTTCTGAAGTAGAACACTGCTGATGAACGAGTGTAGTTAGGAAGTTATGAGTATGTTGATGATGATGACCTTATTAATTGTTTTGTTATTGACTGTTCAAGAAACTGTTAATAAAATAAGATAGTTGTATCATAAATTTTTAGTCTTTATTTCCTTTGTTTTTATTACTACAGTAGGCTAGTGTGTATAAGTGTGTATATATATATATATATGCGTTTGCACCAATATATGAAGTCACTAATATGTGTGTGTGTGTGTGTGTATATATATATATATATTGGCGCCAAATCCAGATCTCGCATGTGCCGAAAAAACTCCTTGCACCGGCCCTGCTTGGGACTACCATTCTGAGGAAAATAGTTTATATAAAAATGAGTAAACTATCCATTGGATTGCAAAAAGCAATCGCTTACAGAAAGTCACAGGGCACCGATCAAGTTAAAGTTTCACAGTTGAAATGCGATATTGAAAATGGTCCGAGCCACGTTTTTGGTGAGCACAAAAATTGCAGTACTTTAGGTTACTTCTGCGATGGTCGAAAAGACGGCGAGTCAAACATTGTCCCAGAGTTAGAAAAAATTCTTTGTGGTCTCATATTTATAAAGAATGTCAGTATTTAGCTGCTCATTCTTGAAGCCTCATACATGATGTAGATAGCAACAAAGTCGAACAATTCAATTCAATAATTGCGAAATTTTCCGGAGGAAAAAGAGTGCCACGAAACGATCTTATCAAGGGAGATGTGCTGATGCTGTAATAGCACACAATACAAAAACACCACAATATGTGTTACAAAAAAGCATGTTCAAGGGTATAAGTCCGAATAAAATTTCAAAAAGATTAGAATTCAGAAGGCGGGAACTTCGAAGACGGGAATTAAAAAAAAAACGCACAAATTATCATCAACAAAAACAGCCAAAAAAATCTCTCACCAAAACCTATGGAGAAAAGGACTATGGTCCTCAATGTCAACAGCCTGACATGGATCCAGAAACATTTGAGGAACAGAAACATGCTTTCCTCAGTAGGTTACAACTAACACAATAGGACCATCAACAGTTAGAGACAGACACAATTCTCCAGGCAGGAAGCGGAAAATGGCTTTAAACACGTAGAAAAATTCTAACGGCTTCTAATTTCGGGAACGTCTGTCGTAGACGTGCATCAACAAGCTGCGTGAACTTAGTTCGCAGTATTGTTTATACCTCCGATATTTTGAATGTGCCTGCAATTTACCATGGTAAAAATTTTGAGGTGATAGCTATAGAACAACTAGAAAAACAAGAAGGAATTAAGGTTGGAAAAAGTGAACTCTTCATTGACAAGGAATTGCCTTTCTTGGGTGCCACTCCGGATGGTGTTATTGGAGAAAAGGGTCTTGCAGAAGTCAAGTGTCCATAATCTGCAATTGGAAAAGATGTTACTGCAGCAGTTAAACAAGGGAACATCCGATATCTGAGTTTCGAAGGAGATGAACTGAAACTGGGAAAGAAAAAAAAATCATATTTTTATCAAGTTCAGGCACAGCTTCGCATTTCAGAGAGGGAATATTGCATTTTTGGTGTTTGGACATCAGTGGAAAAAGAGATGGCAATATTTCGAATTGAAAGGGATGACAATTGTTGGAAACAAGAGATGGAACCACATCTTACAAAATTCTATTATAACTGCATTTTGCCAGAACTGGTGGACCCTAGGAATACGAGGAGCATGGAAATTCGAGACCCTCCATACATTATTGACGCTATTGAAAAAAGAGCAAGAAAAAAATTTGCTGCTGTCAAGACTTGTTCAGCTGCTCATTAATTACCTATGTAGCGTAGCTTCTTAAAAAATGGGGGAATATAATATGTATATTTTCTTAAAGTATTTATTGCGATATAACATTATTATATAATAAAATATAAACTCAGTGCGCTGTTAAATTATGCTTGTAAAAGCAGACCATCTAAATGTACTCAACTGCGTATCCATAAACTCATATGTTTTTTGTCTTTGTGGTGTGTAAATGTGTTCAAATTCAATTATATTTCATTAAAGAAGATGTATTTGTACAACTTCATACATTAACTTTTTTTTCTTCAGAAAAGCCAAAAATAATTTGTACAGATAAATCGATGATTGTTATTTTCTGAACAGTTATTGGGTGGACATGCATACAAATATTTTAAATAGCAAATTGTAAACAATCTAAACATGTACAAAATATAAGGTAGAAAAAATAACATGATTCTGTGCCGTATTGAAAATGCATTTTGGCACATATTATCCTTACCATACTTTTTTTTAAATCACTAATTATTGATATTGACAATGGTGCAAAGATTCTATTTCTAACGGAATAAAGAGTTACAAATACATGATATGACATGCTGAGTAATCGCGTCATTATTACAAAAAAAAACTGTTTGTGTACGTTTGGAATAAAAACTGTGAACACTAGTCACTCACCGTAAACGCCACACATCTTCCTGTATACTCATTTCATGTTAAAGAATGGGGAAAGTCCGGGTGAACAAAATTACGATTTTTGCCTCATAACGTTACCACGTTTCGGATGACTTAGACAACTAGTTCCGTAATTTTGCAAACTTCAAATACAATTTGCAGCAACAAATAGTACCTGTGACTATGTTATATGACTTCGTTGAGCTAAGAGATGCATTTCAACCTGTTGTTGAAACTAACATATTTTTATGTACGAATGTTTGTTGACTCATTGTTGCATCAGTGCATGCTTAGATTCGTTTGTATTCGTATGATAAATTGTAGTTTAGTACGTACATTTAAATCTAATACGTATTTTATGATGAAAGAAATTGTAAAAAAAAATATACCGGAAGGGTGAAAAATCATGTAAACTATTTATGAGTTATTTCTGAAACCCAGCAATAATATAACTATTTTCGTACATAGTATAAAATTGAAAATTTGAAAAATATTATTCTTTATTTGATGGTAATCTCATTACTTTGTTGCTGGTGGAAACGTAATAGCACAAAACTTGAAGGGTAACCAGACCCAAGTGTATAACTGAATTATTATATAACTCAATAAGTCACAACTTAATTATTTAAGTAAATCATTGCTTGCCAATAATTGGCACAAATCAATTTTAATTTCTTAGTCAGCAAGGTTTAAAACTACAAACGAAAAATCTCCCAGCAAGGAAGTGTGCATGTGTCCGCGTATGCGTACCTGTGTTGTTTATGCGTAGGTATGCGCACTTGCTATGCTATGCATGCATTATTTTTGACTAGGTAACATGTAGGCCTACATATTTTCAACTATGATATTAAAATATGTAATATTTTTGGTTAAGTATAACGTAAAATGCATTTGATTCTTTATATGGATGAGTTGCGTAGTTTTGACAGCTCCATAGAACTTGCAATGAAAGTTCGGCGCAGCTCCGAAAGCATGGAAAATGAGAGATCTCTGAGAAGAAATACTCCAGCCAATAGTCTTGTCTAGTGTAAATAACCTGGCCGGGGGAGAGAATTGGGAGGTTGGTGGGCAATGCGCTCAACACAACGCCAAGTGCGGCCTTTATCCACTGACGTATAGTAAATAACTGTGCCTCGAAGGTAACTCGACACCGCGACAACACGAGACTCGAGGACAGAGCGATAGCGGGTACGGAACACCGCGATCTGTCCTAAAAGACACTGTAAGCTGGAATGCCGGCGGGGTGGAAAGTGTTTTCCCCACTCCGCCTCCCAGTCGAAGTGACGCGCCGCCAAGATAACCAATCCACGTCTCCTCCTTCCAGCTTTGTCCCGCCCACCTTGCACGATGTCGTAAGCGCAGAACCCGCTGGCGGAGTTGCGCCCTGTCTGTATAGGCCTCTTAAGGCAAGACGTTATAGACCTTTTCGTTACGGTACAAAAATCTGTTCTGGTTCTCGTTATGTTTCCGTGTGATTTTAAGGACGTTTCACGACAAAGTTGACTGAAAGCAGCCTCGTACCAGGCGAGTGCGTGGACGGAGCGTGAAGACGAGCACGTGTGTTTAGAGGAGGGGGAGTGGGGAGGGGGGAGGCTAGTCGCACGGAACGAGCTCGGCCGTGTTTGCACTCTTCGGCAGCGTCCATAGCCGGGTCGCGGCGCTAGTTCTCCAGACAGCCGGTCAGGCAGCACCAGCGGGAGGCAGCTCCAACAGTTCGATATGCACCAAGTAGTGTTTAGATAGCGCTACTGTAGCTTGCTAGTTCTTTTGTAAATTCACAGAGAACGTTAAAACTTATAGTTAAATAATAATTAAAATATTTATGACGGTATTTAAATCATAAACAAATTTCAATTTAATATTATTGTTTATTTAATATTATTTTTTTCGGTAATATATTACCACCTAATCGCATTTATGATATATATATATATATATATATATATATATATATCAATTCTTCAGATTTTGGACTATATTATATCTGCCACTTTCATTTTCTCCATTTATCATAAAAGCGATTAGGTGGTAATATATTACCGAAAAAAATAATATTAAATAAACAATAAAATTAAATTGAAAATTGTATATATATATATAACCTTTTCAGCGTTCTAAAATTGTACCTAACAACCTGACAATAAACAAGCGTTGAGGCGTTTATTGTGACACTGATATAATTCTGATGTCTCCGATCTTAAAAAAAAAAGTTATAGATTGATTTTTTTTTAACACGTATATCGTCTCACACTTTCGATCCGTTATTTCATTTGTACATTCATGTATGGCAGTGTAATCGGTGATCGTATGCGGGTACAGAAAACCCACTCTTGAGTTTCCAGTCTCTCAGATACACGGTCGCTGGCCGGCACCACCGCCACCGCGCGCGGGAACAGGTCATGGCCGTAAGCCCTATCGTATTGTTTGTTGTGACTGTAATGAATTAAAGCAATAGACGTTTCCATAACTTGACTGTTTCAACACCACAATATAACTGAACGCCCAGCAGGCCATTCTTTTACACAACAACAAATTCACAACACTGAAATTACACCAACTTTAAAATACTAAAAACACACTTACCAATTGTAACATATACAACATTGTTAACACCATTTCACTTAAATATTTATCATGTTGAGACTTAACAACATTAACCATTAAATCTGAAGACGATTTTTCGTAATTTTTATTTGTGAACTACGCCATGTTTGTACACTTGAATTGTTCACAAATTTTATAAAAACCTTAAATAAAAAAAATAATACCACGTAACCGACGTGTACGCAAATGTGGGTTTTTGGCACGTTTAGAATTAGTGGGAAAGTCGACTATGCAATGGTATAATCAATATATCAGTTGCGTACTGAAGTACTGTAGGTTCTCAGTCGAAGTTTCGATGGACAGTCTAAGTGCTAAACTGTTAAAAACAAAAAATGAGAAAGTTTTCCAGTACTCTCCAGTGGTGTGTAACATCTAACCTATCGTATCAAAAACAATGTATAAATACAAAACCTATTTTCGTGCAACACTTATAATATTATTGAATTTATAAAATATATTATTTCAAAGCGTATTTATACCGTATTAAAATAGCCGCACGGCAATGTGTCGCGCCGTCCGAGACTACTGTTAGCGGAACGAACGGTAAACAGCTCTCTCTATTTTCTCTCTCTTCCTCCTCTTCTCCCTTTTCAAACAGCACAAGCGCCAACTGTAGGCCGCACCGAAAAATTTAATGGCGCACGCGTCTCACTTTCTGTTACACATTTCCGTTCCTCGACTTCCGTCGCATTCACGAAATTACTCCCACCAATCGAGAGCTATTACACATCAACAATAAACACTAGTGTTGTCCTTTCAGATTAATTCAAAAATATAATTGTAAATACAAAATAATGTAACAGTAACCATCGTTCCAGAGTAAGAATGCAATCCCAAGCGAAGCCTCCGGCGAGCGAGTAAGCCAGTTGTAATCGGCACTCGTGCTTCTAACACGCGCACTCGCTTTATCCAATGAAGTGTGAACGCAAGTCGGCAATCAGCCAACGAACCCGGCGTACAGAGCGCCGGGCAGGCAGCTGAGCTGTTGACCGCTTCTCCCGGGGTTCGAACCATGTTCCAGAATATCATCCATTTATCTTCTCCAACGTTGTTTCTGGAAAACTGCCCTCGGCACAGCGCCCTGAATACAACCACTTCTATTTATTCACCTCAAAGTCACTTAACACCACGGGCGTAAATCCCGGAAGGGGGAAAGAGGAGGGGGGAGCAGGCCCCCTGGAACTAAGCAGTCCTCACCAAGGGGACCCTACTGCGCTTGCAAAAGCGTGACTGAAACGGGGTTGATGAACCTAAACTGTGTGTGTGTGTGTGTTTGTTTGTTTTACGGAAGACTTTCTGTAGGGCCTATATAATATACTTGTCTGCTGACTGCATGCATTTAGCCAAAATGTGGGAACTATACAACATACGAGCACCATATCCAGATATGATTTGTGTCGGTTAAAACCCACGCGCAAAACTCCAGGGCCGCTTGAGAATGCTACAGATTCGCGCCCCCTTCATCGAAACAATGTAAACCTGATTGGCCATCTCCCAAGTGGAGGTGGAGGAGCTCCGGAGGCCCGGCTCACAGACCTCCGGGCTGGTCGTCACGCATACCGCCCCATACCGCGCTAACGGTGCCCGCATAGCTCGGCGAGCCGCCCTCCTTGGCAGGGGGCGTCGTCGTCGGAGAATTCGACCGGCGCGGCGGCCGATGTGTTGACCCGCCTGCGCGCGGGGTCGCGCCCCCTCCCGGCGGCGCGTCGGGGCGATGTCGCCCATTAGGAAGGCTAATACCGCGCCGGCCGGCCACTCCGTGACCCGCGCCGATCCGTACACTCCGCCGCTCTCCTCTCCCGGCCCAACTACCGGCCGGCATTCCGACACACCCAACTGCGGAGCTAGGTTTCGAACACGCTGCAACTGTACCCGAACCGCATTCCCAGTGGGACACGGCCAGACTGGCAAACATTTTACTCAATATTTTGAAGGTGACGTGTTTGTACAAAAATATTGAGTGTGTGAGGAAATATATTGCGCAAAAAAAAAAAGGGGTGTTCAATATTTTGTGTGGAGTGTTCAAAAGTTTTCTGAAAGTTTAGACAAGTTTTGCGGACCCGTCAATATTTTATAGCACGAGAGTGCCGTGTGAAGGCGGCTGACAAAATATTGCGCAATATTTTTTGTGTAGTGTGAGGGGTCCAGACCATTCAATATTATTGTACAAAAATGAGCTCAACAATTTTGCGCAAAATATTGAACGAAATTTTTTGCCAGTGTGAGGGCCCCTTTAGGGACTGTTGCCGGTCTGTTGGTCAAATTCCGCGCATGCGCACAGCTCACTTTTCCGTTGATTTCATCCACATGGCGGACCCACGTCTGGCGCCATTAACTCGAATACTGTACATTCAATTTCTTGATCGTCGGGAGACGGACCAAGCTTTTGGGTGTGCCAAATGAAACTTAAATAAGCGAACATCTCCTGGAATACATTTTGTAAACTTTAATGGTCATAGTGAAATAATAGCAATTTAAAATTACTTGAGAAGATTAGAAAAACGGTTTATTTTTGTGCGATGGTACTTCTATATGGGATTTTTGCCGTATCAATTTATTGTATCGATGGCTGCGAAATCGCTAGAATGCGTTAAAAACCAGTTTAGGGCCACGCCCAAGGCACCGTTTATTAAAACGGTTGCCGATATGTTCCCTTACCGAGATTCGGTTTGGACACGTTCTGGAATACGTTACGGTTGTACACTAACAAGGCAGTACTTATTCGCCACCTTATCCGAACGTCTTTGAATACTGCCTTAAAACAGGGACCATATGAGGAGCAATGCTAAAATTAAAAACTTCAAAAAAAAAATTTAAAAAACGTGGTTGGACCCACGCCGGCTAACGACGGTTCGAGTTTCGGTTAAGGTACGTGTGTACATTTGTGAGTGTCCAGATAACTGAAAACTTGTCCCCGTCACTGAAATTGACACAAATTCATTTTAAAGGTGAATAAATAATTAACAAACAATTACCGGTCGAGCGGTCAGATAACTTGCCCTCCACCAAGAGTTTATGTGTTCGATTCCCGGCAGGGTTGCACTTGGGCTTATTGCAAGTCGGAAACGAGTTGGACGCGACCTTCAAGCCGGTGGGTTTTCTCCGAGTACTGCCGCCCATGGACCATCATTATCTACACACGCTTAATCGTCTCTAATGGCCTCTACGTAGACAGGACGTTAAGTCATTTATTCAGAATATCTGGATGTTTGTACAGTTAACGGTGACACTAAGCGAGTTTTCCAATTCAAATTTTTTTTTCATGTGTAACATCTTAGCTCTTGGTATACGGCGTTTGAAAGGGATTTCTTGAATGTAACGGAAGTCGCATGCCACGGAAATGTGTATCCGCGGTGCTGCCATCTGTGGTGGATGGCGTGAACCAAATATCATAACGCCAAAGGGAAACGTTATAGTATCATCTGTTTAATGAAGTTTAACAACATGGGCAGTATTTCAATAAAATTCCATGTCGAAAATCAGGTCCAGAAAGGGCATTTTGTATTTTTTTTTCAAGTCTTTTTCACTTTTATCTGAGCCGTTTCAATATGTACATAGTTTGAAATTTCTGTCTGCTAGTAAAATTATTTGATAGTCGACATAGCTACTCCGGGAGCGAATTCTAGAGGCGAGTGTAGAAACTACGAGTGATTCCGTCAAAAAAATGTAGTTGTACTCATGCTGACTTTTCATTTTCTAGTCATTGCCACTATTTAATGGCCGTTTCTATTAATTTAACACGATACCGCTTTGCAATTTATGTTATATCACAAATATTTCCAGCGGTTATTCAATACGTAGGTGTAAATGTGGTAATAACTAGGAATACTTGTGCGACTTTTTTTACACTTATTGAATATCTGTTGAGAATACAGGATGTCCATAAAGAATGTCCCGTTTCAACAGTATACTATAACAGTTTAATTTAGATAATTTACAACAAATCATACATTAAATTGAAGGTAAACTTCAATTTTTCTTACAAATGTTCAATATGTTATACGGCACACATCCAACCCAAAAAGATTTGAGCTTAAACAAAATGTTACCAAATCCAGACATAAAATTCACTGCTAGCCAGGGGTGGTTAGAGCGTTGGAAAAACTTACACAGTATTCGCCAACTTATTGTGACTGGAGAGAGCTTGTCTATTGATATTGCTGGTGTTAAAAAATTTAAAAAGGACTTCAAACATATATTTTTTTATCTGAAGAATTGACACCTGATCAAATTTATAATGCTGACGAAACTGGGCTATTTTACCGGATGCTTTCAAGCAAAGCTTAAGCATCAAAGCTTGAAGATTCGGGTAAGGGCTACAAGAAAACCAAAGATACGATAACTGCTATGGCTTGTAGCAATGCATCATGGAAACACAAATTTCCTCTTATCACTGTAGGGAAATCCAAGAATCCTCGAGCGCTAAAAAAAAATAATGTGAACCGCAATTACTTGCCAGTGGTTTATCGACAAAAAAAAAAAAAAGCGCGTGGATGGACAGTTTTTTTGTTAATTTTTTTTGATAACTTTGTTTTTGAAGTTCGAAAATTCCTGAAAGAAAATAGTTTACCGGAAAAGCAATTTTATTGATCGACATTGCTCCATCTCATCCAGGAGAGCAAGAACTTGTGAGTGGAAAACTGCTTGGTAAAATAATTGATGAGGAAGGGGAAAAAAGTGTGACTAATTTTTTTGAAATCAATCAATATCAGATACGTGATTTACATGGTTGCTGGCGCTTGGGATTGCATCACACAAAACGTTTTGAAAAAATTCACGGAAGAGACTGTGGCCTGATATTTGTGCTACAAACTTAATGGCTTGCGATGATTTGGTGCAAGTGGCTGCAGACGACCTTCTCCAAATGTTGGGAGCAATAAGCGGGTGCTCAGATGTTGGTGTGGAAGACATCAGCGAGTGGCTGGAAGAACAGTGACGGTGGCCAGTGGCGTAGCCAGGATTTGTGTAGAAGCATGGCCCCCCCGTATTAAAGTGGGGGGTCTGGGGGTACTCCCCCGTGAAAATTTGGATTTTAAAGTGTAAAATAGTGCTATTTTAGCAGTTTTCGGTTCTTAAATTTAAATATCGCAATGGTAAAATTTTTTATTAATTTTAATATGAAAGCGTGAAAACACGATAAAGGTTACAAATATGTTTCCGAATACCTTATTGAGGGACCATTTAGCCCTGAATCATCATTGAAAATTGCATCTTAAAGGATGTCAGCCATTTGTTTGAGTGATGAATAAGAAATTAATTAAAGATTTGGTGCTAAGGGGGGGGGGGGGGGTTGAACCCCTAACCCCCCCCCCTGGCATACGCCTCTGACGGTGGCTACAGCACTATTACAGAAGAAGAAATTGCCGCGGCATGCCGCATCTACAGCAAACAGCGAGGAAGGTGAAGTGGACGAGGGGGAAGCGATCACACAGCAACAGCGGACTACACATGCAGAGCTGCACGCCAGCTGACAAGCATCACGGCGCACTAGGAGCGTCAGCCAGACACTACTACAGCTGAACTATTCATGGTAAAATGTTTGCGTGACCGTGCTTCATTCAAACGCCAGACGTGTTTGAAACAGAAGATCGTTCACCAATTCTTTGTTATGGAATGATATGTGAAAAGTAATATTTATATTTCTTAATGTATTGTAAACAATATTGGGGCGTGTATATTATGCAATTTTCTCACAAAAAATGTTTTTATAGTAATAAATAGAAAATACGCTTTTTAGGGATCTTGTTTTGTGTATTACCCATATTACACGGATTTTCGATTGTCCAGATTGCCTATGGTCCTAGATGGTCCGGATAGACGAGGTTTTACTACTTGCAAAGTTTCAAATCGATACGAAAAATAGAAGTAGCTTAAAATCAACTTACAATATTTGATTACATAGTTACAAGTGAAGCTAATAAAAGCGTGTTAAAAAGGGGATACATATACCAAAATGGAAAAAATTCAAATGCCAGAGACTTATCCTCTTTCTGGCATACAAAAAACTGTAAAACTTAAAAAGTCATTGCTGTAAATTACCTGAAAGATAAAATTCTGATATTACAAAAAGTAATGTTACTATTTTAATTTTATTAGCCATAAGTAGTGGTTCAGTTTTTAATTTGATTTTTTTCGCAGAAAGGTCAAATTAATGACTTACTAGCTAATTATACAAAAAAAACTATCTCATGCAGGGAAGTATCACCTAAATAAACAAAACATAGTATGAACAAAACCCGTTTTACAATAATCTGCTATTATCTCCGAACTGTAACGTGTCGGTTACAGCCACCGGAACATTACTCAGCTATATAGTATTGGGTTATATTAGTAACATTTGACAAGCCCAGTTTCTTAAAAAGAATATTATTTTAAAACACCTAATGTCAAGGAAACTGTTTATGGGCATGGAATAGATCAGAAGAGTAGACCATATTACTTAAGTGCGTCTCATACATAAATGAATTTGACAGTACGCAGTTTTATCTTATTGTCGCAGCAGTATTCTTGCATTTATTTCTGTCAATAACCAATTGTTACCGGGTTACAAGACAATTTTGTATTCGCGCAACTGGTCGTTGTAATCCCAGCTCTCAAAAGCGTGAAAACACGATAAAGGTTACAAATATGTTTCCGAATACCTTCTTGAGGGACCATTTAGCCCTGAATCATCATTGAAAAATGCATCTTAAAGGATGTCAGCCATTTTTGTTGGACTTCCGAACAGTTTCAAGGATTCTTACAGGAGAACCGAGGCAGCCTTTTGTGAAAACTTGAGTTGCTAGCATCCTTCATGGGTACTCGTGGCCTCTCAGTAGAAATGTGACGATACTTTGTAGTTAACCAGCCACTTGACGTCCAACTTTTTTCTTTCTTTGTATTTTCTATCGGAAAATAATCAACTTATAAAACGTACAAATTAAAAAAAAATCCCTTTTGGCACAGCATGCAGGTGTAGGTAGATTTCGGAGTGTGTGTATATATATATATGTTCTGGAAACTACAGGAACATTAAGAACTTAAATGTACATTACATCTTATATGATCCGCAATAAATGATCGACAAGACATTTTCCTACAGTCCATGCATCGAAAATATTTCGAATGTGTTTAACTCAGTGCAGCCAGCAGTGTATACCTTAGAACGGATTTCATATTATGCTTAATAAGGTACCTAGTTAGGATTTTTTTTGATCTTCAAACATTATTTTTTCATCCCTTGCACTAAAACGTTGTATAAAAATTTGCTTTTGACCAAGGTTTAAGATAATATTAAGCATTTTTAAAATAAAATCGAATTTGATGGAAGGAATTTTAGATTTTTTTTTATTTCAACCACTGTTTTTACAGCAATAGTTCGTGTCATCAAAAATTATTCCAGCCAAAAGTTTTAGATAATGTTTAGAATGTTTACAATAATTTATTTCTACCATTTTTGGTCGGATTTTGCCCATCAACGAACTCAACCGATATTTTATATTACTTTATTTTATGTTATCAGTTTGGAAGTGATTTGTGCACATTACAGCAGTTATTGAGTCAGTAAAAATGCGATATAATATGTATATATATTTAAACTTTTGAATAGACAATAATTTTGGGATCTATAGACAATGAAACAAAAAAAAACAAACAACTAAATAAATATATTCCGGAATTCGCACCATGGTAACGGCTACAATAGGTAGTATTTATTCGAAATCTACCTAAAATTACTTGGAAATAGATCGCTAAGAAGCATTTAATACAAACAAATGACCGCCAAATGACATGTTTTTAATTTTTTGATGCACCAGGTTATGATAGCGTCCAAATAATTCGGACATCCTTTCACCATCATGTTTCTCACTAAATGAAGCCTTATTTTTAAAATGTCACCTGTCTAAAGCTGCACCAGTAAAGTACGCATCATTTTGATGCAGAATCAGCGATCATTTCCCGCGATGTAGTGAGCGAGGTTTAAGTCACCTGTGTGTTCGACATTCGCCGAGATAGTGTTCGACATGCCGAAAAGCCCGCGATGCATTGCTATCATGCTCTGCACATGCAATACACACTCGACAGCATGGATTCATGAACTTTCAGGAGACGGCATGCAGAGGTGTAGTTAAAGTCACTTTTTTTTTACCTGGTGCCTGAGCACTGATGGTAGTTAGTACAGAGGTTTGAACATTATTAGACTAAGCAAAACATTTTCCTTGCTCTAGATTCTAGAATCACTCAGCCATGTAATTTTGACAATTCAACTCAATTAAAAGCACACAAAATATTTGTATACCGATTAATTTGTGAAAAAACAATATGTTATAGACAGTAACATTTTAGAAAACTAAATCATTAGAGTCTAATAATTTTCATACCTCTTCCACAGTTACTTCCATAAAGTACTATCCTTAAAAACTGTCAACACTCTTCACTTCAGCCAATGTTTTGGGCATTTAACCAACAATCAATTGGACATAAAAGCGGCTTCACACATTAGTTGCATTCGAATACTAGCCTAATGGATCCCTTAGCTAAGGGATCCACCAAAGATACTTCGTAGTGGACGAGGCCATATTTGCGCGGTTTCCGAATTCTCACAAAAGGTGCCGACGCATTCCTATGTACATGCGTCCACTAAATCTAGATTTCTAGAAATGCGACACTCGCATCCACTGATGCATACCTACATCCATTAGCTTCGGAATTGTGTTTTATTTCATTTGTTATGTAATACTAGCTGCAGTACCCAGCGTTGCCGAGCCGAACACAGCATGATATATTGTACGCGAGTTAGAGCAAAATTGATAGCGCTATATGACAGTGTGGTGGACATAAATACATTACACACAATTACGATTTGTATGTCCACGACGTAGGAATTTACCCATGACGATCGGTTGTAACGGTTTAGAAGTCGATGCGTTGCAGTGCCATCTAACGGCGAGTTACAAAAAAAATGAATAGCATAAAAACTTTCTCCATGATAAAAAAGAAAACAATTCTATGTGTCAACTTTCATGGAGATCGGTCAAACGATGTGTGAGTTTATCGAACTCTTACATACCACATTATATATACACACACACACAAATTAATTTTTCTGGCATCAAATTTGTTTAAAACGTTATAAGGGTAGCTGATAACTCAAAGAGACAAACACGTTAATATATTAAAATAAGTCGAAATTAAACTTACAAGGGTATTTAATACTCGTTATTAAGTATTTTTTTTTAATAATCTGAGAAGCATAATATTATTTTATTTTGATCGCTAACATTTATAACATCCACGACACATTAAATATTTAAAATTGATAATTATTTATGGTTGACTGGATTCGTAGCTATCGCGACTGAGATGGCTACATTGCGGTTGTGCTTGCCGCTCGGCCTGGAAGCCAACATTGGGCAGGGTCTCCACAGTTAGTACTTTCCTACTAGATCTAGTACTTCTATAACTTTTTTAATGGTTTAGTACAGATCTAGTACATTTTTCTTTAATATAATAATATTATTGTAACTCCAATATGTTTTATTATTAAGCGTAATTATTTTCAAAAAACTATGTGTGTGTGTGTGTGGTGTGATATTTAAGTTCGATCTTTGAAATGTCATAATAACTTCTTAAATTGTTATAAACCATAACAAATTATAATATAGTACTGTTTTTCTAATCTAGTTCTTTTTTTCTCGCCTAAGTTGGTACGAAATATTTTTTTCCTTGTGGACACCCTGCCAGTAGGCGCAGGGGCGCCCGCCTTACCTGCCGGTCCCGGCCCGGGCTCTGCGCTGTGCTGCGCTGTGCTGCTCTGTGCTGCTCTGTGCTGCTCTGCGCTGCTCTACGCTGCTCCGCGCCGCGCGGGTCCCCAGGCGGCACTGAGGCGCACCGCCCGCCGGCCGCGCGGTTTTCTGGCCCCTCCCGGCCAACATGGCCGCCGCCCGCGTGTTTACTCAGCAATAACCAGCAGCGTGCGAGGCATGAGTAATGAGCCGCCCCTCCTCGCCCAACCTCCTCCCCCTTCCTGCCCCCTCAGGTACTTCCGGGGTCCGCGAGGGGAGTGTCGCGACCACTGGCCCGCCTACCCGCAGCTATTCCGCGCCGCGGTGGCCTCGATTCACCCTTGGGCGGGCCTTCTGGCTCGGGCGCCTGTCTGCGCGCCTCTTCACGAGAACCGTCCGACAACCGCGTGTTTTCAGATTCTTGAAGGTGCTCAAAGGACTTGCAACACATCCTACCTTTACTTCTCCGCCATTTATTGTTGAGGTTAGGACAGCTCCACATCCCGTAGTTGCACTTCGCTCAGGCCCGTTCTACAATCGCACGGAGACGGGAGACGGAACAGAGTGTCTACCGTAGCACGCGGACGGAAGAGACGGACCCGCACGGACTAGCTCGGCAATGCTGAGTTCTTCCGTTTACGTTTGCTCCGTGCGACCAGTAGAAGCCGGGTATTTGGCTGCGGTGGTGGTAGCCGTGTTTGTTTATGTTCTAATTATGTTAAAAATTGTTTCAGGTACTAGAATATCTAGTGTTATATTATTACGTTGTCGTATATTTTTTATAACGTATGCCTAATCTGCCCGTGCTATACTCTCGAAGCATAATTTTTTTTTAAAATTAAATTAATATTTCGTAACCTTGAAACGAAGTGTAATTGGGTGCCATTTTTTTACGTTTCCGTGCGTTGAGGAAGCGGCAGAGACGCGATATGTTCCTGGATATCCGTCTCCGTTTCCGTGTCGTTGTAGAGCGGGCATTGGAGGCGTTACCGCGCTAGAAGCACCAGAGGGCGTCGCACTTAATCATCCCGCCTCACCAACACGAAATACACTCAGCAACGTAAACTAGACTATTATACACTCGGGACAAGAATCCATCTTGACTCCTCTCCCTACTTTATTTTTTTTCAAACCAACCAAACAAAAAAAAAAACTTTTTTCGACAACACCTCACATCGCCACCACATAATATTAATTCCACTATTCGAAATATATATTTTTTAAATTCAACTTTGACGGTAATAGTTTTAAGTCATTTTCATTTTAATATTTCTCAAGTTGGATAGTACGCGAAAAATACTAGTTTTTTTTTAATAAATATTTCACGATATTAATGTATGTATCTTTCAATACAAATAATTCATTTTATCTGACCTCCAGCAGTTTGTTTTTGTGTGCTAACACTACGATATTTAAGCAAATATATCCATAGTGAAAATGACTCAGTTGGTTGAGCACCCTCCGCTGACTGCGGGCGAACCCCTCGGCCCACCAGACCCGGGCCTTGTGAAGCACACCGCGTGAGGCGGCCGGACTATTCGGGGACCGAGAGTAACGGTGCTGCTAGCGCCTAGCGCCGGCCTTGTTGTGGTTCTGTGGCGCCCGCAGGACAGTCTCTGGCCACGACACGTCCTTCCACTCGGCATTTCCCAACTTCTACTCGTCAACTTCGGCGTTGGCGATGATTTCAAGAAGCGATAACGGTGAATCATCGCTGCCGAGGAAATCGAACGTCAAAATTAATTTTTTTTTATTCCTGTTCGCTCTTCACACTCGAGTAGCATGTGGTGGGTAAGGTCTAACAGGGAAAAGTAACACACAAACATTTGGCCTGATAAGGAAATATAACTTTTGTTGGGTGTTTTTCATAAGTGCATATTAAAGAAAACACGAGTAGTTTATTCTATAATTCAGACAACTAAAAAAAATCTCATCGTTTTCACTCTAGTTTGTATTTAAATCCAAAAAATAGAATATTTTACGTTAAACGCTCTAGGAATGTTAACTTACAGTTCACTCCAGACCAAATTAAACTATAAACGTAGAACATGTTCATCAAAACACTCAAACAAATTACATTTGATGTTGCTTCACAGTAACTATGATCTGTTAGGTTGTATCAAATGGTTACTAAAAAAACACAGTAAACAAAATGTAGTCTGGTTTCGTAAAATCTAAATTTAAATATGTATCTCAAAAAAATTATTTAATACCGTCATTTAATTTTAATCACAGGTACAATATGGTTATCACTATGATAAAGTTTCTTTTGGCACACCAATAAGTTTAGTATGTCCCCTAAAAGTTTCCGGAAGTGACTATATACGGTTTTGTGTTGCTACGCGTGGGTCAGCCATCTTGACAACTTCGGTACCATGGTTAAATATTTCCGTTCATTCTACTTGTGTTCTATTCACGAAATTATTTCCACCCAGTGCCGTGAACCGAGAGTCAAGGTGTTTACACTTCAAAAAGTCATTGTAAGACTGGCTATAGGTACGCAATGAAAAATATTTTTAAAAAGTCAGATAGGCCCAATCAATGCGACGCATTCCATAATATACAATATCCTTTTGGCGTAAACAGGTATTTCAGGGCGATCTGAGATTTGTGTTTTTGCAAATACTGAATATACTGAACGACTCATATAAAGTACATGCTACTATACTTTCAAACTAAATTACTGTAGCTGCTCAATCATATTTAATCCACAATTCTATTTTTGTAACAGAAGTTGTGCCTGACATTACTTTACAGACCTACTTAGCCCATTAAATCCTACCTACTGTGGACAACCTTTAAAATATTATTAGTGTAATTATTTGAAGTATTTTATTTACCATACACAATTCGATTTTTTTTTACATTATCGTGGAATACGTAAACGTTAGCATTATAAATGCATGTGTACTTTGACACATTACGCAGGGACTGGCGCTACCTTCAGACTGAGCACCCCAGCTGTCAAACACGTGTCAAAGCGACGATCTCCTGAGAACAGGCTGCCTACGCCAAACTTATTCATGGGACTCCCACGATCGATAGTTTGTTGTAACAGTAATTTAGTTTGTTTTGCTACATTGTGTTTAAAGCCCTCGGTTGACTTTTAAAAAAAAATCTGTGACCGTTGCTCCTGTTCACACTCTACACTGTAAACTATGTTGTGAGTAGTTTATTAAATTAATTAGAACATGGCAGCCTATTCTAATTATAAAAACGTTTGGGGTAAAATGTCTTTACATTGCATGGAATATTTTATAAAAAAAACTACTAAACGGATTTCAATTAAATATTTTTTTTTGTTTTAGTAATTATTTGGCAAACTGTAAGGCTAAATATCATTACGGGATTTTACCCCTAAGGAAATTATGATTTTATGCTAAAAATTCACATCTACGAAATTAGTCAAGCGAAAGATGAGATGTTGGGTATGAATAGGGAACAAACATAAACCACCAACTCCTTTTTACTATCAGAAATTCCTCCCGTCGAGAGGATAAAAGGGACAAGAATATTTTTTATCTTGTAATTTACTAGAGCGGGAGATAACAAACTGGGCAAGAATAACGTACCTACGCGAAGAATAATTGTGTGAGATTTTTCACTTTTTTCAAAATTTGACCGTATGTAAGTGAAAAATCCGTGTTTGATTTTTATAAAATAAAAATAATATTTCCGAAGATAATAATTAATTATATGTTATTGTGTTCATTAAAATGTGAAATTAAATTAAAACTTAAAATTTATCTCCATTTTTTTTCTTTATGGGGAGGAAAGAGACTAAATCTTGTTTTAAACAAATATAATCTCCAAAGCAAACAAAGTAAGATGTGTGAAACTGAAGAAAAATAACAGTAGAGTACTAAGTTAATTAAACTGATGTTAATATATTGGTTGTGAAATTCGAACTCTGAATAGAATCAAACCATATATAGACATAAAATTTTATTGAGTTATTGGTTTACATAATGACGTCTGGAATTAATCACAAATGTTTTAATATCAGTAATTATGAATAAAGCCGCTGGTTGTTAAGCTAATGTCATTGGATAATAAATATCCCAGGTTTCTCTTTTTTTTGACTCAGTTTTTTCCTTACGTGTGCTAAGTATTCAAGCAACCGATACAGTTTCTAAATAAGCTGGAACTAGGTTACTGGAAGATTTTTTTTCAAGAAAGGAGAAACGGCTACGCTAAACAGTTCCGTTCAAATACGACGTATGCCTACGAAGTTACCAGGCAAGTCTAACCAAGTAATTTACAGTGAAGAGCGTGCTCAAAGCTTCAGTCTGTTTTCCCCTTACCCTTATAGTATGATGTCACTGTCAAAATTTACCCAACGTGTTCCATACAGAACATTAGTTTTTTTTACTTATTTTTTATTAATTTTTTTATTTAAGAATACGATTTTGTGTACAACCTTTTTCTCGCATGATCATTGTACTTTCGAAAACAAAACTTATTTATCCTCCGAGCAACCGCTGAGTGCCGTTATAGGTATAGTCTTTGCCAACGAAAATCGTGTTTAAACATTTCAGCTCAGCCACACGCGACAAAATATCACGGAAAGTATTTGACAGTGGCCGGACCGTGAAAAATAGTTTTTACACATGAATATATTTCGTGGAAAGACACTTTAGATCTCTTTTATAACAAAAAGAAATCTGGAGGTATCATAATGTAAATTTCCAGAGGTTTGAACTGGACCACGATCCGAAAAAAAAAAAGAAAAAAAGAAAACGTTAAAGTATTAGGATGCACTGTTTGAAAATTTAGGTTTTATACTCATAATACATTATTATTTTAAACGTTGACAAAGGGCAGGAAAACAAAATAATTAGTGGCAGTTTATTTCTCGTTCGTATATTGACTAACAACATCAATGATGTAAATAATATTTGGAAATTATTTTCTAGTTCGTATTGTTTTTAAAATGTTGTTTTCGAAAGATGGTTAAAATTGTTACGGGTGGTTCTCACTAACCCGTTACGTTTTGTTCTTCAAAGGCGGGTATCCAGACGTTTACAAAACGACCGTAACGTAGCCCCCGTTACGTAACCGGAATGTGCATGAGTGGACGGGATTCGTCGCAGCGTTGCGCGACAGAACTCGACGAGAAGTCGGTCTTTCGCCGTCGCATCGAAGGAAGTCACGGCTCGACGAAAAGAACCGGTGTTGGCGGGTGGCGCGTCATTCTGCTTCAACTGAACACAGATGCATTTTCGTAAAGTTCCTGCACAGTTCACTCGCTACCCTGAAACTTAAAATCAGCCAAAAAAAATCGAACCACCGTACAGCTGCATACTTTTAAATACTTTTGACATCCACCAACTAGGTATAAAAATGTAGGCGGCCTCTGCAAATTTACCTCCGCTCGTGGCTTCTGACGCACTGCCCTTCCGGTGTGTCTACGGGACGTTAAAGTTTGATTTTGATACGGAGACGCTGTAAACGGACGAATGACACGGTGGGAAAATTCCAACTTAGTTGCACCGTCTCGTGGCACAGGGTTTTTACGTAACGATGCCACGCAACGGATAACACGCAACACGTGGACACCCACCTGTGTGAGTTCTCGCGCATCCCTGGGTGGAAGCAACCCGCAGCGCTCCCCTCGGTCCGCCTGTGGGTTAGGTGACCCGCGAAGCTCGAGTGGGGTGGTTGTATAGAAACTTCCTCGTTCATTGGACCGCGACGCGACACCGCTACTATCGCCCGGCGTGCAGGCTTATGGCGCACCTTGGGCGAGCAGAATCAGGAACACTGTGGGCTGTGAACACCTCTGCCCCTGGGGGGTATGCACACCCCAGTGAGAGCAGAGGAGAGGTCGGAACAGCGTGAGAGAGCTACAGCCACTGCCCAGGACCAGTGATGGGCGTGTGCGTATTCGTAATTACGAATACCAATGTATCCGCAAAAAAATATTTTCTATGAGTTCGAATATGAATATATTCGTATTTATGGGTATATATTCGTATTCGCATACTAGAGGATACAAAAACTTGTATTATACATATATATATTAAAATTCGTAGATATGTATTCGCGTATTCGTGTTCGCGTAGCAGTAAATACGTGAAGGACGTCCTTGTACGAGCACCGGCGCACAGCGAGTGCTCCACTCGCTGTGCGGGGAATTATCTGCGTGGTTCCGCTGCGGTGACGCCGAAACAGAAGGCGAGTGACTTCCTTTTAAAACGCCCTCATGCGAGAAGGTCTTGAAACACTTTTAGCCAAGAGAGATAAACAATTTACAATTTTTACGAACTCATGTTGTAAAATTCTGCATTTTTTTTAGCGACTGTGCAACTGGAAATAATTCTAGACATCTATAACAACTAAATGCTAAATTATAATGTTATAAATTATTTGAGATTATTAAAGTAAGTATTTTGGTAAGATTTTTTTAAATATCAAGTTCTGTATTAACGAAAGTTCCGATGAACTTTAATTTAATTTAACGTTCAGTTGCAAAGTAATTTTGAAAACATAGACCTTATTTACGTTTTCAAGAATTATTGTAATTGTAATATTTAAAGCGTGTAATCTTGTGTTTCGCAGAAGGTTATTTCGTTGATGAGTACGACCAAGACCTAGTGTTCAAGGCAGAGAACAAGGCGGAAATTTATGTTTGTTTCAAAAAGAGTTGGAAAATAAAAGTATTTATAAGCAAAGCACTTCTCTCGCTGGATATTAAAAACTACCGTCTAGTGTTGCATCTCCTGGGGTACAGCACTGGGCAAGAAGGTGGGCACAATAGCGTGCCATGCCGTCTCGTCCTCTGACGGTTCTCTCTTCCCCCCCCCCCCCCCACTTACTAAGCTATTTCCCTTCATGCGATCGAATTTTCGTAACGCTCGAAAATTGTTACCCCCCTCAGCAAAGACTTTTCACTTCAATGATTTTTGCGAGTACATTGGTATTGGTATTTTCGAATACGGACTCGGCGAAGCTCTGACCGCCCGCCGCGTCTACCGAGTGACGACATCGTCGCAGATGTTGATTGGTGAGGTGTTGGTTCGTGCGTCACCGCAACCGAGGGGTTTCGGGTGCGAGTCCAGAGTCGGCGAGAGATTGCTCTCGGCGAGTGACGAGCTGGTAACATCGAAGGTAGTTTCTGACCGGCCCTTTGGCCGAGTCCACCGCTCGCAGGAGGAGACGACAGCGGCGTCAACACCAGACGTCCGGCCACGAATGAGGCGAGTAGTCGTGACCGCATGTTCGGTGGTGGTTATATTAAAACCTAATCTAAACCTTATAGACGCTAGTCACAAGTATAATAACTGTCCATTGTGATAACTTTTCTGAGGTCCATTTTTAAATGTACGTTGCTATGTAATTAATTACTTTTAGAATGTAATGCCGAGTCTTTGAGCGATTAGCAACAATATTTCAATAGCACCATCTGAGAAGTTTTACAAATATTAATTTATAATAATATTTGAATTGGAGTAAATATTCAGCAGAATTTTTCATCCGAACTTTTAAGTCTATTAATATACGTTTTAATTCTGTAGCTTTCAAAACGTTTTTATTTTTACTATTCGAGCCCAGTATTTCTCATGCTCACATAAAACCACTCAACGAAGCTCTACATTGTGGAGTCGGCATTCATAGGGCCGCAAGGCGCGAATATTCATTGATGTTTAAATTGTATTTTGGTCCCACAGTGTGAATTTGTGAATAAATTAATATTTTTTTTTTTTCGAATCTCTTATGTTCTGGCACGTGCGCACTCTTGCAAAGTCCTCACGCCGTTACACCAGTAACAAACTGGTACTTTTGTAATCCTATTATTATTATTATTGTTGTTGTACTTTAGAGGTTTTGTTTGCTTTACTTATCTGTGAAATCTCTGAAATATAATTAAGGAAAGTAATTCTTACAACTGAGTGTTAAATTGAATTAAACAAATTACTCTCTCAAACATAAGTATATTTTATTAAAGCCTGCTGTCGTAATGTTTTGGGGCGTATGGAACAGCAAGAAACATTTTATATGAAATCGTTTATGTTTGGTTGTGGCGCGGGCATGAACAGTGTGTTCACAAATACGCGATACTATTCTGTCGCGTCACGCATGTTAGCATCTCGCAGTCGCGCTAGTGTGAGTCCCCCTCGCAGACTGAGTCAGGAGACGGCGCAGGATTGTGTACACTCGGTGCGAGCGAACTGGAGCTCGAAGTGCACACGGGAGTGCGTGGTGGAAGCCCCTGGCATGTTGTAGCCACGTCCGTCAGCCACCGTCGCCAATCAACGCAAACAAAGCCGAGATAAACACGGACAGATGCAAATGGGCCAATCTAGCGTACTCACCGCGGAGGGGGGAAGGAGGAAAAGTATTTGCCCCCCCCCCCCCCTTCCCCTTCCCGGTCGCGGTGGTAAACAATCAATTTCGTGAACTTCGCGATCGGGCAAAAGCGGGCAAAGTACAAAGAGTCTTTACCAGTCACTGAGCATACACCCTCCGCCGGGCGCCGGTTAGGTGCGCGATGCATGCAGCAAAGAAATCTGCTTTCCGGGACGGGATGCAGTGTCCCGAAACGTAAAACTGTCACTGCCATTTTTAGCTTCGATCTCCGTGCCCATGGAAGTTAAACCTCGACTGAAACACATTCCGAGTAACATTGACAACCTAACTCAAATTTAATCAGAATCACCCCTCTCCGCCCCCCCCCCCCCCCCAAAAAAATAAAGCCTAAAAAGTAACACATATTTTATAAAACAACTTGGTCTGTGCACATACTTGAAATATATGAATTAACAATCACATGTTTGTCTTCATCATTAGCAGCAAAAATACGTAGTAAAAGAAATCAAAACAAATTTCGGCAATGTTTGATGTAAAAGATATATACTATGCTCAAGCATACATATTTTTTTTTGTATTTGTATGTCATTGCGTGAAACTTCTAGAGGCGATAGGTCGCATTAAGAAAGAAAACATTTGTTTTAAAATCGATTCGCGATGAAGCTGGGTAGACTGCCGCGAAGCACGCTTGTTTCAGGGAATGTCCACTCCCCCCCCCCCCCCCCCGGCCCGGGGGGTAGTCAAACTCCGGGAAGATTTCCCACCATGCCACGGGGTCATGAATGGACAAAATGCATGGTTATTGCACATAGCTCGAAAGTAATTTTTTTTGGCTCCTCTGATCCCCCACTATCTTCAGGTCATAGTTATGAAATTATTGCATTGTCATCCAGATAATTATAAGTTGGTTAAAATCGACTTACAAGATTTGATTACATAGTTATTTACAAGTGAAGCTAATAAAAACGTGTTAACAATTTTTAATAAACATCAATGAGACAGAAATACTTAGAAAAGTAAAAAAAAAAAGTAAATTTGTTTGTCTTTGAAAAATGTGTCAATGTCATCAAGTAAAATATTTATTAATCAGAGATGCAATTTCAAGCAAAATAAAATTATTTTTGTTGCAATTAATTTAGTTCATAATTTTTTGTACAAACTTCATGCTAAATAAATTTATATCATTGAATTTACTAAATAAAAGATTACATGTTTATGATTTTATTCAAATTTAAAAAAAAAAATAAGGGTTTATTTAATGATTTTAGTTGCATTTCGTTGCTAAATTGTGCATTACTCTTGCATTTAAGTGTTATATGGTGTAGGTATAGAAATGCATCTCGGTGTTATATCGATTTTATCGCAATTCACCATATAATCTTGTCCCTGGTTACGAGCCGCCCAACGACGCGACCGGGCAGTACGATACCATGCGACTAGCTGCAAGGACTATTCACAATAAAAGTTCATCCTATTGGTGCGTTGCTGCGCTGACGTCACAGCGACAGACGCAGCAGACACTCAAAACATACGTCAACAGTTAAATCAAAGTTCTGAATTGTCACTGGTTTAAAATAAAAATACCTGGCAATGTTTTTTTTTTTTTTTTTTTTTAAGTAAAACTGTAAATGATAATTAGGTAGCACACATAAGTACTCCCTAGAGGGATCTCAGCAATGACGTTTGAACGGGACATTAGTGATAACATGGAGTATGTTATCAAACAGTCACCTTTAGATCAAAACACAATACTGTAAAAAAAAATACCAAAATTAATAAATGTCAATAAAGTATTAAATAAGTGGTTTAAAGTTTCATCTGAGCGGCCGTTTCTGCAAACTCTACTAGCACCCTAACATACATTACCGAGTAAAGTGTGTTAGCTTTATATAAATACAACATGTTCCATGATGTTCGGTGGCAAGAAAACTATTCGCAACTACGTTGTGCTTTCTACGAGATGCTTACAAACATAATATTATCATCCAGCGAACATTACGCTACCTCAGTGCGCACAGCGCATATCTTCTAGAATTTACAAGAGACATGATTATAAGATACACGAGTGACTAACGAAAGCTAACATTTGGCAGAAGATAAATAATTTCATGACTGCGCCACTAAGATTACTGCGGGGTCAGAAATATGTTCACATTTACTCTAGAAGCCAGTGCAATACCAAACCTTAACAATAATTAAATAGAGAAAAAATATAAAATGCAAAAACGTACATTAAAACGTATGTTTAATGATCGAACAAATAAAATGAAAAATTATTATAAGGAATTTTTTTCTCAATAACAAACCAATAAAGAATTAACACGACACTAGCTGAAATAAAAATTATCAACATAAACCATAACCTGGAATACCTTTTGTGCACGTACCAAATTATGTGCAGGTTAAAATCTGTACGTTTATCCTGAGTGCAGTTAATACAGTTATGCAATACATGCGTGATACTCAATTCAAAATGGAAATAATGACTATTAACCTGAACTGATAGTTCAAGAGGGGGAAATAAACGCATTAATAAAACTATGTTTGAGATAATTAAACAAAATACATTATATAATCCTTGAAATATGTCAATACGAAATAATTACACTCTTTGTGTAATTTTGAATAAACACAAACATAAAAAGTCAGATTATCATTCTCTTTTTGACAAAAACTTTAATGAAATTTAAGATAGTATTAAAAATACTATTTATTAAAACCAGATATCAGAAATGTACTACTTCATAGCTTGTTAATTAACAGGATTGATGTTGGACACATGAATACTACAAATTTTCGTAACAATATTTTCAATCGCGAATATAAATGTTAACACCAAATTTATTTTAATGCACAACATAATAGTTTAATAAAGTATTAATTTCAATTGCTCCGACTAGTTTAGTTCAGTGGCAAGAACAAAGTCGTACTCACAGGTACACTGAGTTGCGAGAGTCCACACTGTTATTTATATTAATTTTTAGAAACTAAAGTATTTCACTCTCAATAAAATAAATTACTGTCTTAAAAAGGTGATGGTTGATGGTGTTTAAATTATAACAACTTTTTTATTTTTTTTTCGATCGGACGCTTCGTTTTTTAACCACGCCCTTAGCGAATATAAATAAATTAACTATTATCCCTACATCGGCTATGTAAAGGCAGGAGAGGTACTTACTCTACGCACAACACCGTAGGGTGCTGCGCTATACAACTAGCTTGAAACGAATCTATACTTTTACCTGACCATCATATTTTTGATGGATGCTACTCTTTTTAAAGCCAGTTTTCATTGACTATAGCAGCGCTTCTCTTGCTGCATCCACACATCATGTAGGATGAACGTAGAAGATCGTTTGTATTTAAAATAGTTTAGAAGTTCCTGGGTTTTGAAATGTCACCGCCTAAATTGGACCACTACTGCGCTGACGTCACAGCGACAGACACATAAGTCACACAAAATACACGTCAAAAACTAAATCAAAGTTCCAAAAGTCACTGTTTTTTGAAATTATAATAACTGTCAATGTTTATTTTTCTAGTAAAACACTGTAAATAATAAATACGTAGAACACATAAATACTCCCTAGACGGGCCTCAGCAATGATATTTGAGTGGGCACTAGTGACAACATAGAGTATGTTTTCCAATATAGAGTAATAAATAAATGTTTTAAGCTTCATCTGTGCGGCCGTTTCTGCAACTCTACTAGCACCCTAGTATACAGTACCAAATAAAGTGTGTTGTTAGCTTCATACAAAAGAAATATTCTTTTTAAGTATTATAAAGGGAAAAATATTATGTAATGTTTCAAAGTACTCGATACACATAAATTAATATGCATTTTCTTGTTCTCAACACGAGAAACAAAAAAAAGTACATAGAACAAAAAAAAAATAGAACGAATCTTAGCACTTTTAATGTAAAGGCAATTGTCGAGCATGGTTAATATATATGCCATTACGTGGAACTTATAGAGGATAATTAAGAGAGAGAAATGGTATATTGTAACATCGATTCCCGGAGATGACTCGTATGACGCCTAGTCGTGAAACAGTTCCTAACGCGTGCAAGGTAGACTGCCGCGAAGCACGAAACAACCATAAAAAAATCTTTCTTAGGAAAGAAACGCAAGTGTTCTCTAGGAGTTTTGAGTTGCTTGCACTAGTTATCTGGTTGGCATTTAACTACTCGTAACCTGCAATCATTCACTTTTACACCACAAATAATATAATCCACATACACATGAAATTTAACCCTTCTCTTAATTAAAAATATGGCGTTAACACCCCGATACTCAAGACATTTTTCTCTCATTTAAAATAACGTATTGAAATAATAAATTTTGACGGTAGGTTTAAGTTTTTTTTTTCTGGGATACGAACAGACACAGAGAATTTTAAATTTTCAACTTTTGAAATATATTTTGGGTGAGCATAATCAGATTTGGTCTAGTGAAATTTTATTTCATGGTTTAGTTTAATATTACTTTAAAAGTCAAGTTTAAAGGCCAGTATATAAGTTAAATGTTCAAATTTTCAGAGGTTAGCATTTGAGGTATATGACCGGCGCGTTTTACTAAGACCCTGGATATATTATAGTTAACAATTCTCTTGTATAAAAAGCTATAACTGATCATGTGTAAGGTATTCGTGCAGTTAATTCTGTAGTGGCTCATTTGCATTACGATTACATAAAGAAAATTATCAAGGTGTGAATGACATAAAAGTAATTAGCATCGATAAAATTAATTTACTAGGGAAATTATCAGATTAAGTTACTGTGCCGACAAAAGAAGTATAGCATATAACTATGGCATGTGCCCGCATGATATAAATATTTTTCATAATTGCATAAAATTTAGTGTTTGTGTTATTACTTTTCGTTTTAATATCGATGCTTGGATTCTTTGGAGTCAATCATTAATAGTCTTGTCGAACTTAAGAAAGAGGTAGTATCATTAGAAAATTACATATAGAAGTAAAGATTAAGTAAACGTCTCTAAAAGATCGTGAAGACTAGTAAGCTAACAGGACGCCAGTCAAGGGAAGCCAGAACATCCTGTCAAAACTTTCGATCCAGTCGCCGCTCAAGTCCCGGAAATGGTCAACGAAGGAGAAGAAAAAGAAATGTCTGCTCTTTTCACCATTGCCAGCCGTGAGTCCTCCCTTTCCATTCCCTAGAAGAGAGGCAAATGTCTATGCATTGTGTGGGGTAGTTCTTTCTGTTTCGTTTACAGTTCATAAATACGATAAAGTCAGTAAAAGTTTAAGTATTTGATACGAGCGCCAAAATGATGTGATTACTTCCGACGGTGAGTACCCCAACTTAAGGGCATATATCCCTTTCCAGATCATTATTTTATATTTACGTCTCACACCGTTAAACTTGACGACGTTTTTAGTATCTAAACTTTCACAAAATAAAATATATATCGCATTACTTTTAGCATAATTAGCAGGCAAAGTTGCAGTTTTAACGTTTTTGTGCAGTAGATAAGGAGCATGAAATGGAATATAAAACTTGAACAGATTTAGGTTTAAAGTCTATTTTACTGGCTGCTATGTAATTGGTTAATTTTTTTCCAGAAAATAGTTATTTAAATTCATCTGGCCTTTTAAAGTCAACAAAATTTTTATAATTTTAAAAGACTAAATATTTATTTCTTCTGAATGAATTTTAAACCATCCCACGCAGTTACCAGCAGAATTGCCTTTAAACATAAAACTTTGAAATTACTTATTCCATTTGGTTCTCTTTATCCGTACTGTACAACAACATTAAAAATTCAACTTTGCCAGCTAATCATGCAAAAATATGCATTATATATTAATTTCTTTAGTTGATGTTCGGTCAATCAAAAAATCTACAAGTTTAAACGTGTTAAAAGTAAAAACAAATCAATGACCTGAAACTGGACATACACCCCTAAGTTTAAGTTAGCTATACGAGCATGCGAAAAAAAAATTAAGAGTGATATACTAAAGACTAATGCTTCACTAGAATCAAGATCTAGCGTCCATCTGTGTTGCATGTTGGCACGGTTGTCGATTTAACTTCAAAGCGATAGCAACGATAATAGGAACTACTTCATTACATAAACATACCACGCATGCTAAACAGACAACCAACTCGAATCAACAAGATAATGCAAATGCCAGTGAGTCTAGAAGTTCTTATTTAGATCAGACAAACAGAATGCCTCACTGTTGATACGGCCTGATATGCGTTGTTATTCAAGTGCGATTGGGCCATCTTGGTCCATACTTAGGTTGTATTTTGAATATACGGAGTTCAGATGCTCGTGAACACGTAAATATCTCTCCCGCGTTCTGTCGTTCGACTCTCGGGAAGACAAACAACACTTATGAATAGAGACCCGAAAAATTCGTGTTAATATTAACATATTTGTATATTAGATAATTGCAGGTGTAGTCTTTTACCCCAAAATGATTCTCAGCAGTTTTTATTTTTGTGATAACATGGAGAAAGTATCATGGCATGCGAACTCTCTTTTACGCGCTACTTACTTCACGATCAGCTGCTACACTGGGTCCTTGTCTTTCGCACTGAATAATACGAGCAATGTTTCTCTGTCGCGCACTGTTTTAAATTGCGACAACCACGTGACTTGACCGTGTTACATTTCAGGTTGGCTTGGCAAAACAACCCAAAACCGAAACAAACTACTTGAAAACTTGATGTTCGAATGCAAGAACTTTAAGATTATTTTTAAGTTAGGTTTTTTTTTAACCAAACTTAGTTACTTGGAAAAGTTTTTTATTTTTATTTTGAAAAAAATCGAGTTATTAAACTTAATTTGTTTATTAGTCTCTGCAAAAAAAAACACACAACTTACCACCTGGCCAGCAGGTGTTAAATTGTCACTCACGTATTTCTCATTATATGTTATTGAGTTTCCGACGACGCAATCGCAAATAGAACGACAACAACTGGCTTGCACCACGCAGTTGCATTACTTCACAAAGTTAGAAACAAAGTGAGGCAACCCCGTGGTCACCTTGACCAATCATAAAACATAACCAGATACATAACCGTGCATGGAAGGTGTGTTGCTGACAATATTGTTCTCTGCACGCCTGGAAAAATTCACGTCACACCACATCATGATTCGTCCTGATTGGCTGGTTAGAAAGCATTCAGCGAACCTTCTCAGCTATTGCTGCGCAGTCATGCGCTTATGCAATGGGTTTTCCAGAGACGCATTTATTAGATACAAAAATATATCAGGGCACCTGAGTGTCCCATTGCGGTATTCCTTTCTTTTTAAACCTTCTGGAACTTTGAAGTTTGTCCAAACACAACACATGTTTTAGCGTACCAGAATAAAATCACAGAACAATAAAATAATAAAGAATATACTTCAAACTATATGTAAGATCTAATCAAAATGAATAATGATTTATTGATATTTATTTTAGCACAGAAAAAATATTCTAATGCCTATTCATAATAAAAGAAACACGATAGCAAATTAATTATGAACAAAAAAATATTACACAAATTAGTTAAAATATTATTAGCAGAGAGCAGGAGTTATACTACGTCACATAATCCCCTACTTTATTATTGAATTTGAAAAATTTAATAACAAGTACAAGACAAGCGAAAAAATTTAAACAATTCTTAATTGTGAACGTGATAAATCTCATTCATGTATTTCTATTTCTCATTATCAAGAAGAAAAAAGAAAAACTCTTGCCACATACCAATTACAAGCTACAAAACTTTTATAAATTGGGTAAAATATTTGCATCAATAATAAATGGTTCCATAATAAACATTACTAACTTGTGCTATTTTGCTTTTATGCTTTTTATGCTTTTGCTTTTGTGCTTTTATTGTTTTGTTTATAACAAATAGTAATGTTGTTCTTTTATTTAATAATAAATATCAACTTTTTCATACTATCCTATCAGCAAACAAAATATAAAACAATACACTTCAACTGGCAATATTCAATACTCTGTTTACATAGTTGACAAGTACACATTTTTAACTTGTTATAAAATATTGCTACCTTCCTTACTTGCCACAGTTTATGGAACATCTATCCTGAAAGAAATGTTCATCTGAAATGTTTAGCATTGGATTTTAAATCCTTGCATCTAAAGACATACAAGTATTCCTTAGTCATATGGACTGCTTGGTTAACAACACAAACAAAACATTAACATACATTTTGTTACAGTACTGAGGGTGAGAGTGCCAAAGGGGAAAAAGCCTCCTTCCAAAGTATTTTAAATACTAAACATTAAACCTCCTTGCCTCCCAAGGACCTCTACAGCCAATCGTAAAAACGAACACTGCTAACTATCAGGACATCCCCTTAGTCAACACATACACATTTAGAATAACAAAGATGTCACAACACTTTCAAACATTTCAAAAACAAAATACACTAAATTTTTAAAAAAATCTACGAACACATGGCTAACACTGATAGCAATATGATGTATGATAACACATGTTCTTTTATAAATATAAAATTAATGTGGTAAAGTTATGTAGTAATGCAAATTTATTACTGTACAGCAATGCAAATTCATTTCATAGTGAATTATGATCATTGATTTTCATATAGTAAATAAATGTTTTTAAAAAAACACTACACAGCATGGTTCGCAAAAATATTAAATGTAATATTTCTTTTAAATAATTTTTTAAATTAATTAAAATTTAAATATTGTCAAAATATAAACCTGACACTAGTTTCGAAACAACTGTAATCAATCATGTTTCTCAATTAAATGCTTAAATTTTATAATTACTCATGTTTAATAAATGTATTCTTTTGTACCGTAACACAATGTATTTTATATGTGACTGGTAATATTACTCTCATATAACTTCAGCAATGATTAAACAAGAATATTAACAGTATCACGCTGATCAGCAAAACTGCGTGTGTTGTAATAGGTCAAAGTACTGTAGTACTTTGAAGGTAAAAGCAACATATATGTTCAAATAAGAAAAATAAAACAAAACCGATATCATGAATATCTCATGTACTGTTGCTATAGCTGGTTAAAAAAAAATTAGCTGATTATATTTACACGCAGCAAATGCCACGAATAATATTACACCCACAATAATACTGAATACAATTTTCTACAACTGGGTGCTTCATTAATTACAGTAAAACTGAGGTAATTCTCCAAACCTTAATTTGACTCAATAAGTACTTCATTGTTTTACTTTATGAAAATTATTATAAATTCTCAGCATTACTTTTAACAAGGGAGACTCGACTCGTCAAAACCTCTGGTTACCAAACACTTTAGAAAATAGTTTTAGCTCGATTATTTACAACTTTAAAAATTGGTTGTCTGTAAAGTCGGCTTGCGGACGATATTTTAACGTGACAACGTCATAACAAAATATTGATGAAATAATTGCATACTTTTATGAATAAAATTGAATAATTTTTATTGAATTATCACTATTTTGTATGGATACAAAGAAGGAGTGAAATTAAATCTACAATTTAATTGATAAATTTACTTTTATTTGCACTCATTAATTCAAATATGTTTATTACTTTAACGAAGAGATTATTTAAACTATAACTTTTATACATGTTTGCTATTTAACTTTTTCCAATCTGTGTTATTCTGTTAAGGATAGGATGATAGGAAAAGTAGGAAACGAATGGGAGTGTTGCAAGTTTAATGTGCCTCGAAAAAGTCAAATCGATGGTTGTTCCAATCGAGTGGAAGAGAGATAGATGCGGCGCAAGCGTACAATGAGCGTAACGGGACAATGTGCGTAACGGGACAATGTGCGTAACGGGACAATGTGCGTAACAGGACACTTTTTTCGTGCGTGCAGTCGGCGTTCATCGATTTATTAGACGTCACGTCAAAACTTCATTCAACAGTCAATTCTCATTTCTGTAATAATACTTCTTCGAAATGCTGACAGAAGTATTGTGCCGACGATAACCCCCACTATACTTGGGTGGCTTACTGCGCCGGCACTCGCCTGGTCTCAGACACCGACTTGTCCCGCGGCGAACTGCAGCGAGTCGTCGCCACTGATGATCTCAGCCCAGCGTCCACCCTCCATCTCTTCTCGACGAACGCCTGGACTTCGATGGCGGGACCTCAGGAAGACACGACTCCCGTAACACCACGAAGCCTGGGAGCTGAACTCAACTCGCGACTCCCGGACGAGTGCTCTGATTCGCTTCCCTTCGCCACGCGACAAGAGTTTATTTCACAAAGAGACCTTTAATTTCAGGTACGCCCTCTTCACACGTCAGTGCACTGGCAATGACATCGTCCTGACCCCCTAGAGTCCCAAGAGTCCAACTCCTTGTTCTGAACTCGGCACTGCACTTGAACTTAAATGGCTGAGGTTAGCGATACGTCGAACCACTGGTACTTGACTCACTCTTGCTCTCTCGCCCCAACGCGCTCATCGAATGGGGGAAAAAAAAAATGCCACCTTCTTCAGTGAGTAATTTTTAACGTACCCTCAGATGTTCTATGGTACGAAAAGGCACCAGATTCCCGCAGAGCGAGTTTTCAGGTTCTACTCGTTCGGTAAGTGGACAGCGAGTACGTTGATGCTCTCGCCCGACGAGTTACCTTTGTCTTGAAGACTGGTTTCTGCTCCCGCCAGTATTCAGGGGGTATTTATACTCGGCTGGCCCGACGAACTTCGCCTTCGAGAACTGGCACGAGCAATCTTCCGAAGTCTGCTTCGGAAAAGATCGGGAGTCACGTGGCCACCGGTTTCCGGCCACGAGGTCTGACGTGGTACACTGCTGGGAAGCCTAACCACTCAGGGATGAACATAACAGTCACGATGTTCCTTTTTCCAGCGGGTGTGTTTGCTAACAGGCGACAAAACACTATCAAGTCCGGGAGGATAGAAAGAGTGTTACAGGGCGCAAAAAAAAAACCTGTAACATGATTTAATAGTTTTGAGTATTATAGATAAAATCGCTAGCCCCACAGCTTTGGCCCCAGATAGGATCTGAATTCTTAATAAATTATATATGTTCTATCTTCTGGAAAGGCTTGGGCTATGCCATTGCCTCGAAATGGATACATGTAAGCATGGACTGATAATGGATGTGGCCGATTCTTGTCTTCTGAGAACGAGGTCATCCATGGCTTCCTTCTGACTAACCAGCGGAACCGTCAAAATCACCAGATGTGAACAAGACCATGGGAAATTGTTTGTAAACCATATGAACATCAGCAGAAACACGTTTCTGTAAAAAAAAAATATATTAAATTTAAAGCAGTGATACAATATATAACTTATTTCAAAAACTCTATTAAGAAGAGTTTTCTTTTCTTTGGTAGCTTAGAGACGTGTATTTTTCATTTAGTCGTAATTTTCAATGTCATATATTTTTCAATGTAATACTTTACCTTACTTAAAACTCAGCTAGCTGCTCTTTTAAAAATTTTGGTGTTAAAATAGTTTGGGTTTTTTGTATTGTATAGTTTTTGTATTTTTTAAATATTTAATATCTTTTTGGATTTTATATATTATGGTTAGTAATGTTAAAATACCGCATGTAGCATAAAATCATTAGAAGCACCAATTCACAAGCTTTCTTTTGTACCTGAAATTTCCTGAAAACTTAGTGTAAAGTAGTAGGGTGTTGGTGGCAGCGGGGACAAGGTAGGGTGGGTATGGTGCGTTATTAAAGTCAATTACCGGCCGCCATCTTGGGTTTTGGAGTACTTTGACCTTCAAAAGTCCACAAAAATTGCTCAAAATTACCCAAATGTTTCCATTTTCGAAGAGAAATACCCGTTTTTATAGAAAATTTCCCGTTTTATTACTCAAAAATGTTGGTGGTTTGAAATGTTCTAAAGAGGTTAAGTATTTATGTCCTTGGTTGGATAAATGAATAATCACAAACCATTAAAGTCTAGAATCAAGGTTAAAAAAGAAACAAACCGTTTTACGAAATCATTATTTATTGATTTAAATGCTATTCTATCGCATGTATAAATGCAAAAGTAAACAGACCTTTATAAATCTATTTTCATAGCGGGTCTTAATGACTAATTCTCAGCTTCAGTCGGTTCACGTAAGTCAGAGTCTAGTCAGGCCCTTTTCCTATAGACTTCTTACAGGCATAAATTAATGATGTTAGGTTATAAAGGCTGCTTTTCTCCATCAGAATTGTAAATGGCAATATCCATAGTCTTGAAAGCACGGTTCTTCACTTAGTTCTCATGCAGCTCCGATTTGCCTTATATACAGTCCAACCATAAGTAATATTTTAAAGATTCACTACCACATCCATAAACTGATTTATTGTATTTTACTTTATACATCCAAGAAGAGTACAAGTTTATGTTTCACATGAGGTATCTAAAAGTAATCTTTTAAAGTTCCGGGAAATATAGATTTCCATATGTAGAACCCATTATAATTTACCTGTAATACACCAATCACAGTCTTAGGTTTAGATTCATGTCCAGGCAGCAACGCAATGTTTGCTGCTCATCTTTTTTACTACTAGAGTCTGTAAATGTGCGATTCTTGAACCTAAACTGAGACGTCGAAATATCCACGGGATGCTGCATAGTAGACAAGCGGAATTCACCTTCACATTTCTTTGCATGCCTTCTCAAATCATCACTTATCGCAGCGAAACTATTTGCGAGAATGATTCTTCACACATGTTCTCCTCTCATGTCTTCGTGCACCATGTATAAATGTGAACGACGTATCGCAGAAGCTGCAAAGATGTCTATTTGATAAAGTTGCTGATATTGCACCAATGATCCACTCTGTTGAAGAGATAGGTATATATCATTTCTGCCACCCAGCACAGTCTTTGCATGTCTTCAAGTGTCTTTTCAACTTATAATTTCTAGCAAACTACTTGAGGCGTTTCTCGCAGTTAAACAGCCTGTGAGGTGAATTCTTAGCACATTACCTCTACTCATGTCGACGAGCATTGTCGAGAACATATGTCCAGAGTGGTGGCGTCGACTCTCGGAAGATGTGGTGAAACTTTAGCGGTCATCAATGTAGATGAATTCACCAAAGTCGACGTAATTGTGGGCTCTGAAGTCTCCTTAGCTGAAGACAATGCACACATTAACGTCTCCTCTGCTGGCGAAACTGCAAGCGTTGAAGTCTCTAGTATACAAGTTGTATATAATTGTATATGATGCTGGTGCAGCTACCAACGGGGTCTCTGCTGTCGTCGGCGTCGCTATCGTCGATATTTCCGCTTCAAACAGAACACCTTCCATCGGGATCTCTGCTTTCGTCGGTAGTAGATGGAATTATTGTGTTGTCTGTTATTTTAAGTTTGAATTTATTCGTCTGTGCTGTCGTCGTTGTGTTTGTCCATAATCCAAGGTTAGGTTCGTCGATGAGTTTATCTGTTTGCCATCAACTGATTTAGACTTACTTGCTTTCTATTGGTTTATGTTTTCATTTATTTAAATTTCTTATTTTGCAATTATGAACTTTTCCCATGACACAGTGCAAAACTTCAATGTCGTATGTCCAAGAAATGGTATGAAATCGTGCTCTGGTGTTGACATTAATAATTATGCCATGGCCCCCACAAGGGTGCGGCTGCGTGGAACTCAGGGTCCAGAGCCCGGGCCCAGCCCTGTTTATTTTTAAATGTTTAACTATTATAATTTTTTACAAACTAGGAAATACATATTGAATATTTTATAAACAACGCTTAGTTTGGACTTATAAAATAGTAACCATAATTATAGCCTGTATTTTCAGGTTCAATAACATACTGAGAAGAGCGTAGGTAAGGAATAACCACGCAATTATAATGTGGCACGTGACTGTAACATTGGGAGGGGGGAGAAGCCCGTCTCCGATCCCGGGTCCAGGGCCAGTAATCGAATGCGGGGGCCATGTCGTGTCCTGTGCCAGGCGACACGTCGCGAGCGAAGGTTCCCAAGAAGACGCGCGCGAGTGCTCGCGGCGCGGTGAGACGGCCCGCAGACCGGGCAGATGCGCTAATTGCCAGCGCAAGCAGGGCCCGCCACGTCGCGGCCTCTAACGAGGCGGTCACGGCCGCGACTGGCCCCGCGCTCCGGGGTGTCCGCCGGCGACCTGCGGCTGCTGCAGGGTCCGCGGGGTGTCCGGTGTGTTCGCCCCCTCTCTCTCTCTGGTGCTCCCGTGGACTGGCGCGCAGCCTTCTCCCCCCCGTGCGTGGGGCAACTGCGAGATGTCGGCGGTCACAAGGTGTAATGCGAGTCCCTCGAGTGCTTCCAAGAAGCATGTCCAAAACGTTTCAGCGATTTTCATGCTTCCTAAAAATTTAGCTTACAAAAACGAAATATGTATACATATCTACTTACCCGCCCTCGGTGTATTCTTACTATATATATATATATATATATATATATATATATATATTGCAAACAGATTCTATTTTGGATATATTCAGTAGTTTTCATCTCGCGTAGTTCTTTTCTGAAGTTATATACACACCGTATGTGGTGCCACTATGACGGGATTCTACCAAGAGTTCCAGGTCCTAAACGTTTCAGCGATTTTCATGCTTCTAAAAACACAGCTTATAAATGAAATACGGATACATAAATACTTATCCGCCCTCAGCGTATGCTTCTTATTTTTTTTTTTTTTGCTAACAAGATTCCACTTGGACATCTTCAGTAGTTTTCATCTCGCGTAGTTCTTTTCTGAAGCTCTACACACCGTACGTGTGCCCATGTGACGGGACCAATATTTCAAAGATTTTAAAATATATATTTTTGACGTTATTATTTCGTTAATAATTATTATCACGTATCACAGTTGTGATTGCCCCTGCACTTCGCGGGCTTTTTAGTTCTAGAGGGTCCCAGTCCCCTTAGCCCCCCCCCTTTTTTTTTTCTATGCCCGGTATGTCCATTGATGTTTGGAGGGAAGTTTGTACAAAGTATTACTTCCAATTTTTTTTCATTATAATTTAGTGTGACAGAGAACTTGGGACATTTTTTTTATTCTTGTCAGAATATCAACATTTTTATTTGGACCTAGCCAACTCAAACTTTTGACGTGACAACGTCTAATAAATAGAGAACTGAAAAATTCGCGGGTTCATTTCGTGTTATGCTAAAATTCAAATAATTATACCTTAGTGCTGCTTCTGCCATTGGTCAACTGTTAATATGGAGGACTGAGGGCCAATTAAAGACCCTCACTCATTGAAGTGTCAAATAACAGGCCACCCAGTCGAGACGACTCACAAGTTAGCAGCCAATGAACAGTTGGCATTTTCCCCGAGTGTGTAGAGGATATTGGAGTCTATCCTGGAGGTCATTAAACCCGCGAATTTTTCCGGTCTCTACTAATAAATCGATGAACGCCGGCTGCACGCACGAAAAAGTGTCCCGTAACGCACATTGTCCCACTACGATGTGTCCCGTTTTGCTCATTGTACGCTTGCGCCGCATCTATCTCTCTTCCACTCTATTGGAACAACCATCGATTTGACTTTTCAATCATGTTTTCGTCGATTGAATTATTAATATTATGTAATTTAACGATAGTCCACCGATTATCAGCACAATCGGTACGGTTATTTAAAAGTAATGTTGAATTTTCAAATACGTTTTTGTAAGAAAAATGGTGTGTTACAGTTACACATAATAATTCAAATTACACCCGGGATCTTTTGCACAATGTTTTAAAAAAATATTGTAACACATTATAAATAATTTTGGTGTATTTGGGATGCGTATTTGTTAAAAAATCTATACTAATATTATAAAGCTGAAGAGTTTGTTTGTTTGTTTGTTTGAACGCGCTAATCTCAGGAACCACTGGTCCGATTTGAAAAATTATTTCAGTGTTGGATAGTACATTTATCGAGGAAGGCTATAGGCTATATTATATTATCAATAACATTAGGGATCCTTACTAAAAGTCCAATTTAGAATCAAATCCGTTGGAGGGGGTTAGATACAACATGCAGTACACGTACGAAGTGTGTGTTGACAATGCCGCAGGCGCTAGAAGTTTATTAAGCGAAATACCACTCACTGACTCACTCATCACGAGATCTCTAAAACTATACACCCGATTGACTTGAAATTTAGCATAGTTACTCATTTTGTGATGTAGTTGCTCACTAAGAACGGATTCTGCGGAAATCCGATCCCAAGGGGAGTTTCGGGGGCGTAATATATCAAAATTTCCAGTTTTTGGTAGGAAATCACCATGGCAACGGCTGTTGCTTTGTTGATACTTCATTCGTCTCTATGGCAACGACTATTTCATTGTTAGTGCAGTCCTCATCACCGTTGAAATTTTGCTGGTACTTTAAATATCAAAAATTGCCCTTTTTTTCAAGTATATATATTTTACAGACTTGAAACTTCACAGTAATGTTCCTTATGTTACGCAGGATGACATTTTCTGAAAATTAGATCCCATGGGTGGTTAAAACCAGGCAACAGTGGGTACTTTGTCTGCATGAGAACAGGATTTTGCATTGTTCATGCCTTCTGCGTCTCCATGGCAACGGGCATCGCGCGGCAGTGGCGTACCTCTCTTTTCTTTGTGGCGTACCCACAAGCGGCGCAAGAGTGATCTGCCTGTAGACTGCCGTAGCGAAGTATGGGTACATCAGTTGTACGTTGCGTGCACGAGTCGGGAAACCATAGGTGCTATTCATTTTCTCTCTGGTACATTATACAGCATTGTAATAAATTTTCACTGATTTTTTTTATTTACCATTACTGTAAATGGGAGATGTGGCTTAATTTTTTTCCATTAGTATAGCCGTGCGAAGCCGGTCTGGCAGCTAGTCGTATTATAAAAACGAAATAATATTATTCCCCTACGGTGCTGTCATCTATGGTGACGGACGCGAACCGAACGAAGTGTGCTATCTACCCGCTTCCGCGGCAACCAGGCACTCGTTAATACATATTTTCCTTTGTTTATCGCGAGGGGCGTTATTATTAATAAATTATAAATAAAATTTCGTGGCCGGGGCCACAATTGCATATCATTTTGAGCACTGGAAGACATAAAAACGTAAAATATTCTCGACGAATTTTAATCTCGGTCCCAGCGCACCACGAGCGTCTGGGTTGAAGATTAAAGCCGAAATTCTTTCTTAATCTTACTAATACTTATTTTATTAACTGCAAGGGCATTTTTATTAAATTCTACGTTTAATTTCACGACGAACAAACTTCGTCGTTAAATGTCTAATTGCGAAAAAGCGTAAAACATTCTCGACGATCTTGAAGTTAAATAGCAAACATGTATAAAAGTTATAGTTAAAATAATCTATTCGTTAAAGTAATAAACATATTTGAATTAATGAGTGCAAATTAAATTAAATTTATCAATTAAATTGTATACTTCATTTCACTCCTTCTTTGTATCCATACAAAATAATGATAATTCAATAAAAATAATTCATTTTTATTCATAAAAGTATGCAATAATTTCATCAATGTTTTACTATGACGTTGTCACGTTAAACTATCGTCCGTAAACCGACTTTACAGACAACCAATTTTTTAAATGGAATTTTATATTTTTAAAAAAACTTATCAGTGATAGAGGATACACATAATATTTTCGATTTTTATGCTTCTTTTAACATTAACATTAATTCTAGTTTTAAATCACACGAATACTCGTTGTATAATAACATAAATGGTCTCCTCTCTTTAAAATTTACAAACACCTGATTTGCTTTCTTCAAATAAATTACTTTAAAATTGAAATTCATAAGACCAATTTTTTTACCTCCATAAAGGTTTACTTTCCCATGCATCTACGTCTCCATTAAAAAAAAAAAATCATGGCATAAACGTCCGCAATGTCCGTTTACGCTCGGGACGATTCTGATGGGTTAATTCCGTCAAACATTCAAACAATTCTATAGCTCGTCCTACACACACACAATATTGAATGGAAACTCGCGCCATCTATCACGTCAGACGAACATGGCTGCGGCAGTGACGTTTTATGTGTCGTCATAACCCTCCTGAATCACTTGACCAACTTTATTGGAAGGTGTTGGAAGTGAAAGTTTGACAGTGCGACAAATCCTTAATATTGCTTTTACACGCGCTATTTTAACCCCTGCTATTTATAAACGAGTCGTTTTGTTTCGTCTGATATGATCTTACGTTGCATGGTTATGCACTCTCATTTCCCTTCCTCACTTCTGAAGTCACAAGCGATAATTTCTTCTACCCAGACCCCGATTTCCGGCAGCTAGAGCTCTGGTTCCAGTTATCCCCAAATATAACATTTTACAAACTCAAGCTTATTTACTATTAATTTTCAAACAGGACAATGTTCAACTAAATACTGGGGTTATTCAAAGACATAGGTTCTTATTTAGATTTAATAAATGTTTGTTACAGTTTTATACGGCTGTTATACCTACCATGATAAAACATTATTTATAGTGTACTGTATTTTGTTAAACGAGTTTAAATATATTTCTAATAACCTATTTGGTTTAAGTCCTAATGTTTTTAAGCGCACTTCAAATTCCCTCTTGACATGCGTAATTTTAAAATCAAATCATTACCGTACGTTATATTTTCTGTCCCATAGATAATTTTTTAACCAATTTTTTTTGCACATCAAATTCTCCCGCCCCTTAAAAAACTGGCGCTCTTGACAAATGCCCGGTTTGCCGGTTTGTAACACGGGGCCTTCTTTTTCATCGCCCTATTCTTCCATCTTGTGGTTTGAGAGAGCAGTACGTACGTGTATAAGTTTTACCCTTTACAGATTAAATTAGCCAGAAAAACAGGTTATTAATTATTTTACAAATAAATACATTTATTCATGCTATAAATTTTTAGCTGCACTTAAAGAATCTTTACATTTAATTTCATGATTTATTTTGGCAATCTATTAAATGTCTAGATATGGCATGTTGTGACCTAGTTGCATCACTCAAAATATTGCTAATATGGTCCTTGAACCACTTTTAATGATAATTAACGAGCATGATTTGAAAACTTAGGTATTTTAACGTTAAAATATTTTCAAGCTGTAATCAAATCACTGCCATTTTTAAATCAGCCTAATGGCAGAAACAACTATGGAAACATTGTGTTACTTTCTCATGCGACCGTTCACTCTTCGGCTGTTGCACGTATTCTCCTCCGCGCTGCGTTTTCGTCACTGTAGTGACGGCCCATGCATTCACGCGTCTTTCGGTAGCGTTCGTATGTTTTGGTGTACTCGACAAAATGTTATGTACACAAGCAACGCTACCGAATAGGGTGCTCCTTAACCACCTGCAAACAGTGCCTTGTTACCGTCTATACTTCTGAGAGTCGCCATTTCTCTGCGATCATACCATGGCGATGTACTGCAGTCCACTGTTTTTCTTCGGAATGCACTGTTAGGTCCATCAAGATGAAAACTACGGACGGCAGAAACGTAATTCCGAGTTTACTTTTATTTTACAGTAGCATGTCCGTAACGTTACTTTAAACACAATATGGGTTTCGTTCTTACAAAAAATTCATACATCCAAGACAAAAAAAATGGAGAAAAGAATTCCAGGTATAAATAGAAAATGAATCCAAATTATTTAAAGATTAACGTAGATATAGGACCCGTGATAATGCCTGTATCAAAAACATTTGCACAGAATAATTGTGAGACAGAAAACTATGAGCTTATCTATCTCAATCGATATTGTGCTCTTATCAAAACGTGTTAAAAATGGAATACACATTTTTACTTGGTAATATTATGGCATTAATTAATATAACATATGATGAAAGAAGACAGATTTTTAGAGCTCAGCTGGCTGTATCAAAGCAAGTCATCTTTAAACGAGTGTTTGATATAGTTAAAACAATTTAGGCCATTGCCAAGTGAAGTGACTCTAATAATAACTTTCTTTTTTCAAGTTTCCAAGATATTTTGTCCATAAGCTTTGGTCGTAACTGCATTCTCCGTTTTAATTACTTTGATTCTGATTTACCCATGATCCATCTTAAATTTCTCTCTCGCACTTGGTCCAAAGTGCTAACTTATTATAAAATCCTTAAAGTGTTTTGAAAATCTCTTCATGTGTTTTACTTTTCGTTTTGCAGTTGTAATTGTTTAAAATATATAATCTATTTAATAAGTTACATATTTAAAACATTGAAATGTAAGATTTTTTTTTACATTTATAATCAACATAACTACCACACTCCCTTCTGTCTACTGGTATGTAACGCTACTTCCCATCGTATAATGTAAGACTGTAAACTTGCTTCAAACTGTCTCGCAGATATGGTCAGAATTGGGAGATTTTTACTTCTCACCGCATCTTCAGGAGTTATTTACGTCTATGTTTCCTTGCTCAGTTATAGATTGGTATAGGCCTACTGAAAAGGGGCTCAACCTGAAACCGCCATACTAAGACAAATTATGAACAATTTGTAATCAATTAAAAATATCACAACACGTCGCTGCATTAAGTTAACTGGTAGCTTAATACTTAAGAGTAACCAATACTGTAGATAAGTCACACACTGTAGATAAGTCACACGTCGTTCTTTTTTTAAATATAGAATACGGCCTGATTGAAGTAGTAGCCTACTGAAAGGCGAGAATGATGAATTTACTAGAAATCAGTGGAAATAACCTTAAAAACAATAAAAAATACCCCAATAAAAATATACATTGGATATGTAGTTAAGTAAGTTTAAAGTATTATATTATATAACGTTATTTTTATTTGTTTCACGTCTCGCTAGCTACGAAGTCATTAGAGACGGAGACACACCTACAAGTCAGGGAACCCATGTAAGGTACCGGCCATGACCCATATAGTAAGGATCCATCCCAGGCTGGAGTGATTTCAAGAAGCACGGCCGGGCAAAGATTTGAACCCGTTTTCTCCGTCTTTTTACCGTTGTGCCTCTTCACTCGTTTCATACAGTAAACGTTCACCCCCAGTGTTACTAAAAAAAATATAGGCGAGTCATTCAGTATTCGCCAGTGATGTGTAACATCTAACATCGGTAACGAGCAAACTATAATACGAATCTCGGACACGAAATTTAACGTAAAATTCTTTAAAATAATGCCGAGCGTGGTAAATATATACGAAAAAAAGTGTTTTCAACTACATTTCTGGATGCGAATCACACGTAGTTTCCACACCCGCCGCTATAATTCGCTGCCGGAGCAGCTACGTCGACTATTGAATAATTTGATTACCTCCGAAAAAAGCGGGAAAAAAAGACTTGAAAAAATACTAAACCCCGGCATTGGAAATTATTTTCAACAAGAACTTTTACTAAAATACTGCCCATCATGTTAAAATTCTTTAAATAGTTAACACTAGTACAAAGTTTTCCTTTGGCTTTGTGAACTTTGGTTCGCGCCATCCGCCACAGATGGCAGCACCGTGGTTGTTACACATTTACGTTTCTTGTCTTCCGTTGCTTTCGCGAAATTACTCCCACCAAATGCCGTACGCCGAGAACTAAGATGTTACACGTCAAAAAAAAAAGTGATACTTCGTATCTAGGACTCAGCGATGGGGGGGTCGCGATTGCAATGTCTAGGAAGGAGTCATTAGTTGCATCACAACAAGAAACCTTCCTGGCGTTTAACTACTGGTTAACAAGGTCGCACTCTCATTCGTTTATCGCTCTCTAATTGACTTAATGCGCCGTGACTCCGCGTTTCGTGTGGCTTGCGCAACTGATGCATGTTTGTATGTGCATGATGAAATTATCGTCCTGAGGGCATTGACAGGCCTACTCCGGTGGTTTAAAATAGATAATAACTGACGGTTTGATACTATGTAAGTAGGTTAGTAACATGCTTTTGAAAATATTAACTGACTCAATTTTGAAACATGAAAAAATATATAAATTTATTACATTTGACTTTGAAGCAATCTTTACTTCTACAGAGTTGTCAATGTAATGTCAATTATTACTCTTAAAGTGCTTCAAGACCGATCTACTTCCATATAGTTTTCATATGTATTAGCGTTTCAGAAAACACCTATGGAACCTGAATAAGCATTGTACATGCAAGAAAAAAAGATTTTTCTTTAGTTTTTTTAAGTTATATTTGCGTAAATGTATTTTTTGGCAATGGTGAAAATAATAAACCTGCTTTGAACCAAAAGTAAGTCACTGATAAAAGTCACATATACTTTTTGTCACCGTCATTGTTTTCGCTGTCATTGAAAAGAAAGCGATTTTTCCGCGTGAAGATTACCGTTGTGATGGAATTCTGTTGGTAGACACGTGGTTTATTGTGATATACAGAGTACAGGTTCTCCATAACGAATGTCACAGTTTCAATGGTATAATAGTTTAATTTAGACTATTTACAACAAATCATACATCAAATTGAACGTAAACAAACATATTTTTTCTTACAAATGTTCAATATGTTCACCTTTAGTTATGCGGCACACATCCAACCTTAAGTCCAATTCATCCCATACTTTGTTAACAAGTCCGGAGTAATGGAAGCAATAGTAGGTATCTTAAATTTTGTGTCTCAACTATGGCAAATCATTAGGTAGCGGTGGAACGTAGACACGATCTTTTATAAAGCCCCAAAGAAAAAAAACCGCATGGTGTTATGTCAGGTGAAGTTAATCATTACACAGTAATAAACAATAAAGGACGTAGACAGCAGTTGATTGGCTACGCAACAGACCGCCGTTACATGTTTACTAAAAGATAGCGCCACAAACCACAAGGCCACGAGGATGCACGAAAGGACGCGAGAGACTCCTTCTTTCACAAAAGGCTGCATTGACAATTCTGAAATGATTTTCTCATCAACAAAAATGGCTGAGATCCTTTATATACTTTTCCAGGATACTTAAGGGTTCAATGTCATTTAATGAGGTATTCGGAAACAGCCAAAATTTATACCGTGTAGCACTTGCGTAGATCATGTCGGGTGAGGGGGGGGGACAAGGGGGGGGGGGGTAACTGGAATTTCGAAGCCTCTCACAGGGAGGAGGCCTGCCTGCTTTTACAAGAACGTAACTGTGAAACGGGTTTGATGTCAAAACTATGTCTTATGGAAAACTTTCCATATATTTTTAAGGTTTTCTGCTTATTGCATGCATGTGAAGTGTTGGTTAGCCCCACGTGCAAAACTCTCGGGCTACTAGCCCCCCCCCCCCCCCCTCCTGGAGAATCCTACAGATTTGCGCCCCTGCCGTTTAGCATCAAATATTTGTAACAATAACTAAAAAAAAAAAAAAAAAACATTACAAATGATGGTTTCTGAAGACGTGAACAGAAACTGCTGGTCTCAGAAAGGGATTTTCTCCCTCGGAAGTTAGCAGGTCGCCTGGCTCGCCATTTCCCCCTCCTCCCGCGGTGTGTGGGAAGCCGGCACGTTTTAGCGGCGGGCAGTTAGCGCTCGGGCGCGGGAACAAAGGCCGCTAAAACAATGGCGACGTGTCGACACCGCGGCGGGGCAGTTAGGGCTGTTAGCGGCCGGCCTCCCTCGCGCGTGTGAAGTGCAGTTGGCGGGTCAGCCCACTTGGCGCCCTCGAACCAGCCTCGCTTCCTACGGGCCGGGTCCCTCGCCTGCACGGCCGTCAGTGGCGCTACCTGTTGGGCGGGCCCGCAACTACTAGCAAATATCTCGGGCGAGAGGTCCACATCCAACATGTTAGCTTTATACTTAGACAACTAATTGCCAGTAGATGACAATTTCTGTGCCAAAAAAAAACCTTAATACAGGTTTGTAATAAAAATAACATATAATTCTAAATGTATAAATAGAAATTTCAGTATTTCTGGTATACCACACCACAAAAAAAATGGCTACCAACATATATAATTAACAAATTCCTCACGAATCACTTCTTTTGCATGATAATATCTCTCACAATCAATGTTAACTATGTTAGTAATGTAAATGAAAGCCACTATCTAGGGAATGGGCCCTAAAATACTACAAAAACTAGGTTTCATTCATGGAAAATTAGAGTTTCTCCCCTAGGGTCTAGCCGGCGCTGATAGTAGCTGTGGGCGGATCTTCACATCCACGCGACAGCGGTGCGTCCACGACAAAACACGGAACAAGAGAAAAGGACACAATGAGACGACATGAGTGACGGCTAGCTGTGCTCTCCAGTGCTTTTCGCCAACACGACATATGAGCTGTTGGCTTCACACGGCAACAGCACGACAGCAGGGCGTCTTTCCCAGTATTTGGTTACCTTAGTGCTTGTCCGTACCTGCTGTGGACACGGCAGGTATGCTGGCATGCTCGCCAACTGGAGATGCGCTTACCTGCTGAGGTGTTTCCCTTGCCTGTTCTTGTTGCCAACTATCTGATTTTTTATATGCTATTTTTTATATTGGACCGAACCAGCTCAAACATTTAAATGGAATTTTATTTAAAAAAATGCTTAACAGTGATAGTTGGTTAACTGTACCTAATGTGTTTCGATTTTAAGGCTTCTTTTAACATTACAATTTATTCTCATTTTAAATCACACGAATAGTAAAATAGTAAGATAAATGGTTTTCTCTCTTTAAAAGCTGCAGACACCTAATTCGGCGCAACCAGAATAAACAAAACAAAGGGAAATGGCAAACAATGACAACAATTAAATACCACAAAACTCAAACAAAGAATTAAGGGATGACAAAAATAAGATTCATAATACTAAATCAAATGTTCATGCGATTTACAAAGTGAACATGATATATAGAGTGAATGTATGGTTGATATAAAACTATTAGTTTGTTGGATGGTTGGTAAACTAAATATGTATCCAATATGCCCCCGTATAAGTATATGTCAGAGTGTGTTTCACGAAGCATCGATGTCCACCACGGGTTGTTAGGAGTTTCGGCGAGCATGAAATGTCTCGTACGCTTCTATCCCCCAAAATCGTGTATGTGACGACGTCCACACTGCTTTCGGGGCATGTGTGAAACAGGCCTTACCTCACAAGGTCCGAGCGCTCGACCGTCCGTGCAATGCTCTCTCGTGGTCACGCCATTAAGGGGCCCGCCTCGTCAGGGGTGTATGTGTGTTAGTGAGGCGGGATGATAGGCGCGACGCCCGCTGGTATTTCTAGCGCGGTATCGCCTCTAAGCGCGAGGCTCTAAACTGGCGCGCAGTCTTCTCGTCGTCACAGGATAACCGTGAAATTTGAGCGGTGACCGCAACATTACATGGCGGAGAAATGAAGATAAAGGTGTAATGCAAGCCCCTTAAGTGCTTTTAATAATCTGTACTGGTTGTTTTACGCCTAAAAATTACTCTGAAAACATGCGTTTTAGCCATTTTAACTCTTCTAGAAATACAGTTTAAAAACATGATCCAAAATTAAAAGTACTTTTCGGGCCTCAGTGAACTCTTAAATACTTTTCGTAAACACACCCCACTCGGATATCTTGAGTAGTTTTAAAATCGCGTTGTTTTTCCTGAAGCTCTGCGCACCGTCTGTGTGACCAGGTAGGCGGGCCCCTTAACATGCGGCAGTTGTGGGCCGGACACGGACCTAGACAGACGTCAAGTTCCGCCGGCGTGTTCGCTTCCACACAGACGGAGAATAAAACGCTTTAGAAGTGTGTGGCTTCATTCCGTTTTAGACAAATAAAACATCTGCATGGAGCGATCTGGGCTTCTTGAGCTAAGAGGGGTTGTGAAAATTTTGAATTCCTTTGGTATGTCTGTGCCCACATTTGATGAACTCGACAAGCTTCAACTACAAGATGCCAACTTGAGAAACTGCCTTGAACTAGATTTACCAGTAGACCGACATCCAACATATTTCTCCTGAAGACATTTTCAAAAAGCAACACTCAGAGCTACGGGGAGCCAACCAGGAAATGTTCCCTACTGTGCCAGAAAACATTCCAGAGCTTGAACGGATAAATTTAGTGAACAGAACTTTGGCAATCCAGCCGTTCTGACGATCAGAAGAGTAACGTCGCGGCCATCACGCGATGGAAAAAGAAAATATTTCTAATCGGAAAGTCTGTCGCGTACGCCATTAAAGTTGCGCTGACGTCCAGGTGTGTCGAACGAGGTCGGTCAAAAAAAAAAATTGTGCGAGTTCGTTCAGTACTCGCCATTGATGTATAAACATCTAACCGCGGTAACGAGCAAATTCATGTGTTCTCATGTTGAAAATAAACTTGAAATACGAAAAATTCTGACACGAAATTTAACGTAGAATTCTTTATAATAATACCGAGTATGATAAATATATACGCAAATTGTGTTTTTAACTGCATAGGTATCTGCTCACGAATCACACGTAGATTCCGCACCTGCCGCTATAAATCTCTGCCGGAACAGCTACACGGGCTATCGAAATATTCGATTTACAGAGCGAAAGGTTAAACTATATAATGAAACGGCTCCGATGAAAGAAAAAAAAAACACCCGGTTTTGAACCTCTTTCATGGCAAAGGAATTTCATCTATTAAAATGCCCATTATGTTAAGATTCATTAAACTGTTCATACCATAAAGGTTCCCCTTGTCTTTGTGAACTTAAGCTCGCTCCATCGGCCGCAGATAGCAGCACCGTGGTTGTTACACATTTCTGTTCCTTGACTTCCGTGTAATTAACGAAGTTACTCCCATCACAAATGGCCGTATACCGAGAGCTAACTAAGATGTTTACACATCAAAAATATCCCCACCCTTCCCAACCCAGAAGCATGGCGTCCGCCGGCCGCGCCACTGTGCTTACAGCGCGGAGGGAAGCGGGGGCCGCGGACGTGCGCGCCTTCCGAGTCACGCGCCCCCGGGGTTTGAGACGAGGGAGGGGGGGGGGCGGGGGTACTCTTCCGCCCCCGGAGCACGCCCACGCCGCCGCCGCCGCCCGCAGGTGTCCGGGGGCCGCCCGCGGGTTTACGACCGCCGCGCTCCTTCCCTCCCCCGCGCGCGGTGGCGGAACCCCTGCGATTCCTCAAACACACTCTGCCATGTGACTTGATGTAAGCTTTTGGACATACGCCATTGCTAAGCACATGTATGTCTGTAGAAGAAAACTACAAAAAAAAAAAAACACACACACACACAAATGACAAAAACACAAATTAAGCAAAAATGTGTGTTTTTGTCATTTGTGTTTTTTTTTGTAGTTTGCTTTATTACTTTACCATCGTTTATAACAACACTTAATTCAATCTGGATATCGTGTTAATTTTGGAAATTCCGTCAGCGTTTAATCTATACAAATAACAATGTAAATTTTCGTTCGTTCAGAATCTTAAATCTCAGAAAGTTCTTCACCGGTTGATTTGAAATTTTGACAAAACTTGGCATCCGAAGACGCGTGTGTTTTTATATACTTATGTCACACCTGTGACAGGTAAAATGTAGACAAAAATATAGATGGGTATACATATATACATTTATATATTTATTTATATTGTTACGAACGTGAGTAAGGCCGGGACACGTGCAGGTGCAGAGCTGGCTGGCGGCTGCCGCAACATGATATGTGCCGCACGCGCCTGGAAGATAACAAGGATTGTCGCTTTCCCCCTCCTTCCCACCACTCCCCGCGCGGCGCCGTGCCTTTGACACGTAACTGACACCGGACAGCTGCGGAGTTACGCGAGCCGCCGACACGTGTTTCGAGAGATTTCTGCCGTCGGGTCGGCGCGGAATGACGCGACTGGCCCCAGTCACGCTGGGGAGTTCTGGAAGGTGACTGGGCCTATATATATATGTGTGCCCGGGACGCCGGCCGAGCTGAGTCGGAGTTCAGTGCAGTCGGGAGTTCTCCCGCGGCGGAGTTTCCGGGGCGATAGAGTGGCGAAATCCTTGGACGAAGGTTACAGGGCGAAGAGTTCAGTTCCGGGCGATAGTGTCGCGGGCGCGGCGGAGTTCCGAGCGAAGTTCCGAGCGAGGCGTCAAGTGGGATCTCGGCGAGGGGAAGTGCGACTGCGGCGGCGGAGTACGGCGACGGAGTCCTGCGACGGAGGACCACGAGGGGTGCTGCGGCGAGAGTTGCGCCAAAAGTGCGGCCCAGCGAGGCGTGTGGATTGTGAGAAACGAGTGACTGGAGGAAGCAAATTTTTTTTTAAAGTACAATTGATTAATTGGCATTTTTAGATTATTAGCTAGTAATGTAAATAGTGGCAATAAATAAAACTGTGTGTGATAAAAATCTTTAATTGGGCTATCCTTTACGAACCCGCAGTAAATCGTAACAATATATATACACATATATACACACACACGAGGGTTGTCTGAAAAGTTTCCAACCTTAACATGAAGATGGAATCACTCGTCAACAAAAATTGTCGAAAGTGTTTGCTTATGCTTTGGAATGTACGCTCTGAAGTTTCAGCCATTTTGGGCGTGCAATGGTTTTTTAATAATCAATTATGTGGGTCGATGGCGCATGTTTTTGTGAAAATGGAAAACTGAGTATCGAACTGTCATTGAATATTTGTTTTTAGAAGGCAATCCGCCTACGCTACATTAACGTACTAGGACCCTGCACCATCATTGACCACAGTAATATTTTGTTCGGCAGCTTAAATACAAACATGGCCGTACCAGCTTGGGTGACGATGAACTTTTGCGACACCAAAACTCCGAAGGGGAATCAGTTCCAGAAAAGGCAAAGACTGTTCCTTTGGCCGGGAAAGTGATGGTGACTGTTTCCTAGGATAGTCATGGAATCGTTTCAATCAATCATCTTGAAAAAGAAAAAAATACATAGCAGATGCATACTACGTATCAATACTTGACAAGATAAAAGCAGACATTTGCAGAAAAAAAAAATTGTTTCACTAAGACAATACACCAGCTCACTTCTCGGCAGTTGTCACGGCGAAAATCTACGAATTACGGTTTGAACTGCTTGACCACCCTCCTTACTCCCCAGATATAAACCCAATTGACATTTTTTTTGTTCCCTGTGCTAAAGGTTACGCTCGGAGGACAGATATTTTTTTGTCGAATAAGGAGAGGCCATCTCCTTCGTAAACAACTATTTTGCAGAAACTCAAGCAAGCGATTGTTGAAAAACCAATTGTGCTTCCAAAATGGCTGAAATTTCAGAGGGTATTTCCCAAAGAGCAAATACATTGCCCAATTTTTGTTGACGAGTGCTGCCATCTTCATGTTGAGGTAGGTAACTATTCCGACAACCCTCGTAAATGAATTTTTGTGTGTTTGTCATCTGTTTTGTAAATGTTATAGATAGGAAGATATAGACATAGAGAGATAAGGATATAGAGAGAGGTATATTAAGGTATAGATATAAGAAGATATATAGATACAGAGATATTTAGAGATAGGGTGAGCGATGTATAAAGATATAGATAAGAATATAAATTGAATTATAGATAAAACATAGGTACATAGAGAGATATAAAGATCGGTATATGTATATATATAAATTATAGTGAGATTTATAGAGAGAAATATATATATAGATATATATAGCGAGATAAAGAGAGATGCTTTGTATATGTGTACCTACTTCAAGCAAATTACAAAATAATTGATAGAGGGATAGCAGCTCATTCCAGGAATGATCTAATTTAGTAATATAAACGTTCTTATTCTTGTTAACCCATAATTATTTGTTTAAGGGTTGTGGTATTTAACTGTTGTTGGCATTGTTTGTCTATTTCATTTTGTTCTGTTGTTTTTTTTCTGGTCTTGTCTTTCCCAGTATTTGGTTACCTTAGTGTTTTGTCCGCATCTGTTCAGTTCACTGCAGGCACGTGGTATTCTCACCCTCATTTGTAGACCAAATGTGTATGCACTTACCTACTGAGGTGTTCCCCTTCAGGTTAAGCTTGCCTGCTCTTGGTGCTGATTGGAAAAGGGTGGGGGGGGGGGGGGAGGCTACGTATTTTCATTGACTACATTTGTCTCTTGTCTGTATGTGTCGAGCTCACCGTGAAAATCCTTCGACTGTTGTTGGGCATGCGACAAATTAAAATAAATAAATTATATGTTGAAGAGAAGCCTTGTCGGAAAGAATGGGGTGCATGGAAAAAAAACACTTTCAGGCAAAGTTTTTTAAAGACAATCTGGAACTTAAATTTGGACGATGGTTCTATAACTTACACTAAAATATTTTGATATTTTTTCGTGATATTTTATCCGCAGGTTAATTTTATAAAGTCTTACGATCACTCTACTGTGAAATCTTTTAAAAGATTTTTCTATTACGAAATAATGAATTGAAATAAATATTTGCCTGAAATTTAAACTAGACGCTAATAAAAATGTAATTTTACTTTTCCCATTAATTGCCATATTTTTACCCTAAAAATATACAAAGCAAATAAAAAAAATATTAAAATAAATTAAGTACATTTAAAAAAAAAAATTAATCTTCCCGAATATTGGATAATAATAATTTTCAAGATGGCGGCCAAAATTATAAATGTTGGAATCTGTGAGTATCAAATAAATTTATTGTTAAGACGCTACAATCACTCTGGTAATTTCGGGTATTTCGATTTCCTCTCCTTCTCTGAGACTTTGAATGGGCATGACGTCACAGTGGCAACGTAACGAATGAAAAACAACTTATATATTTCTTAAGTATTATAAATAAAACACATTTCTCTGAAAAGGAAATGTGTTGTATTAAAATATGTAATGATTTTTAGAATCAAAATTTTATTGGTTGGTAGAACAATGACGAAGTGTAGTTATAAACTATGTAAAGGTAACACACTCCATGTTTAAAAATTTGAATTTACAACTGTGGTGACTGTGAAAGTTTGTAGAACAGTATAAAAGCAAATAGTTGTTTCTTCGCACATACAATATCTAAAGAACTAACAGAAAATCAGCCAACGTAGTTGCCGACCAAAGAAACTGATTATCTATACAACTCTTGGAAATACCGCTGTGAGGAAAATAGTTTATGGTAAAAAGAATAAACTATATAGTCTAGTAATAAAAATATCGCGTACAAAAAGTCACAGGACACCAATTTTACAGTTAAAGTTTCACAGTTGAAATGCAATATTGAAAATTGTCCAAGCCACGTTTTTAGGTGAGCACAAAATTTCCAGTTCCTTAGGTTACTTGCGCGATAGTCAAAAAGACGGTGAGCCAAACTTTGTCCCGGAGTTAAAAATAAAATTGGTTTGTGATCTCATAACCACAAATCTTTCCAGTACTTGGCTGCACATTATTGAAGCTTCATACATGATGTAGAACAATTCAATTCCCGGAAGTATTACAAAAAGGTTAGAATTCAGAAGGCGTGATCTTAGAAAATTGGAAGAAGAAAAACATAAATAAACAAATCAGCTACAAAAGCAGCCAAAAACGTTCTCACCAAAACCGATGGTCCTTGATGTCAACAGTCTGCAATTACTTCTAAAATAAAATTGAAATATTAGAAACGGCTCCAATAAAAACGAAAAATACTTGAGAACTTGTAACTCCGGCTTTGGAACTGATTTTAGACAAGGAATTTTATTATAATACTGTCCATCTAGTTAAAATTCACTAAACTGTTAATACTGCAAAGTTTCTACACGCCTTAGAAGATATACTTCAATGGTATTATTAAAATATAAACCTGAAACATTTAAAAACATATTATAACACATATGTAACATATATAAGTATATGTTTGTGTATTTTTTTTTCAACAACTGAAATCAGCATGTAAACATTTCCTTAAAACCAACCTCAATCATACCTAGCTGATTAAAAATTATTATTTTATTATAATGTTATTAGAAAAGTAAAAATAAAAAATCAGTGATGTGATTTGAATCACGCCCTCTGAGGTTACCAAGCGCGCTCTCCACCACTGTGAGAAATAAGGAGAATATATATTATTAGGTATTTTAAATTTTGATGATTACTTTTACTATGACTGTTACCAAATATATTCCAGGGTAGTTTCAATATCAAAAAGTTTCATTCGGCACACCAATACGTTTTTTGTGTCCCCTAATCTTTAGGAAAGTGTCTGTATACGAGTTTAAGTTGCTACACGTGGGTACGCCATCTTTGTGACACATTTTCGTTCATCGACTTCCGTTTAGTTTTCACGAACTTACTCCCAGAGCTAAGATGTTTACACATCAAAAAGTAAATGCCATTCTAAGGGCCGATAATTATTTCATCTATAGCAGCCAGCCATTACTATCTTCAGGCAAGTCACTAAAGCTTTTATGAAGCTAAATTTCAAATATCCAAAAATAGAGCACTGTTGAAAAACCAAGAAGTCGTCATTCGGATATCTCTCTCCCCGGCGCATCAGGACTGCCCGCTCTTCCGAGGGCCATGCGAATAGTTTGTGTGTGCTTCTGTGGCTCAGCTTCTTCAACTGCAAAGTGGAAGCTTCTGGAGTTCGAGAGGGAGGTCAAGATTGTTGAATAGTAAATAAAGATTATAGAGTTACCTCTGGATAGTGTAAGAGAGTTCAAGTCTCACCCAAGTTATTTCCAAAATATTATAGACATTTGCAGAACTTAAATGCCGCCTAATACTTCTAAGACTTCGGTTGATACAAGGTCCAGCAGTTAGGTTTCTTGGGAGATATATGCTTTTGTAAATGAAAGTTACCCGTTTCTGATTAAGGTACACAATTTAAAAGGACTTGCCAATAATTCACAGAAAATATTTTTAAGAAGTAATTTGCTTCATTAAAATTGTTTGAAAAAAATTAAAATATTTGCTTTGCTTACATTTTTGCCATATGTATTTTTAATTATAAAAAAAATTGTACTACTAATTTGCTTTACAAAATGTTTTTTTTTTACCACGTTAGGAAACATCACAACTACAGAAGGATTAAAAAAAATTAATCAGCAAATATATAGCTTGATAAATTAATAAAATTTATGTTTAATTAAATACCATTCAAAAATAAACTAAATAAAAACCTTAAAAGGTAAAAAAAAAAGTTTTTGTTAGTCATATAATGCTTTTTCCATAATGAATAAAAAAAATTCTATCTCTTCACTTTTCTTTGAACCATAAAAAAAGATTACGGGAAGTAATGATAATTAAGAACTAAATTAAGAACGTGTCTGTTTACATGTTCGCAGGGAAAGTTTTAGGATGAAACGTAAGATCGTTAGTTGGCGATATTCGAACCACGATAAGCTTTGAATGTAACGCCTACCAGATAGGCTATTTCATTGCCATCGCAGTTATATGGGTGGCGAATGACTTCACCGCACGAAGTTCTATCGTGGGATGATGAACTGCCGCCCAGACAGTAAGTAGTAAAAATCGACCTACTTTTTGGGCAGCCCTGCTGCATCTCCCATTCGTCTGTAACGGCCACGCAGGTGGCGTGGCATGCCTATTAGAGGCTTTCAGTACACTAAAATCGCTGCGTAGAGGCAAAATGCGTCACATCCTGTCGTAACTTTCACGTCCCAAATCAACTTAGCACGTACTAAAATTAACACCTACTTCCATTAGAAGTATCCTCGATATTGTTTTCTGACTGTTAATTAAGGGGCAAACCTACATACCGAGTAAAAATTCTATCTGGAGTGTTTAAAACCCATGTTTTTACACGAAAATACTTAACGTTTTCATAATACGTTTTCTTACGATAAAAAAGTCTTCTAACTACACGGGTTTCCTTCTTTCAAAACTTTTGTCTTTGGTAGTTCGACATGATAAAAAATTGTCATTTTTCCACGGGTGCGTTCTAAAACATTTCAAGTGAACGTTTACGGAACCACCCAGCGTGCTCTGAACTTTGCCACACACTATCCATCGATGCAATCACAGAGATACCGCACGCAGCACTAAGAGAAGAGTGCACGCCCGTTCACTGCATCGCGCGTGTAGAAGCGACGAGGCAATTGAACCGCGTGCTGGTGTCACCCTTAGCGCTTCCTGGGGCCCTGTACTTGAAGCTGTCGGAATAATCCCGCTAGATGAATGACTGAACTTCGATAGAGATTTGTGAAACCCTATTCTTGAACACTCGCTAGCTGAATTAGGTATCGGAATGACGTCATAAACTCCTTTGCTTGAGAAATCGCGATTCGCTAGAGATTTGAGAGTTTGTTGATCTTCAAAACTTAAGGTTTGTTGAAATACTTAAAAATCGCGTGTATGGTTTTTAGGTTAGGTTAGATACATTTAAATTGTCTAAAATAGTGTTGATGGCTAGTTATATTAGGTTAGCTACACTAAAAAGCAACAATCAATTATTCACCTTGTACGGCAACTGGTGGCATGGCCCGTGCTATATGCAAAATCTCTCATCAATGTGCCTGTACCAGACCACAGAATGTATCGTGGTAATAAAGTGATGAAAGTAATGTGATGTGTTGAATATAGTGGCTGTGGTATAAACTGCGATATATAATGAACATACATACAAACCCAAGAAATCAAAGTTACTTTTAAACTTATTATGAATAGGGTAAGTCCGGGGTAGATGGCCATAGTTTTTTTAAATGCCCAAATTAAATAAATGTATTAGGTAAAATTCCTGATTTAATTGGTAAAGCATTCATTGTATACTAAATTTATGAAGTAATATTTTTATGATAGTCCCAATTGTATAGTTTAGAAGAAAGTTCATTAAAATATTTTTAGACAACCTGGGCCATCTCACCCATAGTACCGGTAGAGATGGCCATATGCTTCAGGGACAGATGGCCAACCAAAGAGTCTGCCGAAATAATCTGTAAAGAACAATACATACACATGTTTAAAGACATAAATCAAGTGGAACCCTTTTGCTAAGTTATGAAATGAAGTGTGCTGATTGGTAACATAAAACATGGACGAAAATTAAACTTAAAAAACACCTACAGGTTATTATAGCTTTTCCACAGTTGTTGCACACATCAGTAAAGTTAGTACAGTTTTCGTGTAACCAACGACGACAGCGAACACATTTTATCCAGTCACATGTCAGTACTGTAAGGTTGTAGTCTTCACCACAACCGATGCACTCCTCGTCTTCTTGATCAAGATCGTCACTAGATTCGTCCTGCAATGTTACTTCCGATTCTGATCTGCTACTTGACGAAGTATTTCTTCTGGGTCGAAGTACTTTCCTCTGCTTTGATTTTGTGTTATATGCCTGCATAGGCATAGCCTTCTTTTGCTTCCCTAGAAATATTTTGTCCATCTTCTTTCTTTTCGTTTTCAATTGTGCAATATTTTCAGGAGATGTTAGAAGAGTAGCTTTCTGTTTTTTACGTTTCGGCGTCTGTTTTGATGTTTTTGGAATGGGCAAAATCTCAGTCAGGACTTTGGTAGGCGAGATAGCATCGGCACCACAAGTAGACGGTGAAGTAACGTTTGTAGTCATGATGCGATCTACAGTTGTGCTAAATAAGCATTTGTCTGCATTCTGACATGATGTACCGGGATCTTCAATGGCTGGGTAAGTGTCAATCTGTTTTATCTCCATGTTACTTACACCGGAAGGCGAATTTTCCTCGGTATCTTCGTTGGGAACACCAGAAGAATTTCTGGAACAGCCAGGTTCTTCTAAATTAGTTTCAAGCAAACTATGTGTTGCATGTTCACGATTTTCATTGTCTCTAGACCTGGAGTTTACAACAAAAGCATAGTCTGGAATAGCATCCACGTTGAAAGGGTAGATTCCAGTGGCTCTGAAACCTGCTATCGCATTTTCAGGTGTTGCTGCTTTTCCCCAAGTTTCACTCAGAAGCTCACCAAACTGTATCCTAGTTATCTTTCGGTTCGGATGGTTTGTTAGCCACTTAGAACAAGCAGTGTAGAAGTGATGTTTCAGAGATTTAAATACAGCACGGTCTAGTGGCTGTAAATAATGTGTTGTATGGCTAGGGAGACACAGTAATATGATATCATTCTCGTCTGCGAATTCAAGAACTTCCACAGAATTGCAGTGAGAAGAATGGCCATCCATAATCAACAGTACTTTCCCTGCAGGTTTGCGAGGAAAAAAATGGTTTTTAAGCCAATTAAAAAAAATAACTGTGTTAACATAGGCAGATTTTTCAGACATCATTACAATGCTGCCTGGTGGCATGTTATCCTCCCATTCTGGTTTTTTGTTTTTCCCCTTCATTACCGAAACTGGAGGGAGGAACACGCCCTCTGCATTACAGCATGCTATGACTGTTATTGTCTCTCCTTTTTCTCCTGAAGTAATAGTGTGAACTACTTTGGAACCTCTCTCAGCTAGAACTTCACCAGGGCGGTTATTCAGCTGCAAGCCTGTTTCGTCCATATTGAATATCGCTGATGGCTTATTAATAAGTTGGTTTTCCTCCAAGATAATTTTCAAAAGAGAAAAATATTCTGCCACTTCATTACGGTCCATACCTTGAACTCTAGCAAGTGAAACACCCTCAGACTTGCGCACAGATATATCTGGATGTCTCGAAAGAAATAGTTGCAACCAGTCATATCCGGCCTTCTCGTTTTCATTATTGAATCTATGATGGATTCCTAACTGAGTAGCAAAATTGTATGCTAAACTACGAACATCGTCTCTAGTCAGAGGGAAGCCACTCATTTGCATTTTTTTTATGTGACGCACAAGTCTTTCTTCATTGTCTTTGCCGAAACAAGAACTCGGTCCCATTGACCCTTTTGTTATATTTCCTTGTTTTATTCTTCTTTCAAGAGTTTTTCTGGGTATATTAAACATTGCAGATGCTTTGCGGACAGATGTACCACTTTCGACGGCTTCGAAAGCGTGTTTTAAATCCTCTGCTTTCCATCTACCACGAGTACTCCCCACCTTAGGAGTGTATTTATTTGGCATCTAGAAAGAAAGAACAAAAAGAAATTGCAATAATTACACGACCCTTCCTTGTTTACCAGAGTATACTCGGCCACTACCGACTTGGTGGAATATAACTACCCAAGTTATTTCGCGTGAAATATTTTTCTGTTACATACTTTTTTAGCAGAGCTAAATCGTTCTTTTAAAGTAGTTCAGTATTTCCACGACAGATTGGGCTGCAAGACAGTACCACGGCGCAGTTTGCCTTTATATTCTACACTACATCATAGATAGCACCACGTTCAAAGATGACGAGTGAGCAATCACATAGACTACATCTCGACTAGGTATCTCGGTGGCAAGAGTAACGAATTTCGTTGCTTTTAAGTATGTAGGTAGATTTGTTACACCCTACTCTATCTGTAAACTATTTACAGCATTTTGTGTTTTAAAAAATGTTTCTTTGGTGAAAATATTTTAAGTGATGATGTGCGTGCACGGATTTTCAAATAGCCTATATTATAAGCGAGAAAATTCTTTTAAGAAATAACATATTTTCATTATTATAATTGTTAAAATTTGTATTGTTTTTCCTTACATTTTAAATTTTTTGTTAAACAGTTTTTAACATCAACAAAAGTATTTTTACACAAAATTAATAAATTAATATAATAAAACAATTGTATTAAAATATATGGGTGGCCAAGTATACTTTGGTAAGAAAACCATTTCAGTAAAATAAAGATTTCATAAATTTAAAAAATGTAAGTTTTTCGTTATTCCATTAGACAGATTAAAAATTTATTTTCATAATAGAAAACGCAAGAGGTTAATGGGTGGCCAACTATCCCGAATAAAACATGGCCATCTATCCCGATTGTACGGGTGAGAGGGCGAAGGAGCATAAAAATAATGGCGAATGATGCTTGGAACCTTCAATGATTACATATGTCCGGGAAGGTATAAAAAGACCTACAAACAAGTTTATCCCTTTTTTTTACTTATTATCTTTAATTTTCAGGCCAAAATTGTGACTAGGAGAATTATTTTAGACAGAAAGTAAAAAGAAAAAGGCAAAAATACTCACAATTATAGCGCTTTTCCGATGCGTAAACAACACCTTCCACGTAACTCATCACCAACTCAACACACAGTGAATTGGGATGCATTCTAGCGCCTGGTTGCCGAACTATGACGATTGGCCATCTCTACCGTATGGCCATCTACCCCGGACTTACCCTATAGCAATAAATGAAGTAAATATGAAAAAAAACAATTACTGTTATTATTATTACTTCAGTTGAAACAAAAAATTTACTTTGAACGTTCAAAGAGGACACCCACATATAGATCCATACAGTATTAAAATTAAATTTTGAATAGCAATACGTTTATATCAAGTTATGCAAATAACTGAAGTTTCAATTCATGTAAAATGTAGTATTTAAGTGATCTACCCTTGAATGCTTTGCAATACTTCCAGATTTAAGTGTGAATTTCTGGGTTATATGTATGAACACTCGAAACCACTTTCACCACACTAACGTGCTGGAAAATACTAATGGTTCGGTAGAGCTGTGAAATATTCATCGACAAGACCTCTAGGCGGACAGCACAGTCTCCAGGAACGTCAGCTATAACGATTTAGAATGAACTAAAACTACAACTGTAGAAGTCAGGAACTCAACTACAGCAGCTCCTCCAGGATGCTGAAAACTGCTATGAATTTGGGACAATCTCGGATCAGGTTGTAGGATGTCATTGGCGACTCGGACGAAACTTACAGACTGGAATATCGTAAACCACCGACGCGGAAGTTCACCAAGGCTTCGGCGTTACACCGTACGTCTGTTGATACAAATGGCAGACGTCCTGAAATTTAACTTATGTAGAACACGACTAATTAATCTGCAGTCGTCGCGAGGTCTTCTTGTCTTCTGTGAAGGCTCCCTTGGGAATCGGGACCGCCCCACACACAGCAGACGTCTTGCCCGATGTACTGCACTTTCTTGTTCACAAAACTTTAATGGTACAGCAAACCAATTCAAAGAAATTTTCTTCTCGTTTATAATCTGCAAAATGTTATGAACAAATCTATTTTCCTTTGAGCTTTTTATCACTCAATTCTACAAAGCTGTCATTGTCCGGGTGAAGAATCCAGTCGAGAAACCTGGAACAAAAAGCAAGTGCCAGTGATTTCCAGTGCTTCACTACTTTCACAGGAGACATTTATGCAGATTCATGACTTTCATCATTCCTCTATTAAAATTATTCCGAAATTTTAAGTTGTCAATGTAGTATTTTTACTCCATAGATGTTTGTGTTGCAGACTTCAGAAACTCATAGGTTGAACATTATTCCATTTTTGAGAAGAATCTAGATGAAAATTTCCCATAAAAATAATATATCGCCATTGCTTGCAACATAGACCTTGCATAATACATGAGATGGCTTGACATCCCATAGTGCTCTACATAAGTGTGGGCAGTGGTTGAATGATCAAGTCACTCGCCTCCTTCTAAAGCAATCGGCTTATGTCCTGGCGGAGTCACGCCCGAATTGTTCGCAAATGAAAAATCTGAGGACATACAGTGTGGTTATAGGTTTTCTCGAGATACTCCCGTTTTTCCTTACACATTTAATCTGCCAATGATTCATTCTCATATTAAAATTTCTCATCGTCTCTAAGGACCTCGATGTCGATGAAACTTTAAGCACTATTTAATTTATTATTTATCGATTCTATTTGAAGATTCATTCTAAAACAATTTTTAACAAATTTGGAAAAAAATTTATTTGTCCTCTGATATGTAATCATTTAATGAATACATACTTTAGATTTTCAACACGGAATTCTTGGTGTTTTCCTTCAGTAAATAAAGCAAATAAGGCATTTGTTTTTTTTAAAAAATCTGATACATGGTCTATTGAAACAGGTGTTAGACTATATTTTATTTGAATTTCGTTCAGTTATAGGAAGAAATGACTCTTCAGATGTTAATTCCAAAATTTTCGATTAACTTGTGTTCTTCATATTTTAAAAACACAAGGAATTACAAGAAAAAATTTAACTCTAAAGGCTTAGAAACTTACTACCTTAATGTAACTAACTGTGCAACTAGATACGTTACTCGAGAGTTGGTTAATACTGCATCGTTTGCTAGGGGTTGCTTGCATACAATTTTATCTTGCACCAGTAAGACCAATTCACGCTGCTCTTTTCTTATTTAATATTTTATTTTTTTAAAAAATAAACATTGATAAAACATATAATTACCATATATAAATTCTTGCTAGTTATTCTATCGTCTGTCATTTGTAAGAAGGGGCCATCTTACATTTTTGTTGAAAATGAGTTAACTGCAGAAATACATGTTTTCTTTCATCCTTCATGGTCTGTAAGAAGGGGATAACTGTATCTCTAATAGTTTTTAAGATATGACAGGGGCTAACCATAAATAATTAAAATACAGTGATGCATTACAGTGTGCTCATTTTGTTTTTCTGCTCTCCTGAAAAGTTTATGTTTTGTAGGTTAGCCCCTTCTTACAAATGACAGACGCTATATATTTTTTAAAAGTTTGTTTCTGCAACAAACTGAACCACCGTGGGCGTAAGACCAAAAATTATTAAGGGCTTACTTTTAACTACACAAATATATAAAATTACTTATCATACATTTTAAAACGAATCATAACGTATATTGTTTTATTTAAGTTTTTTTTCTTATAGTTTATGATCCTCAGTGGCGTAGCCAGGGTTTGTGTATGGGGGGTGTTAAGAAGCATGCGCTCCCCCCCCCCCCCCCCCGTATTAAAGCGGGGGAGTCCGGGGGTCCTCCCCCGGGAAAATTAGGTTTTTAAGGTGTAAAATAGTGCTATTTTAGCAGTTTTTGGTACTTAAATTTAAATATTGTAATGGTAAAATTTTTATTAATTTTAATATGAAATTTGTTTGAGTGATGAATAAGAAATTAATTAAAGATTTGGTGCTAAGGAGGGGGGGGGGGGTTGAACCCCTAACCCCCCCCCCCCTCCTGGCTACGCCCCTGATGTTCCTGAAGAAATGTGTCCAGTGAGAAGATTATCTGTTCATTTAAGATTCAAGTGAATATAGGAAGAAAGGAAGGAAAAAAATCTTGTTAAAATAAATTTAAAATTTAATTTTATAGAAAATAATTGAAAGAAAAGTTTATCAATCATCAAAATGAAATACTTCTAAATGAATATGACATGATAAATGCCTATTTCCCATTGACAAGATGAATAATTTGTTATGAATTTATATATCATGTAATTGATATCACGCTAATGGAAATAAAGTGTTTTACCTCCAGACAACATACTTATTTTTACCAATAAGCAACAGAGGCACAGTCGCCTAGTGAAGATATGACTATTCTTACTGAGATTTGTCGTTGGTTGGAAATCGGAACATTGATGCTCTTGTCTCTGAAGCACTCTGAAGCACTTAAAACACGACTGTAGCACTTGTACACACATATTCTGCGCTTGTTATTCATTTTGAGTATCTTTAATCCGTAGCGGTAACATCTAACTTAACTAATTCTTACTTTCGCTTCTGTATATATAAGAACCCACTCTTCTGTATAGCAAAGAGCAGGACATTTGAAACAAGAATAACTGTGTTGGTGTAATCAAGTTTCAAATATTAGTCATTTGATGTGTTTACTGGCAAACGAATTATACATTATCAGCTAAAAGCCTTTGTTAAAATAACTACTGCTCATAGGCGTGCCTACAGGGGGGGCCAGGTGGGCCATGGCCCCCCCTAATGTAATCACTCAGATCGGCATTTTCTCTAATGCGTTCGTTAATATTCGTATATTCCTGGCACTGTGACATTCAAACTGTTTTTCAGTGTTGCAGTGTGCTAATTAACAATATTTTTGAACATTTTATCGTTCTGGAAATAAAGCCGCCTTAGTTTATTTAAAACACAAGGTCCCTTAAAATGGCCAAGCAAAAAAAAAAAAAAAAAAAAAAAAAGAGGTTTGTTAAAGTTCTGTTGTCTGAATTGCTGTGTTTGCATTCACTAAAAAGAAGTTCAAGGTAGATCTGGACCAAGCTATTGGAAAATTCGAGAGGGAAAAATGTGTAAGTAGGTAGCCTTTAAACGTTGTCTATGGAAAAAAAAATTTTTAAGATTTTTAAAACTATACCGATATAAATATTAACTAGTAAACATATCTCGTTGATACTGCACAAAAATTTTAACACGGCAATGAGTGAATGTATTTAGGCTATTTAACATTCTAAATTCAGCTTCTGATTTAAAAATTTAGCAGGGCCCCCCCTAATGGAAATGTCTGGGCACGCCTATGCTACTGCTTCCTTAAGATTATAGAGTTTCGAAAAATTTACTACATTATGATTAATTTATATTCCAAAGGAGTAATAATTTAAAAAAGAAATTATAAAATTGATTATACCGGTTAAATTAGAGAAAATGTAATAAAAATACAACAGTGTAGAATGGCCGTGGCGTGGTCTATTTTTAGATGAAGGCATAGGTGGTTGTTCATTGGCTGTTTATGATTGGGTAATGATTGACAAACTGCAAACCACATCATTGCTGTCCAGCTCGGCTATATTTTTGGCGTGGGCGGCTGGAACTCGCAATAAACAGAATGGTTTAGTTTCTGGATGCTTAAGCATTCTGAGCTTTAGTTCCCAAGCTTTTTTTTTTTTTTTTTTTTTTTCGCGTTTATTAAAGGTGCACAAGTTGTCTATTGTTGGGTTATTTTCCGGTAAATTTGATATTCTTGTCCTCCCCACATCGCGCCGCTTCACTTCACTGCGGCACCTTTTAACCGAGACATTATAAACATAAATCATAATTTATTCATTCCATAAATCAGATGCAGCGTCCATCTCGGGCCTCGAGCCTCCCGTCCGACACTGCTCGTGGCTTCACCGCCAAGCCCAACATTTTCTGGCGTGGCACGTGCAGTATCACAAGCGCAGGCCGTTGTACACACACTTCAACGTATAACATCTGTATCGACAACTTTCTCTTTGCCATGTCCATATGCTAAACAGATTTTATGGTTTCATTCAATTTTTACAGTTTTAAAACATTCTCTAGCTTTGATCTATCCAAATACAATATTTCAGCAAACCACAAAGGAAGTATGATTTGAATAATAATTATTCTCCTTGGTGTAAAAAGGCATTTTTATTTTATTTTATTATTCCACTCGCATGTTGTTTGGACAGAGAAAGAGCAATATTATGAGGTAATTCCCTGCCAACCACACAACGGCGCCCCCAGCTTACCGAGGCGATTACAATGCCATCTCTTGTCGGGCAATCCTACTAGTTTCAAAAGTGCACAAAATATTTATTTTAGTGTGGCGAATTCTAATTTTATTTATAAGTATTCATTGCTTAAACTGCATTATTACTAGAAAATTTCAATTCAAACAGAGTAAGGCATCAAAGAGAAACAGTCTTATGAGAAATATTGGATGAGATAATTTCTACCTGGCGAATCGCGTTCAGGTGTAAATTCAAGGAGAATGTGTGCTTAGTGCAGACTCAGCATAAAAAGGAATAACTCAATTATAAAAATAAATCGAATTAACAAACTGCAGTAACGATAAACACAACGATAAACACTTCTAATGATTGGTAGCTCTGTCTACCAATAGGATAACTTTAGTACGAAACATTTCCATAATTATAGTTAATATTTAGAAACAAATATCTGCAAAATAACCAATATAAATAACATGTAAAAATTCTGAATTGTTCAACCTCGTTACATTATGTGAGGTATATTCAGATAAAAATACGCGACGCAATTCTGTAGGTAGGCCTATCACCGAGTCGTAGGTTATTTGATTGAAATTTAATTTAATCCTAAAGGAACCAAAACCATTATTTAAATAAAGTCAAGCATTGTTTTAAAGAATATGTCCAATTTACTGCATTTAAAAATGCAACACGAGTGTCATTCTAACCTTTAAAATTCGGTTGTTCGAGAGGCATAGCTTGTAATTGAACAACAATGGTACAATTGTGAACTATGGACATGTTTACATGTTTTTTTATTATTGATATTTCATAAATTAATGTTTATTTAAATCTTAAAAATGTTAACTTGTCAATTTATGTTGTCATAGTATTGATTTTAAATATTTGAGCAACCCAGTACTTAGCCAGATATGTTTCATCTAGAATCTAGAAATAAAATGATTTTCTAGTTTCTAAATGTTTCTATCATGATTCTATTTATCTTTGGTTCTCATTTCTATACATATTTTTATTGTCTGCTTAAATTTTCCGTTTTAACTATATGTTGTGCATCAATTCACATTTCATTATATTCACCTACACCTTGCCGTCGTCCAGGTTCTTGTGTTCGAGATCCGGCGTAGTTCCTAGCAAGAAGGCTGGTGTTTTACTGTAAACGTGTCCGGGAGGGTGCCAGGCTAACTCTGTGGCTAGCCACGAGGTGGGTCGTTGGGTGCGAATGTCCCTGCGTGGCCCGCTAGGAACGGCGGTGGTGGTCGTGGTGTGAGGGATCCCTGGTTATTGATACTCTACTGGCCCTACACAGCATAGCACGCTGATCTCTAACTGGATTGGGGGAGTTCACAAAATAACATACACGAGTCTGGTTTGCACTGTCGTATACACGTCGCGCACGGAGTGTGTGGTGTGGAAGTTTAATTGAAATCGGCAGTTACACTTGCAGTTACAGTTACACTATGCACACTAATTTTCCCTACACAAATTACACTAGATTGACACTGGGCGCTCTGATGCGCCCTCCCTAATATTAAGTCCTCACGCCAGTCGAGGTTGAGGGGGGGAGTTCGATTGGAGTCGGCCAATCCTGTAAATTGTGAACGGCGACGTCCGGGCCCACCTGTGTGGACCGTGGCTCGCTATGAAATTCATTAAAAGTCTTTAAGTCGCTGAGGCAGGTGCCTGTGCACTTCAGCGATTAACCAAAAGTCTGTGATTGCGGGAGACGGCCCACACCGTATGCTGCACTGTCCTGCGTAATGCCTTGTACGGGGATTTTTCGTTTACGCGGCTGGGATAGGCCCTACACCGTAAAAGGACCGGGTGCACACGGGGAGTTAATTACAAAAAGGTTTTGGAGAGTGACTATAATTACCAGGAGTGAAATCGGTGAAGACAAAGGTTGAAGGCTTCCCGTGGGACGCACATCCGTCCTGGTCCGCGAGTCGCTCGGTACTGGCGTCTGGCCCTGGCACGAGGGGAGGACTCAGCATCCGCTTGCGCCAAAGTTTCTAAAGTTCCGTTATTCGGAAATTATTAAATTAATAGGAGATTGAAAGTGGCTCTAAATTCACACATTAAATAATAAAAATCAACCTAATACACAGATACATTTTGGGAATTGGGTTTAACAAGTTTACATTAATTAAGTTTGAATAATGCGAGTCACACTGGAGACTGTTCGTCACTTGTTGACTACTCCAGTGGCGAATGATACACATAATTTGGGGAGGTTATAATTATGTCACACACTACTTTATTTAATTAAGGCTGAAGGCCACAAGGGGAGCACTCACAAATGTATTAATAAAAACTCACACGTGAGTGACCCGGGCACTCCTACGTCGCACTTCCCTTGGACGGGGTTTTTAATTAAAAGTGATGTTATCATTAAATTATGTTTAATATATAATGTACAGGAACTGCGTTGCCTGGTTGATTAGGGCATGGTCTTTAATTCTACCTTATGTTCCGGTGCTCACCTGACTCGGGTGGGCCATAGCTAGGGGTGCGTTCTGTTAGCGGGGTCGGATACTGGTGGTTTCAGGTCGGGTTTTAGGGTGGCCTTCGGTCGGACGACGTCAACCTTTACTAAGCTCACCAAGTAGGATTTTCTGAATTTTCCAAATTTTCTCTTAGGATGGTAGTTACTTGGCCAGCGAATGAGCTTGAATAATAATTTTCTTCAATAATTAGAAACAGAAATGGAATGCTGAGTCCAGGCTTCGGACATGGCAAGACATATTCCATTCGTGGGGCATCCTGATGGTCTAGGGATCCCACGATGGGGACAGGAAAATGCGCGACGACAGCGATTTTAACTAGATTTCATCTAGAGTTCAAGTCTAGGACGTCTGAATTGTATTTTGATCAGTCTTCGGCAGTCGTCACAGTGCTGGTGTGCAACCGCATAGATGGCCGATGTTAATTGCCTCAAGTATTCTTCAGAGCTGAGACGTTTCCTGATGTCATCGTTGGTGATACCAATTCATGATTAGGAATTTTCAGCCAACCCGAAGGAGGACAATAGTGTTCCAGACTACAGCTTCTCACTTAAGTTTTAGTGATAGACAATTTCCTAGCTTCTTACCAGATATCCTGAATCAACTAGGGACAGGTCCAGAGGTTCTAAACTCGAGGCAGATAGTCACTCTAAGACCATATTGAGATGTTATGTATATTATGTGGTCTAGTTCAGCTGAATAGTTGAGTCGTTCGGCAAACTATCACAGTCTGTCTAATTATTTAAATATTAACTTTCAGTTAAATCAATTGCTTAAAATATTTAGTTTGAAACTCTTTCGTTACAAAATTGCAAATATTGTTTTTAAACTGACATCGCCCGACCGAAGGCCACCCTAAAGCCCGACCTGAAACCGCCAGTATCCGATCACGCTAACAGAATGCACCCCTAGCCATGGCCCACCCGAATCAGGCGAGCACCGTGGAGCAAAGGTAGAATTAAAGCCCATGCCGTAATCAACCAGACACCACGATTCCGGTATATTGTAAATTCAACGTAAATTAATGATAACACCACTTTTAATTAAAAACCCCGTGCAAAGGAAGTGCGATGTAGGAGTACCCGGGTCACTCATGTGTGGATTTTTATTAATACATTTGTGAGTGCTTCCCTTGCGGCCTTCAGACTAATTTAAATAAAGTAATGTGTGACTTAATTATAACCACCCCAAATTTTTATGTATCATTTGCCACTGGAACAGTCATCAAGCGACGAACAGTCTCCAGTGTGACTCACATTATTCAAACTTAATTAATGTAAACTTGTTAAATCCAATTTCCAAAATGTATCTATGTATTAGGTTAATTGTTATTATTTAATGTGTGAATATAGAGCCACTTTCAATCTCCTATTGACATCGTACGGCCGAAGGCCACCCCAAAGCCCGACCTGCACCCACCAGTACTCGGCTCCGCTAACGGAAAGCACCCCTAGCCATGTCCCACCTGAGTCAAGTGAGCGGACCGCAGCCCAAGTTAGAGAATAGTGAACCATTTTAATTAATCATGCAACGCACTCCCCGTGCCTACAAAATTCCCCACACAATAATAAAGTAATCAAAAACAAACAAAAACCCCTAATTAATAAAGTGCGACGTAGGAGTGCCCGGGTCACTCACGTGTAGTTTTCTACTAAAACAGCTGTGAGTGCAACCCTTGCCGCCTTCAGCCTAAATTCAGTAGTGAAACGTGTGACGTAACGCAAACCGCCCCAAATTAGCATTATCATTCGCCACTGGAGTAGTTATCAAGAAACAGACAGTCTCCAGCTTGACTCTAATATTCAAACTTATTTTAGACAAACTTATTAAATGTCAATTCTAAAACATATATAGATATTAAGTTAATCATTAAGTTTTATTATGTGAATTTAGAGCCACTTAAAATTAGTTAATTATATAGATTTTTACGAATAACGGAACTTTAGAAACTCTGGCGCGACAGGGAGCTCACCCCTCCTCTCGCGCCAGGGCTGCACGCCAGTACAGCGCGACTCGCGGACCGGGACGGACGCACGTCCCACGGGGAGCCAGCATCTCTTTGTTTCACCGAACGTCCATCTGGTAATTATAGTCACAACCAAAACCTTTTTTTTAATACTCCCCGTGTGCGCCCGGTCCTTTTCCGGTGTAGGGCCTAACCCAGCCGCGTCAATTTAACACGCACCACACAAAGCATTACGTGGGGCCGTGCAGTATACGGTACGGGCCGTCTCCCGCCACCCCAGAACTTTATCTAATCGCCCAGTGCACAGGCACAGGCTACATTCAAGCTTAAACGTGTTTTTAATTTAGTAGCGAGCCGCGGTCCGCACAGGTGGGCCCGCGCGTCGCCAGTTACAGATTACGAGATTAGCCGATGCTAATCGAACGCTCTCCCTCGACTGCAACTGGCGTGAGGACTTAATAAGTAAACACACGTAGAGGCACGCAGGTGTCCTTCTCAGATAACGTGTGCAGTGTAATCGTGGACGTAAAAGCACCACAGAGTGCCGTTTTGTCAAGTGTAATTGTAATAATAGTGTAATCAAAACTTCTACGTGTTCCGACGCCTCACTGGCAGTCATGTACCGCTGAGTAGACCTCGCGCCCAATGTAATGAACCAGTGTAAATCGTGAACAATAAAACGTCCATCCCGCACCTCCCGTGCGCGACGTGCGACCCGTAGAACAACTAGAACATGTATGTAAATTAACCTAAACAACCCAACCTAATCAGGAAACAAATTCCATCACCGCCAACGGTTCTAGCGGGCCACGCTGGGGCAACGAACCCACGACCATCACACGGTTAGACACCGAGCTAGCCTGGCGCCCTCCCGGAACAGAAATCTCTAAGAAAGCCAGCCACCCGCTAGGACCTGCGCCCGACCTCGAACACGAGACCGCGGCGGACGGCACTATTAATTTAATAATTTCCGAATAACGGAACTTTAGAAACCTTGGCGCGAGAGGACGCGGAGCCCTCTCCTCGTGCCAGGGCCAGACGCCAGTACCGAGTGACCCACAGACCGGGACGGACGTGCGTCCCACAGGGAGCCTTCAACCATTGTATTCACTGATTTCATTCCTGGTAATTATAGTCACTCTCCAAAACCTTTTTGTAATTAACTCCCCGTGTGCGCCCGGTCCTTGTACGGTGTAGGGCCTATCCCAGCCGCTTAAACATAAACTCCCCGCACAATGCATTACGTGGGGCAGTGCAGTATACGGCGCGGGCCGACTCCCGCAATCACAGACATTTGGTTAATTGCCAAAGTGCACAGGCACCGGCCACATCGAGTTAAAGACTTTTAACGAATTTCATAGCGAGCCGCGGTCCACACAGTTGGGCCTGAGTGCCGCCGTTCGCAATTTACGGGATTGGCCGACTCCAGCGAACTCTCCCGCACGACGTCGACTGGCGTGAGGGCTTAATATTAGTGACGGCGCATCAGAGCGCCCAGTGCCAACATAGTGTAATTTGTGTAGGAAAAAATAGTGTAACTGTAAATGCAAGTGTAACTGTCAATTTCAAGTAAACGTCCACTCTGCACACTCTGTGCGCGACGTGTACAAGACAGTGCAAACCAGACTCTTGTATTTTATTTGTGAATTTCCCCAATCCAGTTAGGGATCAGCATGCTATGCTGTGTAGGGCCAGTAGTGTATCAGTAACCAGGGATCCCTAACACCACGACCGCCGCCGCCATTCCTAGTGGGCCACGCAGGGGCATTCGTACCCACCGACCCACCTCGTGGTTAACCACCGAGTTAGCCTGGCGCCCTCCCGGACACGTTTTCCGTAAAGAACCAGCCTCCCCGCTAGGAACTACGCCGGAGCTCGAACACAAGAACCCGGGCAACAGAAAAACTTACATAAATGAAATAATGTTACGTCTGCATTTTAAGCGATGGGCATTAAGTTTACGAGACCCGATTGCTTTAAAAGAAATTGCATTGTCTGCAGAAGACCAGTTCTCTACCAGACATCGGTGAATTAACATGACATATAAAATTTGTCAGGGGCACATGCGGGTGACTAAGGTCTTCAATCTGGCCAGCTGACAGCTGCCGGTAAACAAAAAGTGGTGTGGCAGGTATACCCTTCGCCTAAGCTAATGCCTCAGGTCCAGCAACACCTACAGCAGAGGAAGGACCAAGAGCACAAATGCTCTCATCAGTGAACAGCCAAGCCCTGTAAACCAGCAAAATATGCTGGCGATTGGGGATCCAAGCTGCCTTTAATTGTTCCATTGTCCTTGGAGTCATCAACAGCCATGACTAGTAAGTTGAATGTCATGCAGCTGGCAGTCTACCATTTTGTCAATTATGGCCCCAGCAATAGAAAGGCGTCATAATATTCCTCTCGGGCATCCGACACTTTTCAGTTTCATTTAGCATGGAGATGTTTACAGCCCGAAACCTGCAATGTCCAGCCTGCATTTCGTCACATTTTTCAATGTTTCAACTCTCCAGGGTCCCTGCGGTGCCTTTACCGATAAAGCTACTCCCTGCTTTGCGCCTATATTAATCTTGGTTTCATCATCAATTGATGATATTTGGACCCTACCGAGCCAACTAATGGCTCATGGACAGCAATTGGTTATTCGCAGTCACCCCAGTAAAATAATAACCCGGATCCTTTAATTGCCACCCACGATATACGGTTAGTAGCTGATGGTACTGCTAATTTGTCCTCGGTTAGCTTACAAAACCCCCATGCACTGCAAGCCTTCGGCGGTCCTAAAAGTAGTAAGGTACTCCCTTTTCACAGCTCACGGGTGCAATGACTACACGCCGAGAAATCACAACCAAACACCTTTATAAATTACAATAGGTGCTACCTAACCTGCACGAAAGTGCGGAGAATTTCGATGATCTTTTGAACTATTAGGCTGTTGAACTTTAATGTTGTGGAAGTTTGGCTTCTCTCTATAGGAAAAGTCTTAAGTATTGATTGTGATTGTATATAAATTCTCTTTTGCATGTAAAACTTATGATATTCACTATTTCTAACTCCATGAGGTATTCGTTGAAAATTCATGTGTCTGTGACTCCTTTTTTTTTTTTTTTTATTTGTACAAGGTTTTCTTTGGACTTTCATAGAGAGATAAAGATATTCGTAACTATAAGATAAATAATGACAGTAATAATTAAATAATTTAAAATTAACTTTTGTGGTAGTAGTTAAACATAGTCAATCTTTGCGGATGGTGGTTAAGTGAAATTGTGGAAATGAAGTATGAAGAGATATAGTTGGTCTTATAGGTTAGGATATCTGTGTACTGTACCTGTTTCCACAAATTTTAGTTGCCTTCGTATGCATGAAGATTGTCATGATTGAGTGTATCGATGTATTCAAAAAATGGATACTAATAACAAAGAGTCACGTAATTTACTGGTGTTTTCGACATCAGATAGCGACTCGCTCTCTGAAGTTCCAGAATTTCTTGTGGCACCACCACCGCCTCCAGCAGCAAGGAAAAAGAGACTCAAGCGGTTAGCAAAAGATTTAAAAATGTTTGTTAAAATAATACAAAAAGTGGTAAATGTTGAAAGTTGTTTCTTATTGAAAAAATACGAAAATTTTGTTTTTGGGTAGTTATCTAGAAGAGGGATGCATACGAAAAGTGAAAGAAAATCCGAAAGTGTAAATTTTTTGGGAGTTGTCTGGAACCCAATACCATTACAATATTGATGACATCACTAACATGGCGGTACTGACATCATTACCACCCTTACATTGTTACAGAACAAGCACGGGAATATGGGGGTTTTGGGCAGGGAACATTCACACGCTTGTTTTGCACAAACCACTTTTGGTAAATATGTAGTTGGGCGGTATTTGCGAAAAAAAATGTTAAAAATTCGAAAATACTTTTATTCTATGCTCTTTAACTTCCTCTTTTCATTATAAGCGGCGGAGGTAAGAAATTCCAAATACTTTAGGAGATATCAAATTTTTAAATTTCATCATATGTAGTTGAGCGGTATTTGCGAAATAAAATGTAAAAAATCCGAAAATATCTTTTAGTATATGCTCTTCAACTTCCTCTTTTCATTAAAAGCGGCAGAGATAAGAAATTCAAAATACTTTAGGAGATATCGAATTTTTAAATTTCATCACAATTTTACCAGTGCATTCATGTGGAATTCCGCATTGTTTCTTGTTTACGAGTATCTATTTTTTTTATTGGATAATGTCACGTGATTGATCGTGATAGGCCAGAATTCAAATGAACCAATACGTGATTATTTAGTTCATTTATTGTTTTAAAACGGTGTTTAATTACCGCCTCCAACTTAGGCGAGTTTTTTACGTTTCTAATTTTAAAGTTTTATTTTTTATTGTTGCGCAAGTAATAAGTAACAAAAAAATTTTAGGTGAGTTGTTACTGTTCATCCTTTGTTCTGGTTTGTTAAGTCAGGTCAGTTACATTATAAATACTTTAAAACTAAAGAACCATTGAAATAATTTCATTTTATTTTTAATGTACGCTTAGTTTCAAAGTATTTATAATGTAACTGACCTGACCTAATCAACCATTTTCATTAATTAGGCATTCACAAACACACAGCAAAATAAAAAAAATGGCTTCGGTCAAATGATAAACACAGGTCTTGTATGCAAAATAAGAACGGCGATATCTCCCAAAGTATTTGGAATTTCTTATCTCCGCCGTTTTTAATGAAAAGAGGAAGTTGAAGAGCATCTAATAAAGGTATTTTCGGACTTTTAACTTTTTTTTCGCAAATACCGCTCAACTACATATGATGAAATTTAAAAATTCGATATCTCCTAAAGTATTTGGAATTTCTTACCTCCGCCGCTTTTAATGAAAAGAGGAAGTTGAAGAGCGTCTAATAAAGGTATTTTCGGATTTTTAACATTTTTTTTCGCAAATACCGCTCAACTACATATTTACCCCACTTTTCTCTACCAAACTAACTTTTAGGTATCATATTGTATACTACAGTCATACCTATTTTAGTATAGGATATGATACCAAATTAATATTTCCCACAGTATCGTGTTCTCTACTTCAGTCTTACCTATTCACGTATAGAACACGATACTAAATTTACATTTTCTATGTATCGTATTATGTACTACAAACCCGCCTTGTTTATTGTATTTTGTGATACCACATTTTATAATTTAATTATAAAACACTTTGCTGAAAATATATTCCATACACTAATTTACTTTTCTCAACAACAATACATTTTGAAAACCAAGCTATCCAAAATACACATTCCCATGCTTATACTGTAAGAATGTTGAGGTCTTAATCACTTCAGCACAGCTTTGTTGACGACTTCGATATCCCTATCATATGGCAATGTAAACGTATAAATATATTTTTATATATGTATTTTAGCTTACCTACTCTCACCAAAACTTTCACATTTGTTTTATCACTTCATCGATTGCAAAACTAACCTAGAGAAAAAAGACCCTTTCTTTACATTACCTACTAAATTTTATGATTCACCTAACCAAATAAACTATTTTATCTTACATTGCAAATCAAACACACTACGCACCTCTCATCCAACACATCATTTAAAAAATTGTATGGACATATTGCTGGTATACACTGTATGTCATAGAAAAACCTCAAAAACAGACAAAAATGAATACACAATTACACTGAGAACAAGCCAAGGTGAAATGTTACGTGCCTAGACAGTGCTCAGAATTCTGCAAAAGGAGTTCGTCAGAAAAATATCACAGCACAGGCTATCACAGTGGGCTGACAACGATGAAACAGTTGTGAAAAGAATAAAAAATTCAGATAATACAATAACCTTGGACAATACGACAGGCAGGAGAACCCAACAATGAAACTAAACAGATATTTTGGACTACACGGTGATTACAGCTAGGTCTGTGTGAAGCTTTGACTAAGCTAATCAATTGAAGCTCTTTTTAATATTCAATTTGACTTCGCCAGGAATTTTTCTATTCGTTTTATTTAAAGTTTCATGTGTGATGCAAAGCTTCACGTTGTATGTGAAGCTTCACATTTGTTGTAAAACTTTAAAACATTGGAAACATAAGATTCACTCATGAAATAATTTAGTTTTTTTGTTGCTTAAATAAAGTTGGTTACTTAAATAATATCAAAAGGTGGTACTCCATTTACTTTTAATGCTCAATATTAATATTATGCATGGTTACTTTATAATTCTTATATAATGATATTATACTTAGGGCCCATTCGTTTATCACTTAATCAGTTAAAACATAACAAATGTTATATGATTTTTTTTCTTCATTACTGTTTTTTATATAAAATAAGTTTAATACAGCTTCGCCGAGAACAATATTCATAATTCGATTTGACTTCGCGAATATTTTAAACATTTCATTTGATATTCGCTTCGCATCACAAAACTGGCATTCACACAGGCCTCGTTACAGAACTGACAAACAAATCACTTGCGACATTTTGAGAACTGACATCTGCTGCCATCAACAGGCACAAACAGATACAGGCAGCTGATTTCAGTTTGGTCCCTGTGTGTTTATGTAGCTATCTTTTTGTCCATTTTCAACATTTTTCTATGACATACAGTGTAAACCAGCAATGGCATATGTTCTTGTTTGCAGGTAAAAAAAAAATTGTAACTTTTCAATGTCCCTTAGATGTAGAGAACATTTATTTACTTTATTTATCCTGCTTAGTTCCAATATGCAGAGTTTTTCAAAATATATGATATTAAAATTCTGGTTATATTTAATTGCCCAGTATTAATTTGAAAACTGTTACTTGCTAATACTTATAGTTTCAGTTACAGGAGAATAATGCCTTAACTTTGAAGTGTTCTTTTATAACTTTAATATTAATTTAAAGGCAAATCTTACAGGATTGTTTAAAAAAAAAAAAAAAAAAAAAAGTTTTGTATAGCTTCATTATCACCAGAGCATCTTTTTTTAAAACTTGTAATCAACCAACAAAATTATTTTTTGGCATTTACTTTTAACACCTGAGTTATTTACTGCACGTCATTGTGATATTATATGCAGCTTAGTTTACCTGAAAACTATTTATTTTCCTTATTTTTTTTTTACATTACAGTACCATTTTTACAATTTTGCTGTAAGTAGACTATGAAGTTTATCATTCACAACACTTAACAGTGATATCATAATTTTAATGTGACTGACCCGAACTAATGAACTTTCACTTTAATCATGGTAACTTAGACCTAAAAAAACTTAGTGTTCCTAGAAACCTAACATTGCTAGGGAAACCTAGACTCCCTGGACATTGAAAATGACAGAAAAATGCCATGAAACTCATCTACAGTATTTTGGAGGTGGCTACAAGTATTTTTCAGCAAGCAGGAAATTGTGCAGACTTTCATATTAAATTTAAAGTAAAATATAAAAATTATGTGTGAAATAATTCAAAATGAAGACATTGGATAACTTAAAAAACATTAGATAGTAATAATAAATATTTTTAAATCATTAAATATAAATTATCTCTAACAAATATGTTTGCCTGTTGCATTCTTAGGAATTTGATAGCAGCCTAAAGGTTGTGGGAAGCTGATGTACATTTTGAGATATGATTCTAGTTTAGTCTAGTTCTAGAATACATCAGCGAAAGACCCCAAAATCGTATTTTCATAGCTATTCATTAAACAAAAATCATTAATATTTTATGTGTATGCCCATTTATCACTTTATCAATAAATTACTTATATTTTTACTGTGTTAACTATTAATGAGTAGTAGTGTTCTGTGAATTTTCTTGTTTTAATTTGCTTTCTAAATTTGCCCTAGTCACGCTGGCAAAGTTTCTGTTTTTGATGTTTTCTATTATTTTTTGTTCACAGTTGAGTGCACACTTTCAAAATCCTGCTTGATTGTATGTACTTTGTATTGCTAATCACCCCTTTTCTGCTTCAATTCAATGTTAACAGGGTCCTATTTGTTGAGTCTTGAATATATGCATCTATGGTGTCAAAATGAAATTAGGTAGTAAAAAAAATGTTACTTGGTTATATAGCGAGCCAATTCTTACGATAGTTGATTTCATAACATTTTAGGTTAGCATGAATGCACTACAGCCAACTTTGAAATCGAAAATTTTGGGTGCCATGCATGAATATACTATAGCATTAATTTTTTCTAAAAATTAATGCAGTGTTTTTTTAACAAGCTTGAAAACACTGAAGCAAATTATTAATTATTTTCTATTGTTTGCATGAATTTGAGTAGTATGTAATGTTATTTTGTATTTAAAGTAATAATGTAGATTTTGATTCTGGTTTAGGTCAACTTTGTAGAATATATGCGAGTGGTGTTATATGTTAATGAATTGCTTACTTTGCACAAAGAGTGGTGTTAATCATTGTAAAGAATCAGTGCAGTCTCTCTATGTTGAGTGGGTTCAGGTAGGGTTCAGAGACCAATGCTTAGAAAACTCTGTTTTCAGCTAAGATATTGTGAGAATCCGGATGGACCGTGTGCTAGAGAAAGTGAAGCCAAACAAAACATGCAGACAGGGAAATTGCTCAATATTTTGGTCATAACAGCCATTCACAGGAGCACATCCAGGATCCAGAATTTAATTTCGGAGGGGTGGGTGTGATAGAACCAATTTGCCCCCGTGGTGGTTCTAAGGGATCTGTGAATGGTCAGCTCCCCTCCCCTGGCACACAAAAAATAACCCACTGGAACTAAAATAAAATAACTACGTAGTGATAACAACAAATAATCTACTTAATATATATTTGATAATAAACTTTAAAGATGTGAGGATGGTGTTAAAGTATCCTTTAGGCTAATATTTTTAAAAAATTTTGTATTCTCACATTAACTTGAAAAGTATTCAGTACCACTCAAAGTCCTCCATCATTCGCCCCTTCCAAGATTCGAAGCTGTGTCCACTCTTGTTTTGCTCAAAGTTGCTTTTAAATTCTTTCCTTTTGTTGGTGGGAATGATATATTTCTCTAAAGATATTTTAGGATTTCGGGACATATATATCCCCCCCCTTCTTTTTTTTTCATACACATCACTCAAAACTTTCTTAAGACAAAAACAAAAAAGTCTGTTCTTTTCAATATGGCACAACAGCTGTATCCCCTCATGCCCCCTTTCCTTTACATTCCCCTAACTTTACGCTCCCTCCAACATCCCTTCATCCTCCTAGCTTTAAGTTCCCCCCTTTATGTCCCCCTAGAATTATGCTTCTCTTCACAAACCCCCTAGCTTAATTCTACTCACCCCACATCCCGCTAGCATTATGCTACCCCTAGCTTTATGCTACTCTCCACATCCCCTTTGTTTAATACTACCCCCCACATCCCCGTAGCTTTATGCTACCCCCCCCCCCCCCCCCCCTCTTTTTCCACATCCTACTATCTGTTTGTTTGCCCATGGTTTGTAGACCTATCATATCATATAAATGTTAATCATTGACAAAGTTGTGGAACAGAAATGTAGTTTTAAATCTGTGTTGTGAAGTCCTAATATGTCCAGGATGACTAAATGTTTCATTTCACGGTTGTGAAATGTTGCAGACGCCTCCGCTCTTCGTCAGCATCGCAGCGTTTCCACAGCACCCATTCGTGCCACTGCAGGGGCCACACCATTGGCTTGTCCATAGCGGTGTTTGTGCTGCTCTGCTGGTTGGTTATTGTCTCGTGGCTGGCGGCGGCGCTACACTCCGAACTCAAGTTACTTGATGAAAATGTTCGAGGCGGTGAGTGAGCTGGTGTTTCCCAGTACAACCATTATAATATTGGTCGTCCATGTTATCTCAGAATAAATTCAATTCATTCTATGATAATTGTTGCATAGTCTTTGGTAATTTTCGCTGTTTGGTGACCTGGGTAAGTAAAATAAATAACTTTAGTGTTTGCCTATGTTTGTGTTCACAAATTGGTACAGTGATGAAAAGCATTCATAACTCAGTACATGATAATGAAAACTTGCCAAGCTATTTACAATTTTTTCATGAACTCACAATACACTAGGGTTGCCAACCGTTCCGTATTGTACGGGATTTCCCGTATTCCGTGACTAAAAGAATTATCCCGTACGTAGGCAGGACGGGACGTGATATTTCCCGTATCTTGTTTAAAGTTCAATCCACAGACCTGCATAAAATTGAAAAAGTATTTTCCCGCCTGCGCTGCACCACCTGTTATATGTATTGCGACATTGCGAGGATCCGTTTACTCCGCAGTTCACTGGCCACCAAATAGTTCATGTTGACGCCGACAGGTGGCATCACTCGTCCGCGCTTAGTCTGTTATGTTTATGTTGATATTGTGTTGAGTTGAAAACGGAATAAGTTGAGTAAATTGGGTAAAGTTAAGTTGAAAAAATGTGCGATTCGCCACCGCGAAAAAAGAAACGGCTGTGCGTTTATTTAGTTCGATGGGAACATAACTATAAGTGGCTAACATGTAGTGATAATAGTTACAAAGCCAAATGTGTACTTTGCAAAAGAGAGTTTTCAATAGCACACGGCGGTGAAAACGATGTAAAACAGCATGCTTCAACATTGTTATATAGAACCACGGTTCAACAAGCAAATGCGAGTGAAAAAACTAAGATAAACAGTTATTTCGTTAAACAAGGCACTAGCGATTAAAATTCTGTTGTAGCATCTGAACTAGCTCTATGTTATCACAATACGAAGCATGGTTTAATTTATAACAGTTTTAATTGTAATACAAAATTGATACGGCATACAAAAACTGCTAAAATAGCACCAATTTGCATCTAGAAATTCAAATTTTTCCGGGGGAGGGCCCCGGACCCCCCCACTCTATTAGGTGGGGTTCAGTGTCCCTTATGGTCAGGGTGAAATAGTTGGTAACCCTACAATACACTGACAAAACATCATTCAAAATTCATACACAAGTACATAAAATGCTCATTAATTATAATAGCTATAAACATACCTACCTTAAGTTCTATAAAATATAATGTTATTGAGTTCTTAAAAAATGCAACTGGAAATAACATTCTCAGAATCAAACTTGGCAATTGTGTACACACTAATTTACTTTTTTGTTTATGTTACTCTATTAGGTGGGGTTCAGTGTCCCTTATGGTCAGGGTGAAATAGTTGGTAACCCTACAATACACTGACAAAACATCATTCAAAATTCATACACAAGTACATAAAATGCTCATTAATTATAATAGCTATAAACATACCTACCTTAAGTTCTATAAAATATAATGTTATTGAGTTCTTAAAAAATGCAACTGGAAATAACATTCTCAGAATCAAACTTGGCAATTGTGTACACACTAATTTACTTTTTTGTTTATGTTACTCTATTAGGTGGGGTTCAGTGTCCCTTATGGTCAGGGTGAAATAGTTGGTAACCCTACAATACACTGACAAAACATCATTCAAAATTCATACACAAGTACATAAAATGCTCATTAATTATAATAGCTATAAACATACCTACCTTAAGTTCTATAAAATATAATGTTATTGAGTTCTTAAAAAATGCAACTGGAAATAACATTCTCAGAATCAAACTTGGCAATTGTGTACACACTAATTTACTTTTTTGTTTATGTTACTCTATTAGGTGGGGTTCAGTGTCCCTTATGGTCAGGGTGAAATAGTTGGTAACCCTACAATACACTGACAAAACATCATTCAAAATTCATACACAAGTACATAAAATGCTCATTAATTATAATAGCTATAAACATACCTACCTTAAGTTCTATAAAATATAATGTTATTGAGTTCTTAAAAAATGCAACTGGAAATAACATTCTCAGAATCAAACTTGGCAATTGTGTACACACTAATTTACTTTTTTGTTTATGTTACTCTATTAGGTGGGGTTCAGTGTCCCTTATGGTCAGGGTGAAATAGTTGGTAACCCTACAATACACTGACAAAACATCATTCAAAATTCATACACAAGTACATAAAATGCTCATTAATTATAATAGCTATAAACATACCTACCTTAAGTTCTATAAAATATAATGTTATTGAGTTCTTAAAAAATGCAACTGGAAATAACATTCTCAGAATCAAACTTGGCAATTGTGTACACACTAATTTACTTTTTTGTTTATGTTCAAAGTGAAATTGTCAATATTTTTCAATTACTGCTCAGATTCCTTAAATTAAAAAATATATATATATATATATACATTTTATCCCTACATGCAGTTTCTGTTGCTAACTGAAAAGTTTTATATCAACATATAATGATATAATCATAAAAATATTTTGTTTATTTTTTTATGAATAGTATCTGTAAACTGACTTGATGTGGTTAAAAAAATTTGACAGAATTATAAATAACTCTAAAAAATTTCTAGGATTATTGTTTAAGTTCTAGCAGTGTGTTTGTATGCTTGCCTTTCACTAGCGCTTTTCCTTTTGCTATTTTAGTATTTTATGAGTAAAAAAACCCTCACAGTACAACAGAACATCTTCAGTGTTGTGAATGAGATGTTATAATTGATTGATTTTGCTGCAGTTCATTATATAACTTCAACTAGACACTTACAGTGTTGAGGGCGTACCGGTGTTACGATCTGAATTATTGGTGGAAATAGTGGGTGCCACCACGTGAGTGGGCACGTGGACCCGGCTTGATGCTCTTACTCAGGGCGTTACGTGGCCCGTGTGTGGCGAGATATTAGCCCTCCTGATCTTGAAACCAACACCTGTCCCTAACCGAGCCCGCTCTCAGCGTCGGGCACGCTTCTACTTCAGTGGCTACTACCGCAGTGGGCTCTTAGGACATCTCACACGCCGCTGACTGGGTTAAGGACCCACGTGGCCCCCCCGAACACAATAACACGTGACTCAATTAAGTTGGTTTTATTTACTTCTACGTTACACGTCCTCATACAATCCTCCCTTGATACTGTTAAAAACGTCCGAGGCACGAATCGGTTTAGTTGAGGACCACACAAGTGGTCGCCTCAAGCCATTACGTAAAACACAAGTGGTTAAAAAACTCCTGAGAGTATAGAAATTACTACTTAAACAGCCCCACCGACTGAGAGAGGCCCAGAGGATGAAAGAAGACAATTTGAATTAATTAACTGAACAGAATTACTTATCGGTGAGACAACGGTGATGTCCTCGGGGTGTCTGCAGAGACGTCTGCTCTCGGCCGGCTGTAGAAGGAGACTGGGGGGAGACAAGGGCTCGCGGCAGGAAACATGGTGCCCTTCGCGCCCAACACAATTACCGTTAACATCCTAGCTATTGCGTGCTCTGGGTTATTATAGAAAATAACATGAACTCTTTATAAAATTACCAGATACACATCCACGACCAGACCATCTGTAATAATTCCTTATGTGGTAAAATAGTTTGAATAAAGTTATATGTTAGTTCCGTCATCGCCCGCTAGGGAGCATCCTTGTCCGTGCTTGCACGTATTTTATTACAAAAATTATAATATATTAATAAACAAAAGACACTCACTTACTGACTTGTCGTGACACTATTTTAGGGGAGAAAAGAAAATGTTACAATATTATTAATTACATATAGGGGTGCGGCGCACTGCAGCTAAGTGCCCTCTTGCCGGGCTACCAACACACGCACACACGCACGCAAAAGCGGGAGGTTTGAACAGAGATGGTGGTGTTTGGGCGGTGGTATATCGGGCTCAAAGGGGCCGCAGGCCCGGACGACGTCAGTGTGAACACTAGAGCACTCTCAACTTCATGCTTGGACTGTAGCAATCAAGGATCTCAGACTTTGTAGGTGTCATATTAAACAAATATTTTAGGACTTGTTTATTTTGCAGGACTAAGAAAGGATACATTTGACCTGTATTATATAGTTGTAAAATTGTTCTTTAAGTACTGAATTTGATGGTGTATTTTATTGATGGTGCATTTTACTGTATGTTACTAATAAAAATTGTATAATATAAATCCTTGAAGTTTAAATGCACTAATTAATTTTTTTTTGTTAAAATATGTCAGTATTGATAACTAATGTTGTTTTAGAATGGTAGTATTTTCTATGAAGCATTTATTTGTGCAGATATTTTTTCAATACATATACAATTGTTCACAATATTAGACAGCTCTTAAACGCAATGTTAGAGCATCAGATACAATTTTTGAATCTTACCGCTTCCCAAGGAACAGATGTACCCAAGAGGCACGCAAGGCTGAATTTTCTTACACCTACAAGATCAGTCAGCAACATTCTTAAATGGCTCAGATATGGCGAGATTTAAGAAATGTCGGGTTAGCAAAGAAAGATACGACTCCATTAAATGATATTAATCCTAGAAAATTGAATCCTCCGTTATTAAGCAATTGGCGTATGAAGTCAAATATCAAACGGAAAGTAAATTACACGTAAACTTTAACAATAAGTTTCAAACATTTGGCTTAAGGAATGTAACTGTCAAAGTCATTAAGAAAGCAGGTGAAAGTGTCATCGCTGGTAACTCAGCATTTGACTGGTCTGAGGTTAGAGCTGGAGTGTCACAAAGCATGGCGGCATTTTACTTTGCTTACGTGACTGCGGGCTGGAAGCAGTTGAGTAGGATGATGATGATGTCATACAGAAATTGACTTCAAAATAAAATTAAAATCCAAATAAACAAATACATTACAAGGTAAAAAATAATTTTGATTCTCTTGTAGTATGTTAAGAGAAACTTTAGAAAATTTTTTTTTATTTACACTGTGAAATAGCTGCACGTTGAAAGTATGTTCGCAAAAAATGTTATTTCCAGCTCTAAATACACACCTTAAAAAAAAAGATTGGAATTCTTCCAGAATGAGTATTGTGAGATATTCCAAGCTGCATTGACATAGGTATGTTATTTATTAAACTATTAGGCATGCTTTGTGCTCATATACTAGTCATGTGAACATACCCTGAGTGCTGTAGCAGATGGTGCATTGTCCCACATCACCAAACGATACAGTCAGTTTGTGTTCAGCCTTGCAGTGACATGCCACGTAGACGAATACAAATGTTTGACAGGATTTAGATAGTGACTTTACTTTAGGCAAGCCCTACACAGCAAGATATTGCAAATCGGTTAAATGTCACACAAATCAGTGTGTCTGAGGTGTGGAGAAAGTACAGAGATGGAAAATGTGAACGATAGGCCTGGTTCTGGCCATCCTCGTTTTGAAACATCACCCCAGGATCGTTATCTTCAAGTGTCTGCACGCAGATGACAACATCAACTGCCAGGGCTCTTAGGAATGACCTCTCCAGATCAACAGGGGTTCGTATCGCAGACCAAACACTGCATGAAGTTGGTCTTCTGTCCAGAGGTCAATGAGAGGCGTTGCACTGAACCAACGGAATCAAGCTTTTTGAAGGAAGTGGGCTCTTACTCATCAACACTGGACCATTGCAGAATAGGGTAATTTCATGTTTACAGATGAGACCAGGATTGGTTTGAGACTTGAGACTTGATATATAAGAACGTGGAGAACCTCTGAAAAACGTTAGCAATCCAGGCATGTTCAGGAAGTCCATCCATAAGCTGATGGAAGTGTTATATTCTGGGCAGGAATGATGCTGGGATGGTGGACCCCTCTTACTACCATTCAGGGTGCAGTGAATGACCCCTGATACATTCAAGAGGTGCTACAACCATTTGGGTAGCATTTCCGAACTACATTCGGAGATCATTTCATCCTAGCAGATGACATGGGACAGTTTTGCAGTATCTCTAAAGTCATGACATCACTCGGATGGATTGGCCTGCACAGTTCTCAGACATGAATGAGTATGCATGGGACTTGCTAAAAGTGGAAATTTTAGACCGTCCAAACCCACCAGACAATTTTCAGGAACTTACTGAAGCTGCAATAGAGGAGTGGGACAGTTTACCTCAAGACAAACTTGATGACCTCATTTTAAGCATGCATCAGGGTGGAAGAACTCACCCGTATACTGGGTTGCCACACCTATTACTGTGCGATGAGAGATATTCAAAGTGTTGTTATCTGGACATAATTTTAGAACATGCCTTTTTTTCTTTTTTTTTTCTTGTTCTGTACATATTGTTCAAAATATTTAGTTAGGAATAAGGAAGGGAAATATGCTTATTTTGTTAAATATTTATTGTAAAACTACCAAATGGTTGACTCTAAGAATCCATGTTAAACCAAACTTTTGTTGAGCAGCGTAATATTTTAACTGGTGCACTTTTTGGAATTCCAAGGCTGAATTTCATTATTTATTTTTTGAGACTTGGAGAAATTGCATTGCTGAGATAGCTACAATGTCAATGTTTGCCCATATTACTTATCGTCATTGAAAATGTTTTTTTTTTTTTAAATGAGCACTGAAGTCATTTAGATTAAAAGAGGAGTTGGTAATTTTTATGATAATATTATTCATATCCAGTATTTTACTTAGATTTATTTATTGTATAATGAAACTTAACCTTATTTAACCCCCTAAGCAGTTGAATTTCGAAAGATGGAAAAAAAAACACTCTATGTAAATTATTTTCTATGTAATTATTCTCTGTTTATTACCTTCCTTTTTAGCAGGGTTGGCTGATTTTAACCACGGTTTAAACCATGGTTTAAAACAAGTGGTTAAAAAAAAAAATTACAAAATGTATTTTGAAATAGAATAGCTTAATAAATTTTAATGAAAGGTCTAATTCCACTCTAATAACAACAATAGTTAGCTCATTAATGTTTTTTGTGATACAGGAACAAATAATTATATACTAATCAAGATCTTATCATTTAAATATCTGAATAAGTTGTAAATTTTACCCAGGTAAATACTCATATACAAATTAATTAGCAAATTGTAGTCAAAAGTGTAAAAAAAGAGGAAATAAATAAATACATTATTTTTAAAAATATACTATTTTTTTTAAAATCCCTGACAATGGTATAGATTCCTTTTCTGTGGAAACACCCATTCTATGGAGAATTCTCTTCCTGTGGGGAAATCCTTTCTGTGATTAAGTTCGTCAGATGTGCAGATTTTCCGGACTTCAGTTCTTTGATGTTAATAACTTTTCTGGTTCAATACAAGTGGCAGAAAGTAGGATGTTGTGTGGCTTTCATTTAATTTTTAAACCAAATAACTAATGCGATAAAAAACCTGTTTTTTTTTAACCCTGCTTTTTAGTGACATATGTGATATGAATTTTTCATAATACAATTGAACCTACGCTATTTTTTCCATCTTAGGAGTGAAATATTGAAAAAGTGTTATAAAGGAATTGGTAGTTTTTGTACGTTTATTTTTCATACCCAATATCTTACCTTCTGCTTCATTAGCTTTGGATATATGTTTCATATTATAAAAAAAATTATCCTGTTTCACTTCCTTAGAAGTGAATTTTCCAAATATATATACGTATACTGTAGTACCTCGATTATTCGTGACCCGATTAACCAGTTTCTCAATTAAAAATAAACATTTGGGGGGGAGAGGGTTGGAACCAAGCCTGCAAAGTGTAATTCATTAGGAAAGGGACAAGAAAGGTGTAAAACTAAAAACTACGTTTTAAAGTAGAAACAAACGAACAAAGAAATGGACTAGAATTGCCCGTGAGATGAAATACTAGACTGGGTTAAGCTGGATTACAAGTACGGAACAACTGTCCTTCCTTCCTAGAATCGCTTCCTGTCCTTCATGTCAGTAATACTTGTACATTTGTTTTGTATAAATTACTTACAAAATTTTGCTGTATTGTATAACCTAAATACATTTGCATTCCATGAGCCATGATTTTCGCTTATCCATGCCAACCTTCTCCCCATTACCTTGGTTAATCAAGGTTTTACTATATATAACCAACATATTCATTCAGTATTTTGGCTATCCAGTTATCATCAAAATCATTGAGTTAGTAATAATGTCATTGAGGAACAACCATTTAATTTAAACATCCACATTTTCACATTTACAATGTTACTTTGTAGGGTTTCCAGTAATAACTGCAAATTTTCTAATGTGACAGGATAGGTTTATGGAAGTAATGACTTTATTATATGCAGCCATTAGCTTATTACAGATGATATAAATTATGCTGGAATGTTATAGCCCTTTAGTATTAGTCCTCGAGAAAGGATATTCGTAAAATGTTAAATATGTATTCTAGGAAAATATTTTTGCTTGTTAATTAAGTATATTTCAAAGAAAGATTACATATTCCAGTTGTGGCTACTAACACCCCCCCCCCCCCCCCCTTTTTTTTTTCTTTTTTCATTTCATGGTCCCTAGACCCTTAAACCATTGTCACTTCAAACGTTTATGTATTTTTATGCCTATATCACTTTTTGTACACATGATAACTGCTGTAATTTTGTACAAATTACTTCCAGGCTGATACATAAAACATATAGCTGAAAAATCTCGGCTAAGTTCTTTAATCTGCGTAATTGGACCAGCCAGTGGTCACAGTGTGGTTTTTGTTTGAAATTGATCTTGTTAAAAGTGTCTGAATTGGGCCACTACATATTAAAAAAAATACATTTCATGATTTAACATGGCATTAGAAATAACTTGATGTAGTAGCCACCTTTTTGGTAAAATTGAAATTTGTAAGTTGAGATGCCTTCTTCTGTGATGGCTTATTTCACAGAAATTTAATATTACCCAATTGAAAATGAATAATATGGGTCAAGTCTTGTTTATGATACCAGATTCCTATTGGTTGGAAATAAAGTAGGGGAAATGTATGATGTCATGGTCGTTGGCCATTGATAACCAATTGAATGTTGGTATGAAGGATATGTATGTAATATTGGCAATAGCGAAAACTTAAATAGCGCTGAGAAAAAAAAACACGAATATAGACGTGAGTTTTGGAGCGATAATAGTGGTTGTGGTATGAGGAGTAAATTAATAAGAAGCATTGGATATATTAATAAAGTGGATAAATAGGTACATAATAAGTATTAAGTAGATATTGTAAAATTTATTTGATATATGTGTTAATGAAAGTATTAGTCACGAGAGAAGAGCAAGTTGGTTATTTATATTGAATTAATATAATGGTACAGTGAAGTGAAAGAATGTGTGGTTGTGTTATTAGTAAACAAGAAAGTGAAGGTTTGTGTTTCATGATATAGAATAAATTAAAAGGAAGAATAGCAAATTATTTTTGGCATAAATTTAATATATACAAGAGGAATATTGAGAGTAAATGATTATTGCCATAAAGGAAAGAAAGTTAAGTGGTTATTTAGTGGCATTTAATTTTTTGTGATTTGATGTGTAGGGTGAGAGGTGTGTTGTGTGTGTTTTATTTGTGATGTTAGGAGAAATGGTATCTTTGATTAGGTGAGTTATTAGATAATGTAAAAACAGTTCGTTTTCCTATATGTTAGTTTTTCTGTCGTTAAAATGATAAAAACAAAGGGAAAAGTTTGGTGAGGGTAGGCAGCTAATAAAATTTTTTTGAGTACTTTGTTTTGGTATATTATAGATGATGGGTATCGTAAAGTAGACTAAATTTTACTAGGTATAGTTTGTTTTGGGATACTGATATTTCATTTGTATTATATCTTCTCGCAATTGTGAAGTAGAATATAGTCCCACCCGGTCTAGTCTATTTTGTGATACTGGTAACTTATTTGATTTTTTGAAATTAAAGTGTTTTGAAATAATTTATAGGTATCATGAAGTAGAATACAGTCCCACCCGGTTTAGTCTAATTTGCGTTACCGGTATTTTATTCTTCATAATTTACCCTTTTCGAGCAGCTTTTATTTATTTTGTAATAAATAGGGCAGGTTGTTATATTTCACGATACCACCTTAAGTTGTAACATCAACATACATCATTGTGTTGATAATGAAATATCGGTATCACAATAGACTAACTACTACCAATAATTATGACCAAAAAAAATCAAGTCAAGCCACTCCAGTGTGTCGTGATCAGCGTATAAGCCTTCTAACTCATAGTTGGTGGGTTTGATTCTCATTTAAAGCATGGAAGTATTGAGGGCTATTAGTTGGTTAAGAGACCATCCCCCAAGACGCACAGTATAAAATATATTAAAAGTTATTGTAAACTTTCTAAATATCATATAAAACTTTTTTTGGAGACTGTATTTGATATGACCGACCTTATTTAAAGGGATGGCCAAAATTATGTCTTAAAAAAATTATTACTCCCATAGTAGACACAATATTGAGCCTATTTTAATTTCACCAACCCTTATTGCAAGGGGACAAATAAATTAGTTTGGTGCTTAGCTTACGGGAGTTTTCACTAGTGGTACGGCACAGAACCTACCTTCCTGCGCCGGACCGATGTCGAGCTCATAGTCATGTCGTTCTTACGGAAAATTTGGTGGAAATGCTTGGTGCATTGAATACAAAACATTCAGAAATTTTGGGTGCATAGAATATGCAAAAATGTCCGATTGATTCTTTTGTGCATAAATAATGTTCCAGAATTATTTAGAATGTCCCAGAAGTTTCCGGGATGCCCCCAAAGAGTAATGAAATTGCAAATCCACATGAGCCTATAGGCCGAGCCGAAACTAATTCTATAGAATCGGAGTGCGGACGATGTTTCCCGTGGACTGAATCTGTACAAGGACAGGCCACTGCAAGGTTTCGTTAAGACCGAGGCTGCACCAGGACTGGCGTTGGGACTTTATTTTAAAAGCGAGCACGGGACGGGTGGTGAAATTATTGTAAGGGAAAACAGTAGTTGGGCGTAATATGGAGGTTGTAATTTTTAATGTTTCCTCGGAAGGACAGCATGCTAAGGTTGGGAAGGAGCAGTAAATGTTTAGTGCTCTACCTTCCCCCTTCCCTCTCTGAGTCGTAATTTATTCTACCTCCTATTGACGTCACTAAGCGAAGGGAGGGAGGAATGAATGAAGGAGTTAGGTCAGAGGACACGTTTCTGTTCGTAAGCTACAAATCTTTTTATTGTGTCCGGCTTTGGTTGCTTGGGGTGCCATGGCGTTCCAATGGGAGGGTTGATGGGGGGAAACCTCATCAAATATCTTACAATAAAAAACTGGAATAAAATAAATAATCTACATCAGTCGGCATCTGTACTTTGAAGGGGAGGGGGGAATTGAACTGTGTAAATTTATCACGGCTAAGTGTAAAAAGTGCTCTAGTTTTATAACCGCTTATAATTTACAAACGATTTAAGTGTGTAACTTTGGCATGGAATTACGCGAAAGCCAATTTTTTTTTTGGATCGACATTTGTCATTTAGCAATTGTTGGCGCCAGCAGCTGCGAAATAGTTGAATACAACGTGTTCGGACGGAGGACGAAGGAAGGGGAGAAGTGCGCGAGGCGGGCGGCGCTGCCCGGCGGCGGGCGCGCGAAGCTGGCGGGTCGATGCGGGCCGGGTCGATGCGGACGCCGGCGGCAGCTCGCGCGCGGCCGTGTCGGCGGCCAGGGCCCGCGCGGGGGGTCATGCGAGCGCGCGCGCCATGGACGTGAGCGTGCCTCTGCGCGCCGGCAAGAAGATGAAGAAGCGCAAGGAGCTGGACGCCCTGGCCACGGCGGCGTCGCGGCGGCCCCAGCAGCAGCCGGCGCCCTCGTCGCGCGACCAGCTGCTGTCCGAGTCGACGGACGAGCGCGAGGAGTACTGGGCGGCCAAGGTGCGCGGCGGCGGCGGCGGCGGCGGGGGCGGCAGCGGAGGCGGCGGAGGGCACCACCACCACCGCCGCCTGCTGCTGAGGCGGCGGGCGTGCGGCTCGCTGCTGCGCGCGTGCGCCGCCGTGCTGGTGTTCGCCTGCGTCGTCGCCACCACCACCGTCATGTGGCTGTTCATCGACGTGCGCGAGCAGGTGGCGGCCCTGCGCACGCAGCTCGACCAAGGTATCATGCCGCGAGCGTCACGTCTTATTGATCACGGCCTCTGCCTTCTTCTTTCTATAGTTGGGGGCAGGGTTCGAACTCGCAACCACGTCCATTTGCAACGCAACAACGCATCAGCCACTGCAGGACACGCAGACTGCGTTCTCGGTTTGCTGCCGGATCTGGCATTGTTCGAGGTCATTGTTTTATTGAATGACCTTTAAGTTTATGTGAGGCTTTCGAACCGTCGAGCGTGTACGACCTCAGATGGGCTCGGTGGTGTTAATCAGGGTGTCTACAGGATACGATAGTCACAGAATGAACAGAGTCACGTTGCTACGAGTCACGAAACTTTAATTTAAAGAAGGGGGTTTTTACAACTTCCATTTTTTTTTCTCATGCTGTTCTGCAGTTTATTATCGCACATTAAATATAAATATTTGGCGAATATCCACTTAAATCAAGTAGGAATTATCCCTGAAAACGTTTTAGCCCTCTAACATATAAATTGGCGCGTTCCTGCAAACACACACACACACACACACACACACACACACACACACCAAGACACACACACACACATAGTGTTAAATTTTGTTAATTTTATTTGAAAAATACCTTGTTATGTAAAAAGTTGTGAGAAAATTTTTACTAGTTGGTTCACCAGATACTTGTAGAAACCTTGTTAAAAAAAAAAAAAAAGCTTGCGTACAGGTTGTTCTGAAACTCATTTGAAATAGAAATTCACCCGAAATATTTCGGGAGGTGCTAAGTAGTGGAAATGGAGGTAGCGAAACTTTTTCAGTACCTTCGCTGTCACACGCGACGAGCTTTCAACCCTTCAGGGGCGTCTCCAGACCCGGGAAAGCCGGGAAACCTTCCAGGGCCTAGCAGAGCCCCGCGCCCAACAGGGCCTCGCGCATGCTCTTCTCATATACGGATGCACCTGTAAAGTAAAATGTTATTCTTTCAATTGTAGACTCCTATTCTTTACATTACGTAAACACTATTTATTAGGATTTTAACAACGCTAAATTCATCTTTATTGTTATTAATTTTTTACTTTAGCTTATAATTTTTTTTATCAAAACCATAGTTAGAATTTTAAGTTCGTGGTTGGCATAGAAACGTTGATTTAAAGATTTTATTTTCCAAATATTTCAGTGTTCCTTTTCTCTGTGGGATTTCATAACCACCAGACAGGGGAGGAGGCCTTTGGTGAAGCCAAGGTTCCAAATATTAGAGCCTGGAAAGTCTGGAGCCGTGGTTGCAGCCCAGTCGCTGTATGGTCGCGTGACTTCCGTGGCGCGCGTCATTGTGGCCGTCGGGAGAAGTCGCGTGTTGTTTGCTCTGCGTCCACCGAGTGGTGCATGCGTCACAGGCAGTGCGTCGTTTCTGCTGACACTTCAACCCTGGTTGTGCTTCCGAGGCAGTTACACACATTCTGTAGGCAGTTGAAGGGTGTCCGATGAAAGAAAGGGGGTGTCATTAAAATAAGGTTAAAAGGGTGAATAATGAATAACATCGTCGACTAAAACAGCCCATAATTGTAGTTTGCTGTAAATAGTTTTCAATACTTTGGCATAAACGCCTCTTATAAAATGACTAGCTGAAGTGCCCGCGGCGTTGCCAGGGCTTTAGGCAGGGGTAATGACTCCAGCTTTAGACGAAGTTCTCTTTTAAGTTTTCCCCTTGCTCCTGCTGCAGATTATCAAGAGTTGACACCACCCTTAGGCTTGTAGGCGTGACTTGTATGTATTCTTACTTTCATTTTAATAGCGAATCACCTCCGCAAATGTCGAGGGTGAGTTTACGAACAACCTGCATGGCTTACTCGAACATTTCGAGAACACGGAACAAATATATCACACGCGGTTCCAACACGATACGTTTGTGTCGTTTGCATAAGCCTGGGAGTCCTCGTATATCATGAATCAATATTCTCGTGGTGAGCCATAAGAAATATCCCTCTTATAACTCTCTGGAAATGACAATTGCGCCAGGCAGCCATTGCAAGACGCGTATAGCATTTTTTTTTAAAAATGGAAAGCAACGTATCCGATAGTGTTAAGAAAATTATGTAAAAAAATACACGCATTATATTTTGGTAATTTGGTAGCATACCAATCTCTTCGTTTTGTCATGCGGAGTTATACACAATAACAAACATGTAACCGCAATGCAAGATTCAACGAGAATTTGACCTTTGCGCGTTGTGTTTGACCACCAGGATGGACTCCACATTAATTTACATACTAATTAAAGAAACAGGGATCCGTTCATTGGCTCTTGTTAGACGTCATCCCCATCTGTGACGTGCGACCATTGGCTCGGAAGTCGTTCATGGCGTGTCAGATTACCGACGCGGTGGTCCGATCGAACAAGAAGAAACACACGAGTGTTTTAGAGGGCAAACCTGGTGTTAAAATTATACCGCGAAATGTCAAGAAACCAAATGATTCATTGCAGCCGCGAGAGAAGTTACGTGTGTTGGGAAGTGTCCACGTAATGACGGCTGTAACTTCTGTCCCCAAAACTAATAGCTGAAGTGCCACAATCAGGAGCGTAGCCAGGGGGGGGGGGGGTTCAAACCCCCCCCCCTTAGCACCAAATCTTTAATTAATTTCTTATTCATCATTCAAACAAATTTCATATTAAAATTAATAAAAATTTTACCATTACAATATTTAAATTTAAGTACCGAAAACTGCTAAAATAGCACTATTTTACACCTTAAAATCCAAATTTTCCCGGGAGAGGACCCCCGGACCCCCCGCTTTAATACGGGGGTGGGGGGCCATGCTTCTTAACACCCCCCATACACAAATCCTGGCTACGCCACTGGCCACAATGACTTTAAAGGAGACGGTAATGAGGCGGGGAAAAACTTTAAAAAATAAAAATTGAACGTAGTAATGATATGACGAAGAGATCGTCGATTGGCAAAGTGCGGTGCGACGATGACTTTAATCATTGAACGATGCTTTAATCCACGTCCTGCGTGAAGCAAGAGCGCTGTGCGCACTGACGGCGCGCGTTATCTGCGGACAGCCGTGCCTTATCTCGAGCACACTGTTCTACCCGGCCTTATCACCTGGCGCTGTTTTCCAACCCCCCGCCTTTAGCCCGACCCATCCTTGCACTGTGCATTTAAACGGGCATTTACTCTCTTTCCAATGCACGATCAATGCCATTAGCGCCGTCCTTGTTGCCAGGTACACGCCATAGAGCGCAAAAGTTTCAGACACGACTTTTAAATGCAATGAAAATCTATTTACTGTATTGGGAAAAATAGTTTTTTTAAAAGAATTGTGGAAATACTTTTTCCTGGTGTATTTTATCAAAAGCATCGTCTGATAATTATATATATTTTTTATTTCTAAGCACATATAATTGAACTCGCCACCTTGGTTTCACCCGCTTTTGCTAACATTTTGTTAATATCATTTACTTTTAAGAAGCCTGGCTCTTTTCAACATTCTACATACTTTTATGGAATGCCTCGTTATTAATAGTAACTGACTTGTACAAATAGTTTCTTCTTTGAAATAATAATTGGTGTTTAGCATTATTATTTTTTTTTCTGTCAGAATGATTGCAACTGTAATAATACTGTCAATAGACACTATTTCGTGGTCTTAGAAAAATCAAGAAATATTAAAACTAACAAAAAATAAAACTTCTTATGCTAAACGATATACAAAATAAGACTTTTGATGTTAAAAAGCCGGGAAGTATGAATGTGGCAACATGTTCGCCATTTACTTTGTACTGCAATCTAAGCGTGAAACAGGGTATAGCGAGTCTTTGCGCGATGCCCTGTATAATAAAGGCTTGCCACTGGCAGGGATTGGCAAGAGGAGAAGGGGAATGAGGGGTATATTTTCCGGGGCCCAGCTACCAGGTTTTGTTGCGAGATGATATTTAATGTAGGATTTTACCTTGATAGTAGAAGGAAATTATAACATGTCTATTGCTAATGTAATTCATTGGAAATCGTACAAGTTATGCAAAACGTGCAGGTCACATTTGCAGTTAAGGCCACGGTAACGTTTACAGTGTTATATATATATATATAAATAAATTGTACATCAAGTAACAGGGAGGTGGTCAGACAAAATTTTGCCCCCGGTTTCTTAGTTTTCTCTGGACGGCCCTCCAACGGTATGGGAAATATGCGGGATGTATCGTAACATGTTGGTCTAAATCGATTATGAAAGGAGCTTCGCCATGGAAATTAAAGCCGATCCAGCTTGACCCGCCATTTTGTGTTATTGAATTTTCTTGCCATTAATTTTTTTTTGTCTGGGACAATTCTTCAGATTTTCTACTTAACAGCATTGCATTTTGTGTTCTTTAGCAAATTTTGACGTCGAGATACATGCTTCTTCTCTGCTCTTCGTGTTTCAGGTATAACGAAACACCATATTTTGTTAAACATTTGTTCAGTTGCTTAGTTCCTACATGTCCACCATACATTTGTGAACACTTTGCAACGTCTGTATGTATGGCTGTCTCCTACAATCCAGTATGTCTCTTGACCTTGGTCTTTCAGCATGGCCACAAGAAATCACACATATTTCCTCGTTATATAAAAACAATTGGCATAGTAAACCCTACGTCCCTACTATTATACTATATATTATAATATAATATAATATTATATTATAAGTGCGAAAGTGTGTTTGTCTGTCTGACATTTCACGCAGCAAAGGAGCAACGGATCGACATGATTTTTTGCATATAGATAGTTTATGGGCTGGAGAGTGACATAGACGAACATATAATTATTAAATTCCATCCCTAAGGAAGTGAAAAAGGGGGAAATTCAATTTTATAATAGAAAATCATAGAATGTAGGTCATATACACACAAACAGTGAGCTTTTGTCATTTCTCTATATCCGCCACACGGTCATATAGTAAGGTCTGACAACTTCCTGTCCTCATTGGCGAAACCCACCCGCTTAGTGAAGCTCGCGGCTGCTAGCGAACTAAAGACGCAAATAACAGTTTAGTTTACAACTTCGTCAATAGATGGCGTTGCTTCGAATTTGTAACGCGCTATCCTCTGGTGCGTCCGTCACTTATTTCCTAGGGGTTACCTGCTTTTCCACAATATGAAGCTGAAGGTTGGTGTGCCGGTTTTTCTGATACATAGCCTCGATGCCCCGAGATTGTTCAATCAATGGGACTTAAAGTTTCACGTTTTACAAGTGTATGTCCTGAAACTCGGTAGTGATGTTCTACATATTGTGATGATGTTAAGCACGAGAACGCGAGGTACTTCAGCTAGTAGATTCTTAAAGTCCCAGTGATTGTACAATCTCGGTGCATCAAGGCTATGCATCAGCAGAACCGGCATGCCAATCTATAAATTGTAACTTATTAATTCGGTGCTGACTGGAAGGTAGGTATTTGTTGGCACGGCGCGCCCCACCGGCGTGCGGGTCGACCGCAACCGTCTAGAGCTTCCTTCGTCTCTCCCTGAGCCAGGAAGAGTTGTCGGGATAACTGCGAGTGCGTCAGCACGGCATTGTGCGCCGGAAAGCAGTGGCGATTGGGCGTGGGAAGACACGCGATACACAGCTCGTGAGAAGGACGCGGAGGAGTGGCCTTTATGGTCCCCGGTAGGCGGGGGGAGGAGGGACATTCTGCGGCCCAAGGGCCTATTAAAATGTTAGAATTAAAAACTTTTGTATGGTAATTCTGGTAAAATGTATGTAGTGAAAATTGTCTTACTTTTTTTTCTTCTTCACGTAAGTCTTAAATCGGTTATAGCTAGGGACAAGGTTTAAATTGGTCAATTGCGATAAAACCGAAATAACACCGAAAAAAAACCACGCCAATACGCCATATAACACCGAAATGCAATTAAAATCATTAAACTAATCAAATCTTTAATATTTTAAATATTAAATTCAGTGAAATTTATTTATTTTGAATGTTGTTTGAACCACAATTTAATAATAAAAAAAAAGGTTGGAAAAAGTTTACTTTGTTGATCTTGCAACAGTTATTAGTTACTCAGTTTTACATTAAAACCTTAGAACCATTTTTCAATCACAAGAAATATTTACAAGATTTATTTTATTTGTTCTAAAAGTTCGACTTGTTTAATACAAATCATTACATTGAAAAAGTGCGTCATGTATCTATCAGTCAAAATGACACGGTTTTGGAGAAATTAGTATCCGGGAACATTTAAGTATCATATTTGTTAAGTAATTTATGTTATCTTTTTTAATGAAGAGATTCCATAATATAAATAAAATCAATAACACCGAAATATCCTGTTTTAAAAACGAAATCGGCATTAAAATAAAACCATAAAATCTTGTCTCTTGTCATAGCATACAAAACGCGACGTTTCTTTACCTAGAAGTATAAGTACAAAAATTCGTTTACATGCGTAAGTACTTCTATACTTCATTTCCAATTGGGACAACCTTCGTGATGTCATTTTCGGGGACAAGTACATAAAGTATATATGAGATAATTCGGACACGGCTTTGGGCTATCTCACCATTTCCTACATATTTTAATGAGATATAAATACTTAGCGCTTGTTAAAAAAAAACCTTTTGCAGTAGCAATTGCGTCTGTGCGTCAGTGTAGAATGTGCATTGCTTTCACTCCAAAACTAAAAATTCGTGTTCATTTGCTTGAAGAGTCTACTCAATGCATGTAAAAGGAGAGTCAGAATTTCTTCTTTTTACAGATAATTAGGTTAGAGATACGTTATTGTATTTTGTATTAATTTTGACGTGAGAGGTCGTCTTAAGTAAGCAATTTTAGACTTAATTTTGTAATGAAATTCCGTTGATGGATCCGAAGACTTAACACATTTGAAATTAATGGTCTTTGTAGACCATGCAATTATATTCAAACAACAAACGCTTAAATAGAAATATTAGTTTCGTCACTGAATTGGTATCGTTCAGTTTGAAGGTGTTTTTCTGTCTTAGCCCACTGTTCTCGTGAATTGTTGGGTGCTGACTGCTGAGGGTGGATTCATAATTAGTTGGGGAGGGGGGGGGGGGCAATAATCTATAATATTGGTTGTGTGCGAATTATTTAACCGCCATTTTTTCGAACCTATACCAATTCACATGTTACGGTCGTGTGTATGGAATAGATCTGCGCATATTTAGGGAATTAATTGGCTATGTTTTTTCGATGTGTCACGGACGAAGGGGCTGGGAACTTTTGTTTGTCTATCGTGAACGGTGGCAAGAAGTTGTGGAGACATCACTTTGCTCAGGCAACTCACGCATGTCAGACTGTGGAAGCTTCTATGTGGGGCGGGAACATTGGCGGTCCTGTGGGAGGGCAGTGGGGGCGACTCACTCTTCCCCTTTATTTTCCCCATGAACCCCTGGAACTAAAACGAAAACTGGAGAGACAACAATACTAATCTATTCCAGACCGCATCTGACCTTTCAAGTAGGTTCAATTCATTTTTGAATATGTATTTTACTTTTGTTTACTGCTTTTGTACTGTGCTGGAATTTTTTTTTTTTTTTTTTTAAACGTTAAAGCAGAATTACAATTGCCCTTCGCCTCCGACCGTCACGCATCTAGCCAAGCGATTTACAACTATACTTCTTCCGTCAGAATATTTCCCCAAATAAAATAACAGCTGCCAGCAATCCCATGTTTTTCTCTCGGTAGATTTATTTAGATGTTGTTTGTTATTTGTGTCGTTTTTATTTAATTATTGTATCAGAATTTCCTCGGGAAAATTTCGAGTATAGATTAAATTGTGTTGGACGTGAGTTTTATGAACCGAAATGTTGTACAAAACATATGAACGACCTGCACAGACAACACAGGGCTGTGTTCTGGTAACAGTTGACCGCCGCGGCCTGAAACCATGGCTGTAATCCATCCGTCCGTCAAAAGTTAGAGCTTGCCGAGCTTTTGACGGACGGACGGATATAATTTTTCGGACCATCCGATTTACGTGACCGACAGACGGAAGGAACGGGCTATTGTAATGCCGCCTTTAGTACTCTGAAAATTTTGATAAAACCCTAGTTTTAAATAATGACTTGCAAGACGTCATAAAAGTGATAGAATAGCTTTTGACGTGACAACGTCTTAATAAATCGATGAACGCCGGCTGCACGCACGAAAAAGTGTCCCGTTACGCACATTGTTCCGTTACGCTGTGTCCCGTTATGTACATTGTTCCGTTACGCTGTGTCCCGTTACGCTCATTGTACGCTTGCGCCGCATCTATCTCTCTTCCACTCGACTGTTTTTAAAGTGAAGTGAAAAGTTAATATGGTTTTCATTGCTTATTACAACAACAATTTCGGCAATAAAGGTTAATTATTCTTGGTTTTTAAAAAATCTGATTACTAGTAGGTATAATTTCAAGTATTTATTCTTTTATTATTAAAATGTTAAAATGTTTTGTTATGACGTCACGTTAAACTATCGTCCATAAACCGTCTTTACAGACAACCAATTTCTAAAAATGCTATTTAATTTCGGACTCCGCATCGAACCAGGAGGTATCCATTCCAATCCACGACGTCCCGTCGGCTGTTCGCCGCGGGCCGGGGGGAGTGGTGGGGGCAGGGGGTTCGGGGAGACAGTGGGCTACTACTCGCTCGGTGTCGCCATCGCGCCAGGTCTGTCTGGGTCGCGGTCTAGTGCTCGCCGGCCCCAGGGTCGCCGGGTCGTATGTGGGTCGCGCCGACTACCTCTCTCGCCGCTCGCTGGCTGAAACACGCTTCAAGGCAGGGGGGGGGGGGGCAAGGGTATTTTGCCTCCCCCCCCCCTCTGAAACCTTGAAGTGGGGGCAAACGGGGGCAAAGAAAGTGCTGTGTAATCAATTTTTAGATAGTAAAACTGCTTAAATAGCACCATTTCCACCTTGAAATACAAATATTCCCGGGGGAGGACCCCCGGACCCCACACTTCAATACGGGGGATCGATGATTCTTTATAAAAATGTATATTGCCTCCCCCTCCCCTTTGGAAATTTAGTTGTTACGCCCCTGCTTCAAGGGGATGCCTTCATTCTGCTGGCCCAGGCCTTGTTCCATTTGATCACTACGTATCTTGTTGTTTAATAGGCACGCAGTCGTCATTCAGTCGTGGGCGGATACAGAATGGTCAGGGGAGGGCAAACTTAAATTATTTTATTTTATTACATTTAGAATTTAAATATTTGTTACCTTTTATTTGTGGATCGAAAAACGTCCCGCACTGCAGTAATATCATACTTAAGTAAGTTCTGTAAACTATGATAAGGAATTATGAGAACATTAAAAAAATTATTTAGGTTTCGAGGGGGGAGGGGCATGCCGCTATGGCCCCGCTCCTTTTTCTGTATCCGCCAGTGCATTAAATTGTTTCGCGCTCACAACAACATTCTGATGAAGTGAATACTAAAAATAATAAAAAATGTATGAAAATATTTTTTTTTTCGGAGCTAAAATTTTGTGTTATTTGATTAAATACTTCTCTCAAATTCCTCAAGCTAAACTTCTGTAATTTTGCCGCTACATGTTTTCATTGACATAGTTAATTAAAGAAACAACTAGTCAAGCCAAGCTACTTGCAATAATTTATGGTATTCATTTTGACTATCAATCCAAATTGTAAGTACGTCCATAGTGCACTTTTATTAAAAGGGTAAAACAAACATTGCAAATGTGTTTTTTATTAGATACAAAATTCTAAAAACGAATTTATGAAATTCATCACCATTTTAGCATTTACAATGACAATTGAAAGTGGCAGAATTCATTTGGACACTTCTCGCATGGTCAGTTCTGTGTTGGTTGTTCAAGAGCATCGAATGCCCAATACTACTGGTAGAAAATAGTATATCATTTAATGTTGTATACTGATCTATTGCATTAAACTATGAATGTCAAGAAACAATATAAATTCCGCGATTTTACCGTGTCAGTGAAGCGCAAAACTGCAGTACACATCAGACTCATCTTTTTTTTTACAATCATTTTCATTCTTTATTCATTCCCCTCTGGATCCATTTCTGAAGACCACGCAGAAGACGAAGTCGCGGGAAAAAGCGTGTTATAAAATCAGATATACATAATCTGTATTAAAAATTTAAAAGGTCTTACGCATAACGACTTTAGTAAACATCATTCTTGAACAGTTTTGTTATGAATTAAATCTTTTATACACGTGGCTGTTAAATGTATCTTTTTCTTTGTTTGGAATAAATCACATGCTTTTCTTATAATGGTAAAATATATCAGCAATAGCCTATGATGAAAATGCGCGAGCAAAGCCGCGGGTTATTAGCCTACGTATGTGTGTGTGTGTGTGAGAGAGAGAGAGAGAGAGAGAGATAATGTGTGTATATATGTGTGTGTGTGTGCGCGTATGGGCGTTGGTCCGGAGTGGAGGCAGGGGGGACCAGGGTGCCCCTGGAAGAGCCTCTCACTGAGGGGCCCCGCTTGCGCTTTCAAAATAATGAAGGTAAAACGTGGTGGATAAATGCAAACGTCAAAACTATGTTTTATGGAAAATGTTCTGTACATTTTAAAGTTTTTTCCTTATCGTATGCATATAGACCAAAATATGGGCAGTATACAACATACAAGCACCCATCTAGCGATGATTTGTGTCGGTTAAAAACCACACGCAAATCTCTGGGGACTGGCTCCCCACCCCCTTCTTAGACTAATTTCCGCGGGTTCTCCTTGCGAATCCTACAGATTTGCGCTCCGCTGTGTGTGTATTGTATCTCTCTCTCTCTCTCTCTCTCTCTCTCTCTCTCTCTCTCTCTCTCTCTCTCTCTCCCTGTGTGTGTGTGTGTTTTTTCCTGCGTTTCTGCGTCCTTGTGGAACGGGCATCGACAGGCAGCGAAACGTCCCAGTGAGTGACGGCAGAGAACCGAGGTTATAAATGTCTGGGACTCGTTCCGAATGCGAGACCAGTGTCTTACCACTGCGCCGAGTTGTCGAGTTGTCGGATCAGTGGCGGCGCTAGACTTTGCGGGGTCTTAATATTTTTGGAAAGAAACCTCACCGAGGGGGACTGGGGTGTATGGAATAGCCCCACCGTGAAAAAAAACATCTTTCTGTACTCGCCAGAAATGTGTAACATCTAACCTCGGTAACGAGCAAATTCACGTGTTATTGTGTTACTAGTATACTTATAATACGAAACTCTGACACGAACGTTAACGTAGAATTCTTTAAAATAATGCCGAGAGTGATAAATATGCGAAAATGTTGTTTTAAACTTCATCCATTGACGCGAATCACGCGTAGATTCCGCACCCGCCGCTAGAATTCGCTGACGAAGCAGCTACGTCGACGGTTGGATCATTCTATTCGCAGAGCGAAAGGTTGAACTGTATATTGAAAGGGCTACGATAAAACAAAACATTAATATTAAACCAAATTATTTTATCATAAAAAGATTCCGGAGTAAAAAAAAAAATATATATATCGTTTTGTCTTGTTTTACTGTTAATAGTTTGGAGTTGGTGACGTCCTGCGACCTTCGTGGACCGTGATTTACTTGCGTTGTTGCGACGTTGCGTGGTTTATAAACCAGGCCCCAGCCTGATCTCTTTAAGTCATCCATTGAATTTTAGACTGGTCTATTGCACAGCTCCTCCCGAGGTTCTTATACTGTAGAGTGTAGAGTGTAGATTGTAGAGTGTAGAGTGTAGAGTGTAGAGTACACGGGGGCTGGTGCGCCGGGCACGGTCAGAATGTCGAGGGCCGCCCCTTGACCTCGTTGCGCGCGTCTCGGAGCCGCCGCGTCGAGGGTCCGGCCCTTGGGAGGGGAGCTCCTTCGAGAGCCGGGACTCCACCCCCTCCCGACCACGGCATACACGTATCACACTTTTCTATCGACAAAAGTTGTAATTTTTTTTGGAGACCATAAATTGCAGGCCAATCTCTTGACTTGTTTTGTTTACTGCGTCATTTCTTTGTGCGATAGCTCCTCCCGGGAAGTCTTCCTGGGGTCGCCCCTGTCAGGACGTTGCTTGGTGCTGAACTGGCGCGCATTCTCCTCGTCGTGCGTAGGCCAACTGTGATAGTCGAGCGGTGAACATAACATTATATGGCGGAGAAATGAACATAAAGGTGCAATGCGAGTCCCTCGAGTGCTTTCAAGAACCGCTACTGGGTGTTTCATGCCTAAAATTATTCTGACAAAACACTTTGCAAACACAAAAAAAAAAAACTTTAAAATAAAATACGAAAATATAACTGCACATCTGCCCTCAACGTATTCTTAAATGCTTTTCGTACTTAGACGCCGCTCTGATATCTTGAGAAGTTTTTAAATCAACATGGGATTATTCTGAAGCTGCACACCGCATTTGTGCCGAGATAGGCCCAAACCACAAGACCTATCTCTGGATTCTTGTTTAAATCGATGTTCGCGGTATTGTGTATTAGTACGTCGACTGAATCTGATCCTATAACATAATCACAGATTTCCTCCCAGCGGTTATGTGCTGGGGAAAGCAAAGTTTTTAAACTGTATTTATAGAAGAGTTAAAATGGTTAAAATACGTGTTTTCAGAGTAATTTTTAGACATAAAACAACTGGTACAGATTCTTGAAAGCACTTAAGGGACTTTCATTACACTTTTATCTTAATTTCTCAGCCATATATTGTTACGGTCACCGCTGAAATTTCACAGTTGTCCTATGAACGACAGCAGTCTGCGCGTCAGTTCCGAGGCGACACCGCGGTGGAAGCACCAGCGAGCATCGCGCTTGTCATCCCGTCTCACTAACACACATACACCCCTGACCAGACGGGCCCCTTAACAGCGTGAAAAATATCTGGATGATATTATTTATGCCTAATCATGTCAATAATTAGGAGAAATATATAAAAACACGAATTATAAAAAAAAGTACCAAAATCAGGATGGAGGGGTGTGTTTTCCATAAAGGGTTGGTCTCACACGCCATGTTGGTGTTATTTAATTTTCTCGTCATTACTATTATTTGGGAGGCCTTTCCTGCTAAATTCATCACGATAGTTCTCTTGCATTTTACGTGGTGTCTAAAATTTTCTCTACATATGTTTACTAAATCTTACCTAATAGCTGTGAAGAGTCATGCAAGTGTTAAATGGTTTACAGCTCGAAAATGTTAAGTAAATATCTGGTGAGCAAATTTGTGACCCAACAACAAACGCAAAAAAAGCTATCAAAATAAATTTACAGGAAAATCTCTTAATCGAAAGTAATGAGAAGAACATGGCATCAGCAGCTGCTCGGTGGGTGACACCGAGCCGTAAGCATTGTGCATATGCTCAACCCGAATGACATCACGTCTCACATGAAGCAGCCGTATCTACAGTTGCATGTTCCACATTTACTTAACAAAAAGCAGTAAATCACTTCTTCAGTTGCAAGTTTTCTTCAATGATAATTATTCTTGGACTCTTACGCTCATTTTGAGATTTTTTATTGCTATATTTTCAACATGACCCTTTAACTCCGAAATCCATGATGAGAATATTTTTTTATTAATTTTTAATTAATATTTTGTGAAATTGCACCCAGCAGGGTTGAACATGTACTTCAAATTTGTTTAAAGAAAATTTTTTACTATTTTTTTTTGTTTTACGAAAACTTCCTTGTTTGCTGTTAAAATTATTATGGATTTCAAAGATACATGGTGTAAGTGCATTTTTTATTATCTCTTTTTTTTTTTTTTTTAAATGAACTGTTTCTACAATGACCGAAATCACATGTGGATTTATTTATAATGACTAAAAACCCATAGGTTGTTCATTGTGCAGTTCACCAGTGGCCAACCCATGGGCCACATGGTCAATTCTGGCATGCCAAGGCTTGGACAATGGCCCCCATACCAACAAAGATGTTATACTCAACTGCTAATATAAATGTTTTAGTTTCAATTTGTATTTTTTTTTTCAATCTCTGAAGGATGGAGGTTTGATTTTACTGATATGATGCTCAGTTTCTTAAGTTGTGTTTTGGCACAAGTAAAAAAAAATAGGAAAGGGGCATACCATTTAATGAACTTCGCCCTTCACCATACTGCACCATCCACTGAACCCAACTTTCCAACACTCCTCACAAAATGTCCTACAATTGTAATTCTGTAAAATTTAACTATGTGGCTGTGTCTAGTTCTGTGAGCCATTGTTTGAGCATAAATGTTCTAAAAATGTAGTTCTATAAAATGTAACTATTTGCAAATGTAACTATGAAACAATGTAAAGTTCTGTGAGTCATGTTAAAAATTATTTGTGAAGTATTTGTTCTCGAGCATTGTGTCGCCTTGCAGAATGAGACGCAGCGCTTGTGACAAGTGTTTTGTGTGTGCAGTGGTTGCTGGCAGCCAGGGTGTACCCGATGCCCTCCAGAAGTGCCATTCAGTGTCAAAAGACCTCCAAGAGAACCAAACTGCCATTTTCAAGAGAATCGCCATCCTCACACAGGAATTGGAGAACTTTACAGCCCAGGTGGGTTGACAGACATAATGTAGGCTACACGGTATCCATATGTGTAGTCAGCACAATCTTATCTCTTTTATTGGGCTTATCTCGGACGATAGCCTTGTAGTAGCAGTAAAAACTTTTTTTTCTCGCAATGACATCATAATTTATATCAGTGACAACATTGTATGAATAAGTCAGAACTTTTGTTTCATAATTTTTTTGATTTCATTCAAGTTAATCAAGTTTGTTGCACTTTAAACTGATTATTTTAAATACTAGATAAGATACAAGATTTTTAATTAGTATTATGCCAAATAAAGGATGTGCTTGAAATGGTTTATTACAGACTAGACTACCTTATTCACACTTTGGAACAAGGAAATAATTAACTTGAAACTTCCAAAAACATAAATATTTCAACAGTCAAAAATATATCGGCAAATTAATACTTACTGTTACAAAATGATAAAGTTTGTTTGTTACTTTCTCAATCACAGCAAAAGGATACACTGTATTTTAGTGAAATTTTGCAAGTAGTGACCCAGTTAAATATGTAGGGAATTTGAATTTGGCACACATTAGACATATTTCCACTGGCTGAGAGGTTGCTACTGCTAATGGCTAACTCTAAATGTTTGCGCCTTGGCTTGCCTGCCTTCTTCCTGCAGAACATTTGAACATCATGGTGCAGTGATTGTGTGTCCTCTCAGCTAGTGAAGTGATGTCTAGTGCAAGCAAAATTCAAATTTGCACACTACTTTTTGTGCCTTTAACTTTGCAGGGTTGAGTCACCAGGCATATGGTCCTTAGCAAAAGTGCTTGTTTTCACATTCCATGCCACCCATTAAATTTACATTCTGCAATTTCAGAACATTATATAATATAAATCAATCAATCATAGACCCAGCATGGCACAACAAACTTGAGGCTAACATATCTTTAATCATTTTTGACACACGCATTACAATATGTAAAGAACTTCTGTGAAAAAGATGAAATCATCTTCATGATGAAATGACAATTATATGAGGGGGATCCAAAAAAAAAAACGAATTTTTGTTATAAACATTCAAAGTACTCTCCATTAGATGCAATGCACTTGTCAAGTCTTTTTTCCCACTGTTTGAAGCACCTCTGAAACTCTTCAACTTTGATATTCTCCAGTGCCCTTTGAGAAGCTTGTTTTTACTGCCTCCACATCTTCAAAATGCTTCCCTTTTATTTTTCTCATTCTCTGGAACAGGGAAAAGTGGCTTGGGGCTAGGTCTGGTGAATACGGAGGGTTAGGAACGACAGACCACCCTTGAGAGGCCAAATAAAGGTTCACTCGTAAGGCCATGTGTGCGGGAGCATTGTTGTGATGAAGGAACCAGTCACATGATAGCCAAAGTTCTGGGCGTTTCCTCCGCACATCCTCTCGCAAACGTCTTAATACTTTAAAATAAAAATGCTAGTTAACAGTCTGGTCAGAGGAACAAATTCCCGGGCACAATTCCACGAACATCAAATAAGACAATGATGATCGTCTTAACATTCAACCTCACTTGTCTTGCTTCTTTTGGTCTGGGGGAGTTGGCAGTCTTCCACTGGCTTGACGCATTCTTGGTTTCTTGGTCATACTCGTAACACCAACTCTCATCACCTTTAATGACTGGTCAAAAAGTTTGGATCACTTTCAATCTCTTTTTTCAAGTCCTGGCTCAAATTCAATCAAATGTTTTTTTTTGATCCTGTTTAGCGGCAACATGACTCATTTGCAAATCCTCAGTCAAAAACCGCTGGTACAAGCTCCAACTCACACCTGTCTCTTCTGAAATTTCGCAGATCATGAAACAATGATCCTGGTTGATTTTTTGGCAGATTTTTCAACGTTTAATCATTTTGAGATGTTAAAGGGCCTCCAGAACAAGCATGGTCTTTAACACTCATCTCAACACGTTTAAAGCATCCAAACCAATCTAAAACTTGTGTGTGGCTGATAGCATCCTCCTTGAAAGCCTGTTGAAGCATTTGATAAGCTTCCATTGTCAATTTTTCAAGCAGGAAACAAAATTTCAAACACGCTCTTTGTTTTTTTTTTTTTTTAAATCTGCCATAACAACTTTGCAGGAGGAACAGAAGAAAAGTAAGAGAAAAACAATACTACAATCAAACATTAACCTACAAACTGACGCCATCTGGGCAGCTGTTTAGTGAAGGTATCTACTAACCCCATCTAATGGGAGAACTCTCTACTACATCTACGAGTGGCAGCATGCTTTTTTTTGGGTCTGCCCTCCTCATATTTCGTTGATGGAATTTATTTTACAGGAATACATAAGAGCACAGTCAACCACTTAATGAAACCATCTCTTACACAATAATTATATTACATTACAATGTAAATATTATTGTCAAAGCTTTCCAAGATATCTTGAAAACTTAGATTTTTTAAGCTACATGCAACACAATGTTTCAAAAAATCTACTGCAAAATTTTGTGAAATTATTATGACAACAAACTACTCTTAGCCCTCCCATCTTGAACTTAAATGGCAATGTTGACAGCATAGAGAAAGCTGTGTATGATATTAACCTACATGTCATCATTAGTTCCCATATCCATATTATTTTTTCCACCTACCTTATCTTATCAACATTTCAAAAGAGACCACGGTAGTTGAATGGTCAGAAATACTTCCCTCCCACCATGCTGGTTCGGTTTCAATTTGGGGCGGAGTCAAATCTGTATATTGTACAAGTGGGAAAATTGGCGGATGTTGCAGACAGCTAGTGGGTTTTTTGGTGCTCTCCTGTTTCTCCCACCAACACATTCAGGCGACGCTCCATCATCATGCTGTCATCCGTCACTATCTACAGAGTCCTTGATGTTGACAAGATGTGATGCCCTAATTCATTCATCCAATGTTTCAAAAGCTTGAATAGTCAATGGTAGCTAACTACGTGCAGTGCCTCATAATTGTTCTAGAGCATTGATTCTCAAAGTTTGCACCCTGGAAGATTTACGGGTGCACCCTTTGGTATTCCGAATAAATACATGTCCAGTTATAAAAACAACTATCGGTACTCTATCATACTATTTTATTACTGATATACCACTCTTTTTGTTAACACATTATTATTATGTGGTATTTGTACGACTCTACAGCTCTTAACTGTTTGCAAATAACAGGGCCGTCGTAAGGGAGGGGTGGGGTTGTAAGGGGGATGGCCAAAAATCCCTGGAGCCCTGGCTCAATGGGAGGCCCAGTTTAATTAAGAGATTTTTAAAAAAATTTCATAGGAAACCTTACAAGTAACATGATATACACACATTACGCTAACAGTTATGGCCACAGGAACATTTACAGTCTCTCTCTCTGTTTCTCTCTCTAGTGGGGTTTGAAAAGTTGGCGAATTATTTGCTCCAGGCCCTTGGTTTCTGTTGATGGCCCTAAAGCCTACAGTTGATCATCAGAATATATCTCAGAGGTGTTAATTATTTGTAAGATTTTAAATGTGCTCTGACTTCAAAAAGTTTGAGAACCGCAGTTCTAGAGGATAAGGCAGTGTGTTGTCGTTGACGCTACATGATATGCGTGTGGGGCAGCTGACAGCCGTGCAGCAGAGTCTGCGCAGCGTGGAGGACCAGCTGAAAGCTGCGCCGGAGTTGGTCAGCGTGCCCAAGGACCTGCAGGAGGTGAAGAACAGCGTGGCTTCGTTCGGGAGCCAGATACGCGACCTGGACACCCGTGTCAGCTCTGCCAAGGATCAGAGTGGCAAGCTGCAAGATGTGTCCAAAGGCTTACTCCAGAATATTACGTCCTTAGAGGTGCGAACACAACAGCTTCACACACATTTGGATTTTATTTTTATATTTAAGTACTTATTGTCGGTTGAAATTTCTTACGTGTTATAAATTTTAAATCTGTTTATTTTACAAGTATTTAAATTGCTGGTCAAACTTAGTTTTATATGTGGGTGCCATAATAGAAAAACATAATAACATAAGTTTCAAATGATTGTAAATTATATAAGTACTTTTATGTCATTTGTTTGTGCAAATTACTTCTGTTCTTTTAGTTTGCAGACTTGTTGCTGAATATGTATTGATAATGTTCCTGGGTAGAAATTTAAGCAAGTCACAATAAGCAGAAAAAACAATACAATAATATAAAATTTTTTTCATTGTATGTAAAAAGCTATGGTGCTTTTTTTTGTTTGTGATGTAAAAACCACTCACATGAGGGGAATAATTACATATGTGGTGGGGGAATTGCTAGAGGAGGATAGTGCGTTAGCGATGACACCACTCCAACGCATGCTCTAGAGGTTGAATGGGAAGATGGCAAGGGGGGGATAGGTACGTAGTGTAGAATGCTATATGCTAGTTGTAACGTCTGGAAGTGGAGACGACAGGGGAGAGGCAGAAAGGACACAGCATAAATGATACAGAATTTTTGTAACACTGATTGTGTTTGTCTACTCCTCAGTTTTTGTAACGGCTAATGAATGAAGCTACCATATTTTTTTAATTTTATTTAAAGTATCTACACAGGGTGTCGACAAATCTGGAAAACAGGGAAATATCAGGGAATTTATTTTTTCTGGAAAAGTCAGGGAAATGTCAGGGAATTTTAACCTAGCCTCATAAAAGTCAGGGAAATTCTCAAGGCAATTAATAATTATTTTACTAAAATTTACAATTACTGCTTGCTTGCGCAGCAGTATTTTCTGTTGCGGTTTTTCTAGGACGTTTAACAAAATTAGTTGCGTAGTACCGTACTTTCCGGTAGGGTGTGCTAGTGTGTTCCTTTTGCTCTGTGCCAGAGGCAGTTTCTTGTTATGTTTTGGTAATGGCTGCCGGCCGGATTCGTGTGTGGATGTTATTACCCTCCAAAAATTGATAGTTTCAAAACTCTTTCTGCTGCTATTAAAGATCCCCTACTAGAAGCAAAGCTTGCATTCTTCATAACCCTGGCCAATCATGTTGAATCTTTTCTCACTGAATTCCAATCAGATCTACCTTTGGCCCCTTTTTTGCATAGTGCTCTCACACTTGTTTTGAACAACCTAATGACAAGGTTTGTAAAAGAAAAGGTATTTAAAACAGCAAGTAGTCCTAAATCTATAGATGTAAAAGATACTAAGAATCTAACATTATTTGAAAAAATTGATATAGGGTTTGCATGTCGTACTGCACTAAAGACCTTCAGATTATGGAGTTCCGTCGTGATTGTCGCAATGCATTAGCGAAAATGGTGTCAAAGTTTTTGGAACCTAGTCCTTTAGCTTATCCACTGACAAGAGCAATTACATGCTTTGATCCTTCTGTCACAGCTGATCCCAAACTTCGAGCACGGCTAATGACTTCTCTGCTTGACATTCTGACGGAAAATCGTTGGCTTTCTGGTTCAACCGCTGACGATGTTCTTACAGAATTTCAGAACGTGTGTTCTCTTCCTTCTGTAACAGTATCTCTTAAGAAGTACACAAGAAGTACAGTGCGATTGGATTCATTTTGGAATAGCATTTTTCAAGAGAATGGTAGTAATCCATCAGTTCTAAGAGTAATGAAGATGATCATGATTCTGTCACATGGAAACTCGAACGTTGAACGGGGTTTTTCTGTAAATGCTGAGTGTTTAATGACGAATCAGAAGGAGACCTCATTGATTGCACGGCGTATCGTCTATGATGTTGTCCTATCCTATGGTGAAGTGAGAGATGTCCCTATCACCAAATCTCTTATTAATGCGGCCAGAAATTCTCAAGCGAAGTATGCAGAGGTGAAAGCTAAAGAGTCTATTGATGCTTGTTCCAAGGAAAAAGAAAGGTGGCAAAAAAGGTATGCTGAAATTGCTGTGAAAGACTTGGAGAAAAAAAAAGCAAAATTACTGGAAGATGCTGCAAAGGAAGCAAGTCGTTTGGAAGCTGAAATAGACACACTGAGGAATCAGTAATTTTTCTGCGTAGTGCTGTGTTATTTCAGTATGGTCATATGTTTGTGTGTGGATTAGTACAGATTTTGGGATTACATTTAAATGGTATTGTTTATCTACATGCATAATATTTTATTGCTTGAAATACTTAAACTTATTTTGAAAGTTAAAACATTTGTATTGCATGGTAAGTACACTATTGTTTACTTTGCCTTTAGTTTAAGTTATTCATTATTTGCAAATATGTTACAATGCACCGAAGGCCTGTTCAGTTAAATATATAAGGTTTTTTTGTTTCCGTATAGATATATTATGCAATCGCACGCACACACACTCCCACACCAAAACTAAGGAAACAAAATTAAAAAAAAATAATCTTACAATTTACAAGAAAGGTCAGGGAAAATCACAAATTTTGATCTGGAAAACTGGGAAAAGTCAGGGTAAAGCTGGTTTTGTAGACGCCCTGCGTACAGTTTATTTATTCGTGTGGAAAAGAGTTATTGAGTTGTGTAATTAACTTTATAAGTATCATTCACTTTTATGTGAATAGTGTGGTTGAAAACGTAAAAAAGACGTATGGACTTTAGAGGTTAACTTTATAAGTATGTTTATGAACACTGTGATTTGAAAAAAGGACTTGCCGACTTGTGATATAGACTTTATAAGTGTAATTTATGTTTGATTGGAGGTTTTTTGTTCTTTTATTTTATTCTGCTGGAGATCGTGATTTAACATCATACCTGAAAATAATAAAAGGTAGAAGCAGATAAGAAGTACTATTATCAAAGGCAACGAGGGAATAAACTGCCACAGGAGGTGCCAAAACGTTCCAGTGAACGGATGGGAGAGTAGAGGCCGTGGAAAAAGGCATTTTTTTTTTATTTACATCATACAAGCATCCTTTTTAATCTCAATTATTATCTCTTTTTAATAAAAAATACTAATAATTTATCTCCCTCTATTTCTAATAAGCAAGAAGTTTCACTTCTGTTGCACATGGACTCCACGCACACATTTTTTTTTCTTGTTCTTACATACTACGTCTGTAAAGACGAAACTGCCTGTTGACAAGTCTTTCTGAAATGACTATATTTAACATAATCACTAATGATTATCATAAGATTTATGTTTTTAAAAACAGCATTTCTTAAAGCAAGTACCCTTTACTGTCAATGAAAAAAAAGTAAACATAAAATATAACAAAGGCTTACAGAAAAGTAGAGAGATTGATATTTTGGTGAGCATTTTAAGCATGAATTGATACTTTCTAATGATATTTAATTTTACGAATAAATTTTATAATATTTACACTTTTGTTAAGTGTTCCATAGATAAATAATGATTTGAAAATGACCAAAAGTAATTATGTGCTTGTTGCTGAGTGTCAGAATGATTTCTATTTTTTTTTTTTTTGCAGTCTCGCGTGGATTTATTGGCCAATCATTCACAGCAACTGCAACCATCACCTCAAGACAAGGACACTCAAAAAGCAATGCTGGCGACAATAAACGATTTGGTGAGAAATCTTTCTTCGGTGAACTCCACGCTTAGCAACAAGATTCAGTGGACCACAGATGACCAGCACCATGACAATGTAAATACATTTTTTTTTAAATTTATTCTAATTTTTTGTCTTGTAGAAAACTAGATCATTAGAGAATGTTACATTAAACATCTTAGTTCAAGGATATTGAGGAAAGAATCTGTTATAGCTTGTAGTAATGAATTTGCTTGACGTGATCCCAGGAATTCGTGAAGATTCAAAGTCAGAATGGTTTGACTTGAGATTCTAACCTGAGTCCTCACTAATACGAGTCCTACATTTGTCTTTTTTGCCACCTCGCTCGGTTGCATGACTTGCATTACCAGTTTAATCCATTAGTTCCGAATCCACATGACTCATTGTTACAATCTGTATTACAATAGTAGAAGCGAGATCCATTTTTTCAGACATGTTTACGTCTACATATTTTTTAAACCTTGATGTTAGTTTGAGGGGAAAATTGTCATTAATTAGTCCCGCGGTGGGAAAGCCAAGTGAGGGCCTGCTTATAGGGTAATTTCATACTGAAAATGGTGGAAAGGGCACACAGACCCAGCTGGGTGTGACGTAGCCCATATAGGAGCGAGATTCGGACCCTCTTAGTTTCGATTAAAACTTGCCAAGACCTTGTCCGCTCTCTGTGTCGGGCACGCTATAATAATGAACGCATTGGGCTCTCAGGGCGTCCCATACGCCGCTGTGCCGTATTACACGAGTTACACACGTGGACACCATTTAACTCACATGTCCAGATTTATTTATAACTTACACGATACCATATACGTATTTTCTTAAGCAGGTAAGTAGCCCCAAGGAACGAATCGGTTTGAGTTGCAGTGAGGTCCACACACGTGGCCACACTGAGACATCATGTAACCAGTGGTCATAGACTCGTTAAAAGTTGAAAGTAATCATTTAAACAGTCTGCCGGCCGAGAGTAGCCCTGTAAACAAATGTAAAAATATGTAAACGATTCAAAAGACTTAATAAATAAATGGAAGCTACTTATCAGTGCAGGCAAGAAATGATGTTCCCGGTATGCTGGCGCGTCTGCTCTCGGCCGGTGATGATGATGGACTGGGGCGATTGAGTGCTCTCCGCGGGCAACATGGCGTCTTTCGTGCCGAATGAGATTACCGTTATGTTATCACGATTATATGCCAAGGATTAATAAAGGTAAGACACATAAAATACTAGTACAAATATTGCATGCTTTCTCGCGTGTGGAGCGCTTAATAACATATAATAATTTAGAATTTAAATAAAGTCTGGCTTCGGCTGGACTCGGGTCTGCCTCTGGATTTTCGGTGCTGTATTTATGTTGAGCAGAATTATATATAAAAATTAATAAACAAAACCCTCCTGGCTGATCCACCGTGACACAAAACCCTTGGGACAAAAATTAAAGATTTACAATATAACTAACTTATGATTACTTAAGGGGACGCATGACACAGCACTGATGCTATGGCGCCCTCATGCGGGAGTCTGTGGCATGCTATTTAAACACACGTCTGCATACATATCTGCAGTACTAATGCCAGGAAGGAGTGGTTAGGGGCGATATGGGAAAGCAAAAGGAGCAGAGTCTGACCAGGCTTAAAAGGGCGAAGCCCCGGTTGATGTCAACCTTCTGTTTTCTTTTTTAAAAAATTATATCCATGGGCAGATGTATGTTTGACAGCTTAGCCAAGTAACCCACATAACTAATTTGATTCCTAAGAAACCCTATAATAAATTAAAGATACATATATCAAATAGCAAGTTGCAAGATAACAGTGATTATATGGTAGGTTTTTGTTACCTACTACCCGTAATTGGTATGCCTCAGTAATTAAAACAAAATACATTAAAAAAGTAGTTTGAAAGCTGCAGTGAAAGTGGTTTAGAATGACTCTGACTCCGGTAACACTACTCTTGCCATTGCATGCGTAATCAGCACATTAAGCTTCTTTGGTCAATGCTCTGTTCTTTCTACTAGGCCTGTGCGAATATTCGAATATTCGAATTTTCGAATATCAAAACGAATAGTTTATTCGTATTCAATTCGATTTCGAATACTAACACTTCGAAAAAACGAATATTCAGTCATTTACGAAAAAGGCTGAACGGGATCACTGAAACCAGGAAACATTTCGGGATCACGGAGGTTTCTCTCGTTGGGTGGGGGCAAAAGATCCGCGGGATTTTCGTAATGTTTTAGATTTATGTATATGGAGTTATTCCACTACATCTGGCCACGTAAAGCCCGTTTGAACACAGTAATTCGGAGCGATAACTAACGTATTTTATGTAGAAGAATGTCGTCAGGTCGTTTAAAATAGATTTGAACTGTCAGCATACTGATAAAGATAAATACGTGTCTGTAAAATCCACACAACCGGGGTGTTATAGGTGACAGTTTTCAGATTAGAGGGTGAAACATGGTAAAAAACTGATATTCGCACAGGCTTACTTTCTACCTTTGCTAGTAGTGATGATCTGTGGGCAGATAGACACGTACTGGTTAGCTCACTAAACATTTCATTCCCACTTGTAAAAGGGAATCTGTTGCACATGCTAACAGCATTCTATGAATTCCTCACTATTTATCATTTCAGGCAACTCACTGTATACTCTTTTGAATAATGAAATATTCATTGAATTGTAAACGTTGCTTGCCACCATTAAATTCATATATCAGCTAGGGATGAACAAAATTGTTATTTTCTAATACCAGTTATAATTCTGAATGAATAACTGAGTATTCAGATGGTTAAGCCCACCTCACACAATGCCTGTTTTCTGCTATAACTTCTGCTATACCCATGGTTATAAAAAAGGGCCATAAAAATTTGTATAGCATAAGGGAAGAAATAATTCTTAACTCCATGCACACGATACCTAGAATGTTAATAGAAAACCAGCCAATGTAGTTGCCAACTAAAGCATGAGTATCGGGCAAGGATAAACATGTTGTTTTGTCAATTTAAAAAAAAAATGCTGCAAAAAATATGAAAATTGCAGTTATGTTAAAAATTATGTAACCTCTTATACAAATTATCAGATAGTCCTGCTGGAAATATGCTGGAACAAAATTGGTGTTTACGAACTTTCCAAAAAGTTACCAACTACAATCATTTGTTATGGTCTGGATTTATATTCTATATAGACTGAAAAACCTGCAAAAGTCTGGGAATTTCACATTCAGAAATGTGTAGCAACCCTGGGTGCATAATGTTTGATACCGTCAGACTGTAAGTAGCTGATGTAAAACACCAGCATGTTGGTTGCAGACTGTCATCCAGACCTTGCGAGACAGTGCCCAGAATGTGAGTGCTCGCCTCAGCACCCTGGAGGGCAAGTGTGCCGACTTCACCAGCGACAAGGCTGCAATCGAGAGTACCATCACAAGGCTGATAGCGCAGGTATCACACCTCTTTGCTATACATAGCTGTAACCTTCAAAGTTCAAGTCCCTTTTGCTTAAAAAAAATTACTTGTTAAGAACACTTGTTAAAAGTTATTTGTGTAAGTTTGAAAATTTTACTAAGAATATTTTAAAATGGTGTTCAGTTAACAAATTACAATATGCAGTAAGAATGAGTGAGGTGTGTGTTTGTTGCAGTCCAATGACAGTGTGAACCACTGGCAAGAGCTCAGCTCCCAGTTATGGCAAGTGAAGTCTCAGTACAACGAACTGGCAGAAAATGTCACAGAGGTTAGAAACATGTTGGATAACATCCATCAAGTGGAAAGTTTCCAGTTGCACCATTCACCCGCTGTCAGGTTGCCAGGTACAAGAAGCTTTCTGTCAGTTTTTCACTCCGTAAAATATTTTTTTTTGAAGTTGTTTGTGTAAACTTATAAAAGCTGCCATACAAAGAAAAAAAACAAGATTGTTTTAAACAAATATTATCTCATGACTATTATTATTTAATATTTTTGTCTGAGAGCATGATGACATTTCTTAAGTTTCATAAAAGGTTAGCTGTTTAAGTGACATAATGATGTGTATTTCAACCAGACCCTTTACATTAATCTCAAGAAATGTAAAACATTTATATTTATTTGTAGTAAAGCTTATCAATGCCTAGCTCTCATGAATGTTTTACATGTCTATAGACCACGTGAACTTTGGACAAATCACATTTTAGAAAGAATTGTCAATCTTTGGTTTCTTGCATTATCTTTAACTACTTAATTAGTGGCCTTGTGCTAGTGGTTATATTTAAGTTAGCCTAGTATTCCCAAAGTTTGTAAATTATGAACAGGCAAATGAAGTACAGTAGTTTTTTGTTAATTTTAGCTCATATTGTTAATTATAGATGTGTTAGGAGGGTTTGTACAGCAGTTGGGTTGCAAATTGCAATTCGAGACTCAAAATTGACTATGTGACCAAGTTTGGATGGAGAGATTGAGAGTTTGAATCAATGGATTTCCCATGCAACGCTGATTCATGAATACAACTTTACACTCTAGAAATAACAAACACCAAATCTTCAAATTTGGTAATTTTTGACTATTCTTATACTAGTAAATTTTTTCTTTGGTGGCTTTTCTAAAAGAATACAAATACTTGGAAACAATTGAAAATATTTTTAGGTACCACATTACAAACATCTTTACCACCTTTTTAAACCAAAACAAACAGGTTCATGATTTACCAACAGTTGTTAAACTTTTGTGGTGGGTACGACACATATAGACAAGTACACAGTTATCACTGCCATGAAGGGAATAAATACACATTTGTCATCATTCCATAATTCTAGAATTATGGCAGTGTTTAAATAACTCATGATATGAACAACAAACACAACAGCGAATCATAATACAAATATTCTTGTAATAAACAAAATATTTAAGTTTGCCAACTCAAAACTTCTTAGCTATTTTCATGATGTTTATCACTCTAGCGAAGTTTTATGTAGTTTCCCTGCACACAGAGACAACCTGTCATTTAGGACATCAGCTTTTTAGTAGTGAAAATTGGAAAATAATTTTTCTCCTTCATATATGATTTGGTATTGGGCTTTGAAGCAGAACAGTTCTGCTTATACATACCTATTCAGTATAAAAAATAACTTATTTAATTTTGTTCCACTCTCCAATAACAATTAAGAACTTACAGTCATGATGACGGGGAGGTAAAACAGGAGGAGGGGGTGTGTTGTCCACTGAAGGCTCGGTGCATGCAGCTTGATGACCAGCAGTTTTATAAACATAGGGCATGCGCATGGGATATGATCAGTTTTAACTGCCTTGCTTTTAAATTCTGCAGTATAGTAAAAGAGACCATATCAAAGTAAAAAATGTTAAACAAATACAAAAAACCAACACACAAGGGTTGTAAGTAGGATATAAGGGTAAAAAAAAAACAGGTTTAAGTTGGTGTCTTTCCCACCCTCCTTCGTGCAATGGCAACATATTGTCATCACATAAATGACTTGACATATGAGTAGCAGCTTTAAGTTCATCAAACTTGCAGAAAATTCTCAACGTATACGCAGGAAAATTATGATAGTTCCTATAAGCATATGCAGGAAAAATATGGAAGATCCTATAAGAAGCAGTGTATTATGTATGACTGTATGACACTCCAATAAGTTCATGAATGGTTGAATGGTTTACTTGCTAAGTTTAACATGTTATATTAGGTCATATTGTTCTGGATTTGTTCATTTTTTTAATAGATAAACAGTAGTATATTCCCAGTCAAATATGTAGCCATTAAAACAGATTTAATAATTTATGAACTTTTTAAAATTAGTGTTCCGTAAACATTAGTGAGTAGAAACATCAGGATGAATAGAAACAGCCAGCTCAAAGAATCTTTAACTACAAATTCTTCAATGAAATACTCTAAATTATTTATTTGTAAATAAAACACTATAAAAATTTTTATTAAAGATATACATTACGATTCTTTGTGCAGGCTGTTTCTATTCATCCTGTTATTCTGTAGTTGCTGTAATGGGATTAAAGTGAATAGGTATTTAATTACTTGTTTTTGCAGATACAGATGCTGCATTTCACGATGGAGTCAGTGTTGAGGATGACTTAGAATCAACGATCAAGTAAGTAAAATATTACATGAAAGAAAGAGAGAATTGTGTTCCATCATCTTAAAGTTGGTCATTGGCTTGTGAGCGACTAGAAATGAATTTGTTGGTCGCTGCACATAGCGAAAACTTGTGATATAACAATAAATTATGATCTTAAGTTGTTTGCTGAAAATTTGAGATAATCAGCATCATTTATTCTTGACCTAAAATTTAATTTTGCATTTTAAATTTGACAGAGAATTTATAGTTTAACATAAACTTTATCCTTAATTTTACGGACCATGTGTAAAAAATGTATAAAGGGATGTAACAGCCGTAAAAGTAATAATTTTTGTATTGTTTTATATATTTTTTGTTTAATTTTTTAAACAGATATGTTTGTTACAGTACGGAAATGTATGAATTCTCTTACTAGTTTACAGTTTGTTTTCACATCTCTCCGCTTTACTATCTCAGCTAAAGAAACTACGCACAAATTTAAGTAGAATTTGTGATTTCCATGCTATTAACATAATCTCCACATAGTTCGTATGTAAATTAACTGACTTCCTAATAGCTTATACACATACTTGCCAACTTGTACGAATTACCCGTAAAATGTACGGAAAATCATGTTATTGTACGATTGTACAACCATATCAGTTATTTTACTGGTTTTCCGACATTTTTACGTTATTAAAATACGTTTGTAAGATTTTGGTATCGTATCAGCGACGGGATATCAAGGTCAAATAAAATACATCCGTGTAAATCGTTTCTTCATTGGTTGCTACAAGCCAATCATCGCGTAGTTTATGTTGTGTTTATCTTTTGGGCTCTGGCTTTTGGGCATGTATTTTTTTTAGCAGTCTTTGAGTATTTTAGCGGGGAAGAAAGTGTTGTGGTTTGAATACGGTTATATAATTATTTTTTTTATTTAGCTTGCATTAAACGAAATGTGTTGTGCTACGTAAATAATTATTTAGAGATGCGTGTATTGTAATTGCGTTTGTGGCATCAGTACGATTGTATTGTTTACAATATGAGCGGAAAAACCAAGCAGTACTCGCAGGCATTCAGAGACGTGTATATGCAAGAGTTTCCGTATATTATCAAGTCTGATGAAGGTAATACGTATGCCTTCTGTAAGGTTTGTCGTTGCGATGTAAACATTGCACACGGTGGAAAAAACGACATTAGAAATCATGGCAAAACCACCAAACACAACAATAACATGAAAAGTGGCGAAGAAAATACGAAAATTCAGAATTATTTTGTGAAAACTGAAAGCGTGGACAATGCCGTTATTAGAAGTGAGTGTTTGTTCACGCATTTCATTGTGGAACATAACCGGCCGCTTAGTGTGGCCGACCACGCCGGGCCTTTATTTAGGAAAATGTTTCCTTCATCCGACGTCGCGAAGAAATATAGCTGTGGCAGAACAAAAATATCTGCTATTGTTAAAGAAATGTCTGCAAATGCTACAGAGGATATTGTGACGCATTTGCAAAATGGCCCTTTTTGTTTGTCAACCGATGGGAGTAATGATTCCGATTCCAAACTGTATCCAGTGGTGGTTACGTTTTTTGACGAAAATGTGCAAAAAATGGTCTCGTGCATTCTTTCGTTGCCTAATTTACAAGGCGATGCAACAGGTCGTAATATTGGCAGTTTGATGTTGGCAGAATTGGAGCGTCTTAAAGTGCCTATAAAAAACATGGTATCATTTTCTGCAGACAATGCTGCAGTTATGCTTGGACATAAAAATGGTATGGCAGCTGTTTTAAAAAATGCTCAGGAGGGACTTATTGTAATGGGATGTTTGTGCCATTTGATTAATTTGGCTGCAGAAAAGGGGTCAAGTTGCTTGCCAGTAAAAATTGATGAAATTTTAATAGACATTTATTATTATCATGAGAAAAGCAGTAAACGAAAAGAAAGTCTGGCAGAATTTCAAAATCTACACAATAAAGATGCTAAGAAGATTTTGAAACATGTTTGTACCAGGTGGTTGTCATTGGGTAGAAGTCTGACTAGATTTGTAGATCAGTGGGAACCTTTGTTGAGTTTCTTCAAGAAAGAAGTCAGTCATCAGAAACCACAGTGTTCGTCACTGACATCTTACAGGATTCCGAAAGAGAGTAACAAATCTGGAGAGAGGGTAGGCATTATTCAGAAACCATCAGGTTCTTCACTCTTGCCCAAAGAGAACTTCACATCAGTAGGTAAGTCAGATATTCTTTCACCATCGTGTTCTTCCTCACCTTCAAGCATGACAACCAAACCGTCTGGAACAAAAGAATCTTTTAATTTTGAAAGAAAACAGTCAAGTAAAAGAAAAGCAGATGGTGATCCTAAGGTCTCTTACATGAAAATGGCTGGTGCAGTCTTGTCAGTAAGTGATTCTGACCTTATTTTGAAAAGTAAAAGGCCAAATTTAAGTCGTGAAGAAAAGCTGTTTTTATTTCTCTCAATGCCACTGAATAGAGCTTTCTGCTTGTTTTTGTTGCATGTGATACCCACATTTGAAAAAGTAAACATAATGCTCCAGGCATCAGAACCGCAAATTCACATTTTGCGACATATTCTCTGTGACTTGTTGAAAGAGATGTTATCTAAGTTTGTTAAGCCTGCTGCTATCAAGAATGTGGATATTCTTGAAGTTAGCTATCATGCTGTTGAAAATCAGAGGCAAGACTCTGATATGGTTATTGGCTTTCAGACTTCACAAACTGTAAGTGAATTAAAAGCATCTGACAAAAAAGTGTTTTATGAATCTGTGAAAAAGTATTTCATCACTGCATGTGACTATATTGTTAACAAGTTTCCTCTGAAGAACGAAGTTTTGATGAAAGCAAGTGCTGCCAACATTGAGGGCATTGAAAATGTCAGTTTCTCTGATGTTGAGTACTTCCTGAAATTGTTTCCTGTAATGTTACCACTTAAAGACAATGAAACAAGGAGCATGGCCATGGATGAACTTCACAAACAGTTCATTTCCCTTCAGCTGGAAGATCTTTCTTGTTTAACACAGAGTGTTAATATTGTGGAAAAATGGGTCAGTGTCTCAAATATGAAAAGCATAACTGGGGAACCAAAATTTTATAGACTATCTAGAGTAATGTTTTCCATACTAACAATCCCTCACAGTAATGCAGAGTGCGAGAGGGTGTTTAGTTTGGTCAAGAAAAACAGGACCCAGTTCAGATCCCAGTTGTCAAATAACTCTCTTGAAAGCATTTCTGTAATTAAATCCAGACAAGTGGGTTTTTGCTATGATCAGAAGTTTTCTGAGAAATTTCTTCAAAAAGCTAAGAAAGCAACTGCAGCATCACTGAAGCATTTTCCGTAAGAAAAAAAAGCTAGTTCAAAAGTGTTGTAAATAAGTTTGTAGGCCAATATTTAATTACATACCTAGATAAGAACATGAATTGAGTGCAGCTGATGATGGGTGCAATATTGTGTAAACATATCAGATGTGTGTGAAATATGAAATTCACAATATTACAATGCAGATTTTTAGGTAATTTAATAGCTGTATGTTCTTTTTTGTTAGTATAAAATATACAGTATTTGGTTATTTGTTATGTTTAATCGTGGAGTAACCAAATTGCCGTGTTTGGTTTACGCTATAATTGATAATTTAACATTTCTACTGGATTTGGAATTTAAAAAGTTGGCAAGTATGTATACATACTATTTTTAAATTTATCATACTTTATAAGCAGTGACATACAGTTTTAATCCACAAATTTCCTTTTGTTCCTCTTCAGTTTTTTCCTTTGGGGATTAACAAAACACAATATCTGACTACATATTTCTGTAAGCATTACTGTACCCAAACACAAATCAATTTGCAATACCTTTAATACCTTTTAACTTTTTATAACCATCCACATTGCTTATCATTTTGAACAATTTCCCCTGAAGGCTGGTGACGCACAGTGTCTCAACTCCTGCCATCCTGCAGTTTTACCACGTTCGCCACCAGAGTAGCATGCATGGTGCTTTACTTAGATTGCATTTGGTTACCCATGCTGATGCAACTTTGCATAAAAAAAGTTCACAATGTTGGTTACTAGGCTTGTGCAAATATTTGAATTTTGGAATATGAATAATAAACGATTCTTATTCGATACGACCTTGAATATTAACACTTAAAAAAAAAAACAAATATATGTTTGCGTATTAATATTTGCGAGTTTTTCATATACCAATGTTCACTGTTAAGATTAAGGTATTTGTGCAATATAAATACTCTTTTTTGATGACAAAATAATATTTGTATTCATTTTGTCACACGCACCAGAAGTGTGTGTGTGTGTGTGTGTGTGTGTGTGTGTGTGTGGGGGGGGGGGGGGGGGGAAATCATTATTATTATCACAAAACACGGACACTCCATATTATGCTCATAGCATATAAATCGATAGTCACAATCAACAATGTGATACAGTAGCACGTACTTGTTGTATGTATCTTTGATGAAATAGAAGTTGCGACTCAAAAATTATAAAAAAATATGTAAATAATGGCTTAAGATTACAGATGAAATTAACAGAAATTGCATTAAAAATATTTCTGAACTAAAATTTAATTTACCTGGCTGCTGTTAACAACAAAATTTCGTGAATAACTGGGGTTTAAATATGTAAATATGAGCTTATTTAATCACCAATTTGGGAATACAGCATTTTAAAAAAAGATTCACATATTTTGAAATTAATTGCATTGGATTTCACTTTATTTTGCACTTCATTTTGTAGCTAGCAAAAAATTTTCAGATCAATATGTAGAGTAGCAGGTCCTGGAAAGTAAGGCAAATAGGAACTGAAATGTTAGGTTGTTTGGTTACGTTAGCTGCATAATTAAAAACAGAATTTTTAAATTCTTAATTAAAATTTTTTAACATTTCCTACATTGTAGCTGACTTAACCTAACCAACCTTTCATTTTAGTATTATTTGTCTAATGTTCCGGAAGTTGTTATATGACATGGAAAAAAGTTTTTTGAGTGATATTTTAAATCTCATTCTTACCATTCGAATTCAATATTAGTATTCGATTCAAAGTAAAAAACTGGCCTAGTTTTATGGGTATTATTTGAAGGGTTATGGCTACTATATATAAATAGAACGCGTTCATTGCTTTGTTGTAGAAGTGGTTGTTTCAGTAGCATTATATTCCTCAGAAGTGTATCTGAGATGCAAAATTAGATGCAGTATGCAAGGAGGAATAAACTGCCATTTATTAAAACTTTGAATAGTGGATGATTAAATAGATAACTATTTGTCTATTACTTTGAAAAGTTATCATACCTAAAATAATAATGCCCATGATGTAAATATGGTATAAAAGTAAAATTTAATATGCAAGAATTTGTCAAAATGGTTGTATCTATAAAAAACATTTTTGTACCCAGTTAAAATTCTTTTAATGGCAACCTCAAGTTTAAGATTTTTTATTTTAATTTCAGAAATTATAGCCGACATTAAGAAGTGATAAAATAACTGGGAAGAAAAGTGCACCCTTAGTAAGTTACTGGAATCATCCTGACTGATTCTTGAAGCCGTGGCAATGGAAAGAAGAAAAATGTTGTGTGTTGTTTGATTGTTATATTTGAATAACACTGAATTGTGTTTATGTGCACAAACTTGACTGTTGTAATTTTGTACAAAGAAGTGGTGAATTTATATGGAATGGTAATTTGAGTCATTTACTCATATTACTCTTCTCAGTGTGAATAGTATTGGTAGAATGGGTGAGTGTCATCTGTTAAAAAGTACATAAAAAATAATTTGAATAAAGTTTTTAATAGCCACATCTTGTAATATTGTGGATATTGTTTAAATATTTTATTTCAAGTTCTTGACGAACTAACAAAGTTTTTTTAAAATTAAATATTTGCTTATTGGTGTACTTAAAGTTGTGTTAAAAAATTACTTAACTTAGTAATACTTTTAAATGTGGTATTTGATTTCTGGTTGTAAACAATAAATTGTGGGATACATGAACAAATTTTAAGTGTATTTTAAAGTTAATGCTATTATTATAAAATTATAATGTACATTAATTTAAATGTCGAGGATAAATACAGTGGAACCTTTTCATAACATCCCTGTTGGAACAAGCATGCTAATCTAATTACCTGAAAGTATTAACATCTGAAAAAAATGTCTATACGTTGGTGCAAATTATTGTCTAGTTGGTATTTTTAAAGTTGCAGAAAGCAAAGCTTTATCACATGTGAACTAGAGCAAGAATTTCTGTGGCAATCTCATTTTGAAGTAACACTGGGACCTCGTTAGTGTAGATTTTGATGACTGGTTGAGACTATTCAGAGTAGAGAAAGTACAGCGGATCCTAAGCAAGGGGTTCTGAAAATTCATTTAAATGCCTCAGAACGTTTTCTAAAAATGTCACGCTTATAAAGCATAACATAAGTTCTTGAGGTTTCACCAGAAGAGTTATGACGTGGGGTCACTGTATTAAATTTTGTCAATGAACACAAGGGTACGATAAATAAGTTATGTATAGATAAGTGTAACATGGCTGAGGATGTAGCAATGGGTGGCTTTTGTGCTTCCAAGCTAAAGTTAGTCCAATGAACAATTGGGTATTTTTGGAAAAATTTGCAAGGCTCTTTTGGAATTTGAATGTATACAGGTAACATTACTTAAAATTTGCTTTATGAGTTTCCCTTTTCTGTTCGCCTTGCTTATGTATGATTCATCATGCTCTAGTGTAAACAGGTGGCACTAAGTATCCTTACTGTGGTACTAAACATCACTTAAGTGTTTCTGTCGATCATCATTCTAAATGGTATCCGTATGCATGCTGGAAATATATTCTATCATAATTCTGTTTAAACATTCCTTCTTTAGACAATGTTATGTATAATAACTTGATCCACATATAATTTTATATAAAAATATAATCCAACATACAAAGGGTGGCCACTGGACCAGGAAAATGGGGAAACCTTGAATTAGCCATGACATTCTGGTAAATGTTGAAAGCCATAGAGAATTATCTTTTTTTTTTAGCAAGTTGAAAAGAGCTTATTTGAAAAATTGCATGCAGCTTTGCCCACAAACTGCATCATTTATGCCATTTTTGAACATTGTGTACTGGTGAAGCTCTTATGTAGATGTGACAAAACTAGAGACTTGAAAGAGCAGATATTATTTCTTTATTAAATATGCGTTATTTTTAGGGACTGAAAAAATTAGAATATATTTTCCCAAAATTAGCATATATTATTTTATAAATTAGCATCTATTGTTGTGAAATTAGCATTTTAGATGAAATTTATTTGAAACCTAATATTTACATCATACATAATTGGAAACTAAATATTCATATATACAAATACCTGCAAATAAACCTTTAGTTTAGTACAATAACCACAATTTTTTAATGTCTGTTTATATTAAAACCACAAGAAAATTTAAATGCTTATTTAACTAAAAAAAATTGGTACTGCAAATTGCAAATAAACATTAATTTGCAGGTTTAGTTTAAGACTAATATACAAAAGTACTGGATTAATTGGGTTGGGTTGTATTTCGAAATTAACTCAGAATGTATGTAACATGGCAGCATTTCAGAGACATGGCAATATCACGAAGTATGGTCACAATAACAAATGTAGAGAATGATAACTGGAATGCGTGGGTTAAATGTCACATTTGGGGGAACACCTAGTATCTGTAGTATTGCTGTGGTTTACTTTCACACTCCCACTAAAGCATAATGTAAGAAAGTGCATGCTGTTTTGTTTTCATCTTATTAGCCAATCATACACCTTTATTCTGTGAGATGAGAAAGTCTGTGACAAAGGTGGTGGACCTGTTGTGTTGTGCTGATAATTCTTAAGTGACAAAAATTGAATAAAATAATTTAATTATACATACACGTGTCCTAGACAAACAACAAAGTTTGAATATAAGCCGAGTCTGGTCACTGAAAGTTTACAAAAGAGGGTTGTTTTTAAGTGTAAGAATATAGTTTTGTACAATGATTTTGAAAACTGTCAAAATACCTATATGTAGCAATTATGTGGCATTTTAGAAATGATATTTTTGGAAATGAATAATATTTAAACTAATTTAGCTGGAAAAAAAAAGCATTTATTTAGAAAATTTTGTTGGAAATTAGCAAAAAATAGCATCAATAGTGTAAACTCGCATAAAAAAAAACACAGCATTTATAGCAATATGCTAATTTTTTCGGCCATTAGTTATTTTTCTCAAAAATTGGCATTATTTTCCTTTGACTTGATGCTTTTATTCTTTATGACTTGACGTGGCAACTGGCTTTAGATTGTAATTAAAGCAATATTTTGTTGCGGGATGTATTTGGAAAATTAATACCAAGAGCCAGTTTGCATAGATTCTAACGAGAATGGAAGCGATTCATAAATCACATATTTACTGAATCAAATCCATATTTGGAAGCTACAATGTAAATTTGACAGTTGTTTGATGTCTTTTTTTTGCTATCAAAACAATAACTATAAAACTATGTGTGTAGAAAGGTTTTAAATCTGTTATAATTATTTGTCAACAAATATTGTTACTCAATGATTTTTGTTGAAAGCATTTATAATGAATTTTTTATCTATTCGAGCATGTCCAACACAGCAGGCTGTGATCAAACAGTTTCAAAATGTCTAAAAAAAAACTGAAATGTGAAAGTAAAGTTCCACAAATTAAATCAATTCTCTATAAAAATAATACAAATTACTTTAGAATTTGAAAATAATATTAACATAATTATGGCAAAATTTCTTTCAAGCACAAGAGAGTTTTTACTTTTGTAGTTGGCTAACTTTATAAAGAGCAGTACAACGAAATGTCAACGTCAATGTGTTAACTAAGGTGACGGTAAAGCGCTAAAATCAAAATAACCATACCATCCACAAATTACAACAGTTGCATACATAAATGAGGAATTAAAAAAAATTCTTTGCAATTGTGTCAAAAGCATGATAAATAGCTGTTTTCAATCTAAAATGTCAATATTAGCATTTTCATTTGAAAATGCCAAAATTAGTGTTGTTATTAGCATTATAGCATTTGCTATTTTTTCAGGTCTTCGGGCATGTCATATGAGTTGCTGTTGCAGTGGAATGTCTAGGAGGAGGGGAAGCGTGTTGCTCAATTTCTTTCTTCTCTCATGTGTATTTTTTACTTTTATTTCTGAAAAGGTAATAGTAAACAGAAGTCACCACCAAAAAATAATACCATGATTTGAAAAAGCAGATTAAAAAAATTTTTTAACATAAAATAAATCAGATTAGCAGATGGTGCCATAATTCTTTTTTCTTTTATGCAGATTGTAGTGATTCTAATACAGCAAGTAAGTATTCAAGTGCTTTTCTTAGTTTAACAATTAGGGAGGTACTTTAACAACTCAAAATTTATAATGTGTAGATAACTGTTATTAAAAGGCTCTCTTGTGAAGAATTTAAAGATAGGAACAACAAAAATTCTGATAATTTTTTGTTTATTAATGTGTAATTATTATTTATCATATGTAAACTGTTTTTATGCCTGGCATCTGTTGAAGTAATCTTATTAGTGCCCTTATGCTTTTCTGTACTGTTTATACCAATGCAGTCATTACAAGAGGTACTAAATTATGTTAAGGAAAAACACTTTAGTCACAGAAGTAATGTAGTCTTTTTAGTTTTTACTGTATATAATATTAAATTGTTCTTTGGTTTTATTAGCTTTAATGTAACCAAAATAGTTAGCTACGCATAATTTTATTACTGTAATAAAATTTCATGAAAATCTTTTAAAAAACCTTAAAAATCCTGAAGAAAAAAAACACGGAATTTGGTTTTGCCTAAAGAGTGGCCACCCTGAACCGTAATTTTTTTTTATATGGTGATGGACTGTAGTTATAATTTGTCACATTTAGTCAATAAGAAAGCTGAACATATTAAGCAACACTGCAGTGTAGAATCTATGTTTACAATGCATTCCATTTGTTGTATACACCACAAGAAAATATGCTGTGTACAAACTTCCATAATGTACTGCATTTGCAATAATTTATTGCAGCCATGTGCCACTTGATTTCAGATTTTTAGGCCTTAATGGATGGCAGTGACAGTGTAGATTCCACTTAATCTGTCTTTCCCAAAAATTTATTTTTCCAAAATGGACAATGCAGAGAAAGTTCAGGTAGTGCTTGTGAGATAATATACATATTTAAGTAAATGACATAAAATAATGTGTTTCTCTACATTTACACTGTCCCCTTATTTAAACCAATTTTTCACTGTCGGTTGACAGTTAAATAGCTAGTCACTTTGATTCTATAATCATTCCACTATGTTATTGTTACTGGTGTGGACATTCATAAAAATATATATGAATGTCTTACATCCATATTCCTCTTCTTGTCTGTATCAAATGTTGAGTCATGTCAAACGCTGCCACTCAATTTTGACAAATACTTCATTAGTCTCTCATAGCTCCACAATAATGTATCATTGTGCAACACGGGGAGGCACTTGAGACAAGAAATTTATCAGTACTCATCCACCTTTGATCTTCTTGCCTATCATTCTCATCAAAGTCCAGTACAGAATTTACTTGATTTTAAGATGCACATTTTTATCACTTTGAGCTCTAAAATGGAGCAAGTCTTAAAAATTGGTGTTACATTTACAGAATAAATTACACTTAAAAATGATCCTATTTATTGAGTGTTGGGGTTGGAACTTACAATATTAATGAACTTCCCTCATTTGCAGACAAACTGATCTGCATTTGTGTAAATATAAATTCAGCAGGTAATCCAGCAAGATGTGTCACACTGAGGTAACCTGCTGATAATCACAAGCAAGGCTCATGTTCATTTCAGAAAGACACCAATCACTTTACATTCTAAGAACAGCATATAGTACACGTTCTGGAAAGTTAGGGAAGTTGGAATTTGTCAGGGAATTTACTAGAACTCCGGGAAAAGTTACGGAATTTTCCCAGTGTTAGTAATATGAGGAGAAAATATCATGATCTAGTCTTCTATCACTCAGACTGTAATAGTATGTTTGAGATTGTGTTTTAGTGCATAGTCCTACACGTTATAAAACGGCATATGCAAGGTTCAATTAAAAAAAAAACGAAAGTAGAGAGAGAACTAGGTCAGCTAAGGGGATGGTGTCTTTAAAAAAAATTGCAAAATAAGTAAATTATTTAAAAACAATTAGGAAGGAAATTTGAAATTTTCATCAGGGATACATCAAAGAAATTTTATTACAGATTCGAGACGGAAACCTATCTGCACTTATGGTTGGAGCAACCAAGTAAATGAAATGTCAACCAGAGAAGCTTGTGCACAAAACCAGTTGAGCAGTGGTGCAGGGTTACAAAACTAATTAAAAGAACTACTGAATCATAGTTAATATTCACATGTTACAAATGAACATTATACTTAAATTGAAGGGCATCTTATTTTTGTGGATAACCCATTTTCTTTTAGAGAAACTCAAAAGAGAGATGCATCTTAGATTGGAGTAAATTTAGTACGTTGTGGAGCAAAGTATTTATTTACTAGCAATACTTTTCTCTGTTAAAATACTGCGTGCAAAACTTCATATTTAGGGACAAGATTATATGGTGAATTGTGATAAAACTGAAACAACACTGCATATTACCGAAATCCAAGGTATATCAAAGTATTAAGTTGCATTTAACCAAAACTTGATTCAAATAATTAAAAAAGGAAACTTTCAGTGATTGAAATTCAGGGAATGACATTTCCAGACAAAAATTGTACCAAAAAGCATGAACAAAAAAATTATTTTTTTTTTAATTTTTATTATACAGCTCTTATTGAATAAATGCTCGCTAATTAATTTATATTCTGAGTGTATCCAGTTTAGACTAATTTATTACAAAGTATTTTATGGAAAAAATACAGCATATAAATTTTACCTATTTTGGTGAAGTAAGTATTACAAAACATCTTTTATAAAAAAAAAAATCTCCTATTCTAAAAATTAAATTGGACTAAAATTAAAATCATAAAATCTTGTCTCTATTCATAGGAACTCTTAATTAACAGATAGAAGCCCCCACTAAAGTGTAAGTAAAGAAACCTGACTCAACTCTTGTTGATAATATGCCAATAAATTTGTACGTCATTCTTAGTTAACTGTATTTATTTGAGCCAAAGTCAACCAACCATTGGCTGGAAAAATTTCAATACAATGATGCAGTTTTGTGCAGTTTGTCAAATTTTTAAATGTGAAAATTTTAAACTCTTTGTGTAAATATTATGTATATGTATTTTATTAGTTGTGCATATAATCTTTTCTTGGGTCTTGTTTTATTGTTGATACCTTTGCAATCAAAATTACAAAATCTGCCATTTGCATTTTAAATGTTAAATTATTGTGTATAGATTTGTTGAACTGTGTGGTTTTACATTTATGTGGATTTATATAGATGAAGCCAGTGTACACTTAGTAGTTCAAATAGTACATTTTGAAAAACAAAGTTTAACATTTTTTTTTCATGACATGAACAAATGTTATTTGTGTGAAATAAAATGCTGTGAAAGTGTAAATTCAATAAACAAATGATTTTTTGTTTAGACTTTCCTTTTTCTGAAAAAGGACTTTAGTTGAATTGAAATTAAAAACTAATCTAACCCTACCATACAATATCTAACTAATAATAATACAAGACAAAAGTTATTTCTCTAGTACTAAATTTAAATATTGTGACATACATAGTAACTAACTTTACACCTGAGAAAAGAATTTACACAAAAAATTTACTGTAACATAAAACTTTCAGAGCTTCGAAGTATGGACAAGTTTCTCTCTTTAGAGAAATAATAATAATAAAATGTAAAGAAAATTAAACTAAAAATATTTAAATTGTGAAATGAAAATTACTTCTGTACATAGTAAAAAATACTGGAAAGATATGTGTTTTTTTCAGTAACAGCAATAATAATTAATTACAACCTTTGATAAATTTATTCAATAAGATTTTAGTTAGTTCATGAAAATGTTTTTAGATGTAAAAGTGTAAAATCTTTCAACTCTAATCACATATTTTATAAAAGATTTAAAATTGTACGTACATACTTAGTAGTACTACATATGAAATCATTACAATTTTTACTAATGGAAAAAAAAAATTGTACTAGTCTATGAATACAGTATAACTAAAAAGACGTTGATGTTCAATAAAATTTTTCTATTATTTTGGAATACTGACACCGTACTTGCACTCATGTAGGATTTGATATAATTTGGTTATTAATCAACCACATTTAGCTGTTGACCTATTTCAACAAATGCAGAAACAGCTTTGTCTATGTCTTCTTTAGAATGAGCTGCTGAAAGTTGAACCCGGATCCTGGCTTTACCCTCTGGAACAACTGGGTAGCTGAACCCTATCACATATATTCCTTTCTCTGAAAAAACAACAGATAAATATAGTCATTTAAAATACCTACTTATCTATATATGTAAGTGTGTTACTCTTTTATATAGCACACAAGAATTTTAGAATCATGAGAAAGAAGTATTTAGAGAAGTTTTTTTCTCTCACTGCACTTATTTTAGTTTTTTTTTTTTTTAAATTATCAGTATGTGTCTGGTGAGAGTTTGCTGGTGTGGGTGGGGGGATAGTAAGTACTTTCCTCAGCAAGCTGTCACTACCTCTAATATTTTATTTAATGAGTGCATTACTAAGTCCTCTTAGAACAGTACATAAGTGAAAATGTGGTTGTTGAAATTGAATTATAAGTTATTAAATTACAATAAATGTCTGAATTTTAAATATTTCAACTAGTTACATGGCCTTTTTTGACAGAGTTAAAAAAAAAAAAAAAAAAAAAGGGTTTGTATAGTTAAGTATGCACATAAGTAATTATACTTATTTAGCATAATAAAAAACTAGCTTTAATTTTGCATGCAAATAATTAACAGAAATAAATTAATAAAAGGACTGGAGTTATATAAAAATGGTCGGTAAAGAATAAAATCAAACAAATAAAAAATTTAAATATTAATATAAACACATGCACATGTATAAAATTTATTATTTATTTTAGTAAAATAATAAAGATGAATTTCCTTTAATGTAATAATTTTTTATTTATAATGCAAATAAATTATTAATACAGGATCATAACCTCATTAATATAAGTACACTTGAAAAAGTTTATAAACACAATTTCTATCACTAATATTCACAATAAATAAATGTTTTTAATGATATGAACCAGTTTTCAATATCAGTTACTAAAGTATAAGATTTAAAGCACATATAATTTTTATTTTTATGTAGCCTTTTTTAATCCCGTGAAAATGTTGCATGGTGCGTGTGCATTATAAAAATTCACTAATTTTTTATAAAATGTCTAAAGAAGTACATATACTGTATTTACTCAATGATGTGTCGTTTGTTTGTATGGGTCACATCCATAATTTTGGGCAAAGAAACAAAACTTTTTCACTATAAGAGTCACCCTGGAATATGAGACGCACCATAAATCTGTCTCATGTAGAATGCAAGTGAAGTCTTTATGGTCCATGTCTCAGCTTATTGCCACATGGCATCCTTCCCCTCTCATATTTTATGGCATTTCTCTCTCCCCCCCCCCCCCAACTCACCCTCCTCCTTGCATTATATAACAAAAAAATACAAAGGAAAAGAAATTCCCTTCCCCTGTCTATTTTTTTTTTTACCCAGCCTCCCCCAAAAGAGAAAAGACCACCATTCTTCAATAATAACAAGCACTCTCTTTACAGCAGTTTTATGCATGCGCACTCCTCTACCCCTTCGCTTTCCTCTCTGGCTGGTTTATGTTTAGATTCTCCCCCTTGCTAAGCGCCAGCCCTACAGGCACTCCTGAGCTATTGAAACTAAACAATTTATATTTACTCGTGACATATTTATTAAAAACCAACACAGGCTAGTTATTTAAGCACATAGTCAGCCACAACAGTGCAATGTTAATTTTTTTTTTACCCAAAATGGAAAATTTGCATATTGATAGCAGTACATTTATTAAACAAAAAAAAAAAATTATGTAAGATCTGTGACCCATACGCGGGTAAATAGGATAACTTCAAAAACAAAAAAAAAAAAATTAACTGATTACGTGATTAGCAAGCAGTCTTTTCTTAGTGATGCTTGCAACTACTAGTCTTTCAGTGGCAGTATTATATTGTATCAGGCTTCTGTAAGTGCTAGTAAATTGGCTTCTCCTTGTAACTTTAGCAGCGGTGACACGTTTACTACTTCAAAAAAATTAATAATATCCCCATAAAATTAGAACTGTATCAGCTTTGCAGCAAAAATATGACTGATTGCAAACTGTCTACATCATGTCTTTTCTTCCAGACAATCAAGGGTTTTAGGCTTTTAAAGGGTGTCATAATTTGATTGATAAAAAATGGTGTATTGCTTTTAAAACATAAAGGAAAACTGGTCTGTATGAACAAAATAAAAAGTTATAGATAATAAATAATCATCTTGTTGTATTCTTTAATTTCACTTCAGATTTCTCATATTTTATGGAATCAAAATGGGAGCACATTGACTTCTAATGTCTTTAGACTCAAGGAATCTAAGCATGCTTAGGTGTTAAAAACGCTTAACTCACCAAGCATTTTGTCAGCAAAGACATTGGCAAGTCTAGCATCCCCCAGCATGACCGGACAGATGGGGTGGTTTTCCCCCGCCACGGTGAAGCCGGCCTGGCTCATCTTTTGTCTGAAGTGGGAAGTGTTGGCTCTCACACGCTCAAACAGCTCCGAGCTGCTCATCAAGATGTTCAGGGCCTGGAGGAATTCAAAGGAAATTAACAATGCTAAACCAATGTTTTGATCAGTGTCTGTGCTGAGGGACTGACTGTTAATGTAAGCTCTTATTCTAGTTATCTTTATCTTGGTGAAGCAAACATGGATTAAAATTATTGCTGTAAACTATGAATTATGTTTATTTATTTGAGCTTAACCATGAGACCATATACCTGATATTCATAAAAATATAGCACAAATAAAAAACCTAGTAATAATGAGAACATTTAACACTTGCTAATTGTTACACATTAGGTAGTTTGGCAATAAATTACTATTTTTTTTTTTTTTTTTAGCTGGAATTGAATACAAAGATGAAATTATTCTCTAATACAAATATAGAATTGAAATTGTACAAATGAGGATTAAGAATTACACTTAATTTTTTCACAACCTGTAACACATATATAGGAAAAGAAAAAGTGAATGTGTAGTGGCTTCTGGTAAATTATGCAAATTATACAAATAAAGAAATAATACTAAAGTGAAAGGTTGGTTAGGTTTTCAGCAACAATAATTAAACAAAAAAAATTTGTTAAAATATTTTAAGTTTGAAAGAAAAATATTATGGTTTTATATGCAGTGAACCTAACCGTCCTAACCAACCAACATTTCAGTTCCTATTTGCATTCTTTTCCAGAACCTGTTACTCTACGTGTTGATACAAAAAATTTTTTGTGAACCGCAAAATACCATGAATTCTAATCCATTTCATGAAAAATATGAATTTCTTTTAATGCAGTGTTTCCAAAAGCGATGAGAACCACAAACGAACAATTCTGAAGCTCTCTGAAGTTTGCATATTGCTTATGAAAAAACACCATATTGCAAGGATTTATGTATTTTACGGTCATAGAGAATTTTAAATAATGCTAACCTAACCAACCTTTCATTTTAGTTATGATAATCTTATCTGCCCTACCCTCCTGGAAAAAAATAAAGAACTACACTGACCTAACATAACCTTTTACTTCCATAAACTTAGGAACTGTTTGGGTTGTGGTTGTGGCTTACATCCCTGTGAACTATGTGCTATCCTTCTTTTAATGGCCATTGCAATGGGGGGTCCGTGTTTTGTTGTGTTGTAGTCCATGGTTGTTGACATTTATTTATTTATTCTTTCCCAAAACTGGTACGTGTGACGAAATGAACACAAATATATTTTGTTGTCAAGTTTGAAATGTCACATATATTCCATATTTTGAATAGTTCACGCCAATTTCCCATTTCTGTTTAGCCAAACAGTAGTGAACTAAACTTTAAAAACTTGTTGCATGTTAACAATTTTACTTATTGTTCATGTTTTTGATTATGACAATAAATTATTATTCGTATTTGAAAATTTGAATATTCGTACAGGCCTATAGTTACACTTATACGTATATGGTTGTTACAGTAGGGTAGTCCACTCACTGATCCATCAATTATGGAGTATGCCAGTCACGTTCACATGTGTTTTTTTTTTTCAGCTCAATATCGAGCGCTAGTCAACTGCATATTGAGCCATAATAACTTAAGTCATGGGACTTGAGAATATTAGGTGGTGTTCAAAATTCAGGACTGTAGAAAGGTCATCATAATGATTATACTTAACATTCTTCTTGTAGCGCTTCACAGTACTTGCAGCTCTAGGGCTCTGAATACCTTTACCAAATAAAAATACTTTTATCAGCTTCATTAAATAATTGACCCTTAGGAATTTTTTTTTAAGAAATTAATTTACATCTATGCCATGTGGTTTTACACATTGGCCAGTCACACTCTTTTTCATTTTAATCCCAAAGAGTAAGAAATCAAAACTGTAGAATAAAATCCCAAGTTTGAAAAAAAAAAAAATTGCATTTTATGAACTGACCAACACCATTTTACGGGCTTCAATAAGAACTACTAGCAAATTCTAGAGAATTATAACAGCACTGGGACATCAGTTTATGTTACCAGAAAATGGAAACTAGATTAAACCACCATCTTTTTTTTTTTAGAAGTCTCCATCCACATTCTTAGAAATTATAGGCTGTTTATTGATTTCCCTAGCCTCAAGGAAAGTAATCATTTCATAATGTACTGTTTCATGTCGACAAAGTTACGTTTAAAGGGAGCGTAAGGAGCACAGACCAACCTCGATGCCAGCGGCCACTACGGGCGGGGGCAAGGCGTTTGAGAAGAGGTACGGACGCCCACGCTGCCTCAGGAACTGGACTAGTTCTGCGGGCCCCGTGGTGTAACCGCCCGACGCTCCGCCCAGAGCCTTCCCCAGGGTCGAGTTGATGATGTCCACTCGGCCCGTCATGTTGAAGAACTCCTCTGTGCCCCTTCAGCATCAACCGAAACAAAACATTGTGTGGACTGTAGCTACTGGTTACTGGGGTTTAACATCTCTACAACAAGGGCCTCAGATATGTTAGTTAACACACGACACAGGCCAGGGAGTATGGCGAAGAAATCACTCATGTCTAGAGACACGATGTTATGGTTTTATTTTTAGCCCAATTTCATTTTAAAAACATGATTTTAGTGTTTTTTTTTTTTTTCCATTTTTATAAACTCTGGTTTGTAATAATTATTTCTCAAAAATAGTGTAATGTTGGCACAGTGAATTATTACAATAAATAATTTGTAATAAGTTTGTCTAAAAACAGATTTTCTAACCATTAAAATTAAACTGGCAAGCATTTATAGTTTAAGAACTATTCAATAAGAAACACACAATGAAACAAAACAAGACATTTTTCTGATGTATGCACTTTGGTGCAAACTTTCTATGGAAATAATGATAGTTCACAATAATTTTTAATATGTTTAAGGGGTTGGAAAAGTTAGCATCTATTTATTATAAAATTAGCATATATTATGCTATAAATTAGCATTTATTATTGTGGCATTAGCATTTTTAATTCAACGTATTAAAAATTATATTTTGTATAAATAATTTTTTTTTGACTTTCTAGGCCAAAATCATAAAAAAAAAATTAAATGCTTATTTTCTTTTAAAAAAAAAAAACAATTGGTAGTGCATAATGCTAGCAAACATTAACTCACAGGTTTTATTAATAGAATAATACACAAATGAATTGGATTAAATAGGTGGGGCTTATATTTTGAAGTTACTTAGGATACACGTAACTTGGCTGCATAACAGACATGGCAATATCACGAATCATGCTGGTGATATTGTACAGAACAATTACCAGAAAATCACCACATGGTTCAATTGTAACATTTGAAAGAACAAGGAATTGTAGTACTGCTGTGGTTTAATCCACTCTTCCGCTAAAACTAAATGCAAGATTGTTAAGCCTGTTTGGTGTTCTTATTATTGGCCAACCACACACCTTTGTTTGTTAGGTGATAAAATCTATGACAAAGATTGTGGACATGTTGTGTTTGTGTACCTATTAACTGAAGTGCTGATAAGTCTTAAGTGATGGACATATATTAAAATAATATAATTAAACTTGTGGATGTGTCCTAGAATATAAGGTGAGTCAGGTCATTGAAAAAGTCTACAAAACCGGGTTGTTTCTTTGTGTGATAAATACATTTTGTACAAAATTTTTGATAACTATCAAAAAATATACAGCAGCTATGTGATTTTTTTTAAGGATGTTTCATTATTATTATTTTTTGGACAAATTACTGATATTTTTAATTAATGTAGCTGAATAAAGAAACATTTATTTAGAAAATGAGCTAAAATAGCATTTATGTTGGATATTAGCAAAATTAAAAAGTATCTGATGTGTAAATTAACAAAAAAAAATTAGCATTAATTGCTCGATGCTAATTTTTATGGCCCCTATAAGATACAGATACAATCTGAATAGTAAAAATAAATTGTTCAGTATTTATAGTTTAAAAATGATTGAACAAGACATACATGATGAAATAAATTAAATTTATTTTTCTTATCCGATTCAGTCTATTCGTCCACTGAAGTGGACAATTTATGTCTCAATGATATATAAGTTGAGCAAACCTAGAATGTGTGGGTTATGGTGTATCTAACTTCTAGTGGATATCATATTTTATGGCAATGAAATAAATAAATGTTTATTTTACTTTTATTAATTATCATAAAATAATTATACATAAACATTGTAATTATTACATAGTATTACTAAAAACACAAACAATTAAAAAAAAAAAAAAAAAAAAATAGTTTAGTTGCAATAAAAATTTTTTTTAAGGTATATTTTAAGAATTCACTAAGTGTTACCGAAAGGGTTAAATATGTCCTTTGGTACCATCTTCGTATCTAAATGATGACATTCCTTGAATTTCAAACATTAAATAATTCCTTTTTTCGTGATTTGAATTAATTTTTGGTTAAATGGTTAATTTCATTATTTAACTTGCATTTTGGTGTTATATTATACTATGTATTGACATGCTTTTCAGTGTTATTTTTGGTTTTATTGCAATTCACCATATATTCTTATCCCTACTCACAGCCTGTTCCGAGGAACCATCCCAGCATTTCCCTGAAATGATTCTGGGAAAACATGGAAAACCAAAACCAGTACAGACAAACCCAGACTACAACCCGAGTACTCTGGAATGCAGGTCCAGTGTCTTACCACTGTGCATGTGTCTTCTCCTTCTGCTGGCTTGTCATAAAACTAGCCCAATTGAAACCTTTGTTCAAAACTGGTGCCATTTACTCGCTATATCTCTTTTGTTTCCACTCAGTTTTGGTGTTGCGTATAGTCATGCAAAAGAAATGTCAATTTCTACAAATTCTAAAAAAAACTTAAATGATGGACAAACAAAGGTAAAGAAAACACAATCGAAGCCTTTCATGCTTAGCGCAGTTCCTTGGCAATGATTGAAAAATGTGAACAGTTTCATAATTTAGAGATGTTAGTTCTGCAAGAAAGAACCAAATGTACTATTCATACAGGCATACTTTTTACCTTCAAAATTTGTAACTTATACTGTAATAATATTATAGTAATGTAAAATTTGAATAGTGGTATAAAATGTTTGTAATATAGGTAATATAAATACTAAACAATACAAGCATATGGACTACAGGATGGAAAGATTGCATTATTATCGTAGTGTAACAACATATCTTAAATTACATATGTAAATCCATGTTGGTAATGAAAAAAAAAAGTTTAAGGAAAAATGTGCTTATATTTTTTCTGAAAAATGTCCTCAGAAAATTTTTTCTGCTGACATATCTGTATCAACATTACCTTCCAGTGTTGCCAAAGAAGCCAGTGGCGTGTGCTTCGTCGATGAACATGAGGGCACCGTACTTATCGGCCAGCTTGCGTATGTCTGGCAGCGGGGCGACGTTGCCGTCCATGGAGAAGACACCGTCCGTCACGACCACCTTCATCCGACAGCCGTCCGCTTCTCGGAGTCTTAGTTCCAAGTCTGCTCAAATAAAAAAAAAAAAAAAAAAAAAAAGAGAAAGTTTGTAAGAAAACCCTTAAAACTATGCACAGAAAACTGATCTGGGAGCTGTTTTCTTTAGCAGGAAATGTATGAAATACATGTACCGTAAAACGGGGTGAATAGCAACAATTTTAAACTTTGTAATCTCAAAGTTCATTGGTATATAATGATGTTGCCAACATATATATTTTTTATAGTCTTATCTTGGGTGGTAGTTTCTAAATCTATAATGTATATGCGGCAATTAAAATTATTAGTATTATAAATTAATAAATTTTTTGCTGTTGCAATTCACCTCCCGAATGGGGTGAATTGCAACAACAGTGTTTTTGTTATGAATGTTGCTAGTAAGACATCTGGAAGGGTGAAATGCAACAGTACATTCATGAATAGATTTTTATTAAATTATTTTCAAGTCATTACCATCATTAAAACTTAAGAGAATTAAAAAAAAAAGCAAAACATTAGGGCCTAATTTACACAAGTTAACATATTATTTCAAAATAAATGCGCATTGCACTTGTTTACATTTATATATAGCTGCAAATTTTGTGATCTAAATTAACACAGATTTCAAGCCACATCTTATTGATTCCACTTTTCTGATGATGTTGAAAATTTCAACACTCCTCTTCTTAAGACAGAAGGAGGTTTCACTCTGCCTATAATTTGAGAAAAAGAAAATGCACAAATATCTAAGACTAGAGGGTACACAAAAAGACCACCACCAATGAGATCTTTAGAATGAACTTTTTTCTCTCTCAAAAAACTCCCCTGAAACATGCCATCTTTTTGTTCTGGTGATTTTTGCACCACACCAATATAAAACTGGCTAAGAAATTGTACTAGCAACCAGTCTCCTTCTTTCACACAATCAATCTGTACACTAGAAACATTTTTAAATGTCTTGCCATTTCGCATCACGTGAGGTTGTGCCAATGTCTCTAGGGATGTGGATGGTGACTCCGATATCAACTCTTCTATTCTATCAGTGATTGGTTCTGATATATCACGCACAACACACTCCTCGGGATCATCAGTTTCTTCCGAATCACCACAAAAATCCATTCCTTTGACACTTCGACCTGGCACGACTTGAACTTTTTTCCTTTGTTGACGTTGTTTTGGTAGGTCATTGTACCGCATTGACTGCAATATGTTTACTACAACGTCATCAACAACAGCACCATTGGTTTCTCTAGAATGTAGACTGTGGTTAGGCAAACGAGAAAGAACTGCCTCAGCATCTATCGGAATAATTCCACATTTCCTGAAGCCTGATACTACATTCTTCTTCTGGTTAGGTTCGATCTTGGACATCAGTGTTTTCAACAGATGTGGAAAAGTGGTTTTTGGAACTGATGATTCCTTCCTACCTGGACCTTTTTTCCATTCTGTTAGTATTGTACGCCAAGCCATCTTCAGTGGTCTAAAACATGCCACATCTAAAGGTTGTGTCAAGTGAGTTGAATTGGCTGGAAGAAAGACAAATGAAATATCATGTTCGGTACATTTCTGAATGGTGTCAAGAGAGAGATGTGATGACAAATTGTCCCCTATTAGGACTTTTTTCCCAGGTCCTAATTTGTTACAATATTTTATTGCAATTTCCGACACCCAATCCTCAAAGCAAGAGGCATCAAACCAGCCAGAGATGGTTCTGTTGTAACGTGCTCCTTTTGGTCCACCTACTGTCCAAGACTCATATAAATGTTGTGCCTTGTAAACAACATAGGGTGGTAGGCCATCACCATTACCTGCTGCTGCAAACATGACAGATGTTGCAGATTTGCTGTGATTGACAACACGTTCTGGATATTTAATTCCTCGTTTTGCGATGATTTTCTTTCTACCAGGGTCATCTTGTAGGTTAGATTCATCATAATTTATGATGTGGGATGGTGGAACATCACATAGTGATATATCAAGATGGGAAAAATACAGCTTCAATTCATCATAGGAAACGCCTGCCCTGCTGCGTTTGATGTTCTGACACATGCGCTCTGAAAGTCTACCCTTATGTCGTTTCAAAAATAACCTAGCAAATTCTTTCCCAGGCATGTTGTTTGCAAACTTGCTCACACGACGACCACTTTTGTCTAAATAATGTTTTACTATCATTCGTAAATCATAGCCATCCATTGGATAACCCCACTCGCTCACCTGTACTAACCTGTCGACAATAAGGGTCTCCACTTCAGGAGGTAAAACCTGTTGTCCTCCAATCTGTCGTATTGTCTCACCTTTTTTCTTCTTTTTTATGAATCGCGAAAGCACTGTATGGTCAAGGTTGTATTTCAAAGCAGCTTTCCTGACACTGCATACTAGGCCTTTTTCAATGTCACTCATTGCACATTGCAACACTTCCTGTGAATGTTTTCTATATTGTCTGCTGCATGAATCACGAATATAAACGCGCGGCATTTTAACAATAATTACACTAGAGAAACGAGTTACACTGATTTACTATTGTTATGATGTCAATACACATCAAATTACTAACATTGTATACCCTGTGACATAACCTCTAGCCAAACACACACAACAAACAGCTGTTGCAATTCACCCCACTTTTAGACAGCTTGATTAACTTTACAGAAAAAAATTCTCAACTATTTAAATAGCCTCCAACGTTGTTTCCCTAAGTTAAATATCATGACAAGATACCACTAAGAATAATTTTTTACCATTGAATATATAACTTAACACGAGGAATATATTTTTCTAGATAAAGTTATTTCCTCTTTGAAAAGTAATATATTTTTACTTATTTATTCTGTTAATGCCACGCCAAGGAATATTCGGGTGCCATATTGGAAATTATTTTTTTAGGTACCCTGTTTTATGTATATTATGAAAATGAATTCGAGAAACCACATAAGATATATGTTTTTTCGTCATGAAGGATATTATTACACTCCGATGTTTTGTTGCAATTCACACTCCTGTTGCAATTCACCCCGTTTTACGGTATAGAACCTAAACGGTGAAATATCGTTTACTGAGATGTGTACCGGTATGTTTTTGGAAGGTGCAGATATTTTTTTTAAATCTTACTAATGATATTGCATTATGCTAGCGAATTAAGTGCATGGTTTACTTATGACATTACTTTAAATAAACCTATAAATATATGCAATATTTATGCTGCTAAAAAAGGCTAACATTAAAAATTGAAGAAACAATTACCAAAACTGAGTATTTATTATTTTTTCTCATACAATATTTGAATATTTTTTTAAGTAGTCCTAAATGGAATAGGTCTTCTTACTTATTTTAATTTAATTATTTTACATAAATTCTAAATCACAATAATAAACAATTATAAATAAACACATAATCATATTAAAAGTTTTCACTTACAAAATATGTATGACAGCTACAATAGACAAACAGCCCTTTTGAGACAATATTTTAATGCAAAAGTTTAATGAAGTATAGGTATGTTTACTGAAGCATAGCTGTACCTGTCATATCTCGATGCTTGTAACGAAGTTTCTTTCCTTTGCACAATCTAATACCGTCAATAATTGAAGCATGGTTCAGCTCATCTGATATGACTGCATCTTCTTTAGTGATTAGAGCTTCGAACAAGCCAGCATTTGCATCAAAACAGCTTGGATATAAGATTGCATCTTCACGATTATGAAATTTAGCAATTTTTTGTTCAAGTTCCTGAAAAGTAAATTTCCTTAACAGATCTCAGGTATGGCTAGGAATAATATTGAGCAAATAGTTAGCTGTGTTTGAAACCATTTTTCATTTTTGAAATTTTGTAAATTAGAACTAGTGTGGTTAAAGATATCAATAACTTATAAAAATTTTAATGGTTTCAATTCAGTATCTGGATATGTCAATCATTGTGATACCAATGACCAAAGAAAATGAATATTTTGCTGATAGTTAAAAATCTGTGATAGAAAAAAATAACTTTTATAATCTGACCTTGTGAAGATTTTGTGTTCCGCAAATGAAGCGGACTGAACTTAACCCAGCACCGTACTTTCTGAGCGCTTCTTCAGCTGCTTTTATAATTCGTGGATGGCTCTGGAAAACATAATTTTTACTTCAACTCAACTTACATGACTAAATGTACAATAATAATCTATTAATATAATCTTTTATAGAGATCAAGCTACATTGTTTCTTTATCCCAAATTTTCTTAATATTAGCTAGGATGATTTATTTTGATATCTGCATGATATTTTAAAAATATTTTATTGTAGGTCTTGAAATTACATACCAGAGCATAAATCTAATTCATGCTAACCAAAAAATTTGTAGTCCATTGCTAGAGTTAGAAAACAGTTATCTATGTTGCTCTGTATCTGGGTTAGCTGGTAACACAAAATATAACTTTTCACAGTTCACAGGCAAGGTCTTTAATCTGGCATGTTGGGGACCACGCCCAAGTCATATTATCTAACTGCAATAGAGTTTTAATGAGAATACCAGATGTGAAATTGTGAAATGTAATTTTCTAGAAAAAAAAAAGAAATTATGTACTGAAATGAAAACTGACAGCGTTGACAAACTGGGAGAGAAAAAAAAAAAAAAAAGGCACAGTTTGGGCCAACCCTGTAGATTCTTCGTGAAAAAGTCGGGATAAAATCAGAAAATGTGTTTCGTAAGAATATGTAATTTAATTATCTCTTTAATACAATGGTTACATGATTTGAAGACATTTGGACTATCACTGGCCACTGTATGCCCAATGGACCAGCTATGCGCCTTATTTTTTTTCCATTTCCTTTTCAACACTGCTGTAGCTCTCACATTCACTTGGCACTAGACTTTTTAAGCTTTTTGAATTACTTTTGAAGAGAACTTTCCTCTGATTGCGTTTTCTATAATTCCGAGCATATTTACAAGTAATGTGAGACTATAATTATTTTGTAATTATCAATTTAATACTGATTTTCACTTATATTCTGGCGAATATTCTTATTGTCTCTTTTTGGATCCTAGCAGTGCTCCACAAGCTCTTCACAATGACACCCGAATCAATGTCCTAGCTAAATGCATTCCCATGCTACACCAATTTATAACTTGACCCAAAGTTGATTCATAACAATCACGGGCATGTGCCTATGCTGGTACCATGATGTCACAGGCAAAACAAATACTGCGAGACAAATCACGTACAGACATGATCTATCTGTTATGGGCTCAACCATTGTTGGCGGATCATTAGCGTCATAGTTATTAGTGATTCAAATCTGACCGTATTTTGTCACACAAGAAAATTCGACCAACCATCACTGAAATGGAAGTTATCACGTCAAAACGCAGGCACTGCTGTAGTGCGACCTGATGGTCCAGATTAACCGCCAGAATCCACCTGAAAACATTTGATTGCGACTGCGTTGAATCATAGAATGCTAAATTAAAAACCTTCCACATTAAATACAATATTTATTGTCAAAATCAAATTTCCACCCGTCAACAGAAAGATCTTACGAGCCGCCATCAGTGAAATGAAGTCGTGGTGTCAAGAAAACTCACTTGCAGGATAAGTTACATTTTTTAAAATTAAAACTTTTAAACCTGAACTTACTGACAGACCAAGGTAGTTGTTGGCACAAAAATTGAGCAGCTTTTTATGTGATCCTTGGACGTTTATGTCGACCCCTTGCATGGAAGTGATGACTCGCTCCTCTTTCCACGTCCCCGCTTCTCGTATCTTGCAGAGCTCCTGCGCCAGCACCTGTCGCAGGTGCGACTGTGCGTGCGTGTGGCGCCACTGGGACGCGAGCGGCCACCCTGCGTCACAGTCAAACAGTCACCTCTCGCTAACGACAACTAAGAACTGTGAATTTCTGACTTAACGACCTGCGTACAAACTGCAGGGGCATGGGGCATTGCCAGATAAATGAAGAATTTAGAATACGTACTACATTATACGTTTATTAATGAGTAGAGAAGTTGAAATTTTTACGAATGTAAAAATGGAGTGAAAAGGGGGGGGGGGGGGGGGTCAGTGTGAGTACATTAAGCGAGTTTGTGCGCAACAAATGAATTTGCAGGCAAGTTGCTGCAATGTTTATAAGGCTTTAACAATCTCTTTTAAATTTATGAAAAAAAAAAAAAAAAAATAGAAGCTTACTGATATTTAAAAACAGGTCAGTAAGAAATATTTATATCTGGTTAATTACTTGAATTATAAAGCTTAAATCTCTCGCACTATGCTTCACTTTCTACTTATTTTATTCTTAGACCATATTAAACTACATTGACCCTTGTGTATTTGTGCATAAAGTCTATTAAATATACTTTTCAAGGTTTACTTTAGAGTGAAATGCTTGAAATAAACTCCTCCCCAGCCCACCCCTCTGAGTACTTAGTGTACTAATTTTCAACATTAGCAACAAAAAAAAAAAATTTGAAAAAAAAAGTTGAAATTTGAAGAGAATCCCTTCTGAAACCATGCATTGCTTAGTACTGCTTTTAAACCAAAAACAACTTTTAAGCATAATGTCTACCTGCAATATCTCACAAACTGCTTCAAAACTACGCTATTGGTTTTAATGGCTAGGACTACCGATGATAAATGAGTTTACAATAGTTAAGTGCAGAATTTTCTCATGAGGATTTTTATCCATGTAAGTTTTTCAGTAAGCGCTTCTGATATAAATATTCAGATAACCATTGGATAACACATTTAACCAAGGAAAGAACTAGATCTAAATGGGACCCTGCACAAGTTGATGATCTGCCAAGTCTGAGGTGAATTCACAGGGTGGCCTGGGTCGGGTCGGTCTGAGAGAGGACTGTACGGTCCGTATAGCGTGCACTGGCCCGCTCAGGCCGGGCTGTGAATGTCGGTCCATCCGACCTGGCCTGTCAGGCGTGCGACGGACTTCTGCAGGCACACCCGGCCCACGCAGGGCTCTAGTGGCCACCAATCTGAGCGGAGAACATGGCCAAGGTTTCAGAGGGAGTGAGGGGAAGAGGTGGGTGCAGAAGAGACATTGTGTGTTGCCTGCACATGAGACGTACACACTTTTGAGAACTTGCCATTTACAAGCCTTGCGGCCAACTGGGAATGCGAAACCAGGACATTTTCTTTTAGATCCACATCAGTTACATAGTTAATCCTTTCAATGCACATTATGGGACCAATAAAATGTATTTATTTACTAATGCAATATAATGTTATGATTTAGATTATGTATTCATATTAGGTCTAAATTATACATTTAATATTATTCATATATATATATTTACTTAAATTTTATTATACAGTTAAAAAGTATATTTTTTATGTTGTAGTGACTACGCTAATCCTAGTTAAAAATTTATATTGGCAACTGTTATGTTGTGTAACAATGAGTATGATGAAATATATCTCACATGACGCTGTCCTGCCCTGGCCAGTCTTCGATGCCCAGGACCAGACTTGCCAGTAAGGAGGGAGAGCATGCCTGCACTGGAATGTGCACAAAGATAAATAATAAAACAGAACCAAATAGCACAGAGTAAACACCTGGATAGCAATTCCTTTTTGTTTATTTCTTACATCAAAGTTGGTTTTTAAATCAAGGGTTCGGTGACATTACTTATTGTCCCCAGCCGTGAAGGGGTGGTTCCATGTGTTTCTAACAGTCAGTCTGATCCGGACGGTGGCTAGGAGCGGACACTAGTCCCGGGAGGCCCTTCATTTTACTTACATCATTATTGATTGTTAGACTCTGTAGACCACGTGTTCATATCTTAAACCTCTTTTGCCAGTGTCCCTGAGATTCTTAGCCATTTCTATTGGGGACCTGTTTCCTCCCCCTATATGTACGTACACTCACGAAGCTGCATGAACCGCGAGAGATCCGTGTTTAGCATTGGCCTTCTCCGGACTACGTTTTTTGGTTAGTTAGCCTGATCACACATGTGGCAGTGATGTTTTGGACCAACCATGCCAAAGTGTAAATTTCCAGTTATTACATAGTGAACGATTGTATTGACACTTATCAGCGCTCTCTAGCTGCAATAAATAAACGACTTGGCACTTGGACAGATGTGAGTGTTATTCTATTGAAGTTAAGAATGGACGTAAATCCTAGGGGACCAAGGGGGCTCTGGAAATAAAAAGCCCCCAAGTGGGCCTGCATAACTGAAAATATCTTCCATGCTCTTGTGTAAGTTAACTAGTGACCCCTCCCTCTCCCTTTCCATAAAGGCTAGATCAGAAAAACATGGTGGATCAGTCAGGGTTTCTTCAGTCTCCCGCACACCAGCCACCTGGGCTGAATGTACTGCGACCTCGCTCCACCTACGCGGAACTGCTCAAAACTAGATGGCACTGGGAATACTACAAAACACCTCCAGTACCATTCAAGGTCGAAAACGTCCGTCACGTTTCGACCCGCTTTCTCTACTGTTCCCCAAAACGCCAACAATAACGTATTAATATATTTATTAATTTTATGCAGTTGCTTGTGCTTTTAATTTAGTTCTAATCATAAAATAAACAATCTTTAAGTGTGATTTCAATAAAGGTTACAGTAGGCAAGATTATTTATTACCTTTGGTGTGAAAAATATTCATTGTTGTAATTCAGAAATTCTTTATAATCATGCCTTAATTATCAGTTAAATAAAACAATTCATTTTTAAAATAAGATTACTCCCATAACAAACAACGGCGTCAACACAAGAGTGAAAATAAAGCACTTTCCTTTTTTATTGCAAGTCAACCGGTTCCAGGTAGGCATTTATTCAATTGCCGCCAATTCACTTTTTTTTGTTCGCCAGCAATAGTGCGCATGCTCAAGAAACGCAGCATCACAAACCACCATCTGCGCAAGCTTTTCGCTTAGCCTTGACGGTACCAACAAAAACAGAAATGATAATTATATCTCATATAAAGCTCATCATCCCAGAATATGAGTGGAGCGATTAAACGCGCAAGCCAGTTTTATGGTTCCTTTTGTTAAAAATAGAAAATAATTCAATGTTTAGTAATTATGTCCACACAATCTCAGGTACGAGTATGCGCTGCTGCATTTATAGGTTTTTAGTAGAGGGGAATAATTTCCTGCATGTGCAAACTACTAAAACTAAATACACTCGTATATTTTTATCAATTTAATATTTTAAAGTTAGGATAACTTTTTATCCAAAGAAGCATCTTTACAGATTAATTTTATATAGAAAAATAATACTAACTCACATGATAAGTTTTAACTTAAATAAAATACTCTGTGAAAACGGGAAATTAGGACTAATCTCTGGGAAAACCACGTGATCATCTGACAGTTTGTGGGCAGACAGCTGAAGTGAACGTCGATGGTTCCCTCCCACTTTTACTTCCCGGTGTAATTCATTGGAGAATCCGTAAACAATGTGTTTTGTTAATGAAGTTTTGCTTTGTACGCTTACGGGATGCTGAATCGAACGGAATTAAATCTGTGACTGCCATAGTGTTGTTGCCGTGGATTGTTCGTGGAGGCCCAGCTTCATTTTCTTTTTAACTAAACTACAACCTATATGATGGAAAACACTAGGAGGTTGAGTAATGATTATTCAGAGATGACACGGAGATTGCCGTTAAAATTGAGATTATCTTACGGCGTGGGACATGTTCTGAATGATATATGTGCGTCTATGTGGTTTACATACTTATTGGTGTATTTCCATTTAGTTTTGCAGTTTGACAGTTTTTTGTCTGGTACGATACTTCTAGTAGGTCAAGTGGCAGATGCACTTTCAACACCTTTCGTTGGTATTCATTCGGATAAGGATGACGACTTTTGGCTTTGTAAATATGGTCGACGGAAAACTTGGCATCTTATAGGTAAGTATGTTATGTACATTTTTCTCATGTTGTGGTTGGAGTGGGCATTGTTTTAATTTTACACATCTCATCTCTACCATGTTGAAAATGGGACCTTTCAAAAGAAAAAAGTGACCCTCTGGGGCCTGCCTAGCCAGGGGTGTATTTGTGTAAATGAGGCGGGATGATAAGTGGGACACGCGCTGGTGTTTCTAATGTGGTATCACCTCTACGGCAAGGCTCTGAACTACAGTACAGTTTTTACTTTGGTAGAAGTTACATATCACGTATCCAAGTTTATCCCTTAATCCTGATTGTATGGTCATGTATACATTGATTCTGTAGTACATGATGGGGTAAATATGTAGAGTAGCGGTATATGCGAAAAAAAAAATGCTAAAAATCCGAAAATACTTTTATTCTATGCTCTTTCACTTCCTCTTTTCAAATCAACCGGCGGAGATAAGAAATTCCAAATACTTTAGGAGATATAAAATTTTTAATTTTGAACATGTAGAGTAGCGGTATTTGTGAAATAAAAATTCAAAAAATCTGAAATTACTTTTATTATATGCTCTTTTACTTCCTCTTTTCATTAAAACCGGCGGAGATAAGAAATTCCAAATACTTTAGGAGATATCGAATTTTTTTAATTTTGCAATACAACACCTGTACAACCATTCGACCGTCGCAATTTTTGTTATTTTGCAGTATGTTCGTGAATGCGTAATAAATAAAATGGTCAATTATGTCAGGTCAGTTACATTATTAATACTTTCAAACTAAGCGGACATAAAAAATTATGTGGAATTAATTTTAATGGCTGTTTAGTTTTAAAATATTTATAATGTAACTGACCTGACCAAACAAACCGGGACAAAGGATGAACAGTAGGAACTAAAATGGTTGATTAGGTCAGGTCAGTTACATTATGAATACTTTCAAACTAAGCATACATTAAAAATAATATGATTTAATTTCAATGGTTCTTTAGTTTTAAAGTATTTATAATGTAACTGACCTGACCTAACAAACCTTGACAAATGATGAACATTAACAACTCACGTAAAATTTTTTTGTTACTTATTACTTGCGCAACAATATCCAAATAAAAAATAAGACTTTAAAATTAGAAACGTTAAAAACCCACCTAAGTTGGAGGCGGGTACATTTCCTTTGCCATTAGAAGGAAATGATGTAGTCGTTCACCTACGTCGCGATACCTCTGACGGAACATTAATAAATAAATAAACAATCACGTATTGGTTCATTTGAATACTGGCCAATCACGGAACTGTAACGTGACAAAATTGTCCAATAAGAAACATAACCGATACTCGTAAACCAGAAGCAATGGTGATTGCCGCATGAATACACAGGTATTGTGATGAAAATTAAAAAATTCGATATCTCCTAAAGTATTTGGAATTTCTTATCTCTGCCGGTTGATTTGAAAAGAGGAAGTGAAAGAGCATAGAATAAAAGTATTTTCGGATTTTTAGCATTTTTTTTTCGCATATACCGGGACTCTACAATTTACCCATGATGGTTGCTGTTTTAATTTAGTACATGGAAAGACCCTGGTCATAACAAAAACTTGTGATAAAAACAATGAATTATGATGTTAAGTTGAATACAAATGTAACATTTTCCACAGAACCTGACACAATTTATTTCCATTGTGATATTTGAGATTCTGTGTGGCCAAGATCATTCGCTGTACTAAATTAAAACAAGCAAGCATCATGTACCACAAGATCAATGTAGATAGGACAATGCCATCATGATAAAGGAAAAAAAACTTGGATACATAATACGAAACAATTTTGTGCATTTGGCAACGGTGAGATTTGAGTAGTAACTATAACATAAATGCCAGAGAAATGAAGATACAGGTGAATTACAAGTCACTTGAGTCCTTTCGAGAATCTTTAAGAGTTTAATGTATAGAAATAATTCTGAATACAATCATTTTGGCCATCTTTACACTCCTAAAAAGACAGTTTAAATATTAACTGAAGGGGAAAATTCACTGCACAAATTCTGCATTCAGGAATGAAATCAAATTTGTCACACAATCAGTCAATGGCTGCTACTGTCCAGTTCCAAAGACTGACCATTGATAAAAAAGCTGAAGCTTGAGAACCAGAATGTGCCAGTTCAAACTTATTTAGCCAACCATTCACATAACGATAATGGCAGTATATTATTGACTATTTTGCACACAATAGTCAAAAATAAAACTTTAGAACAACAAAATTGGTAAGAAATTGTAGAAATTAGTGTTATGATAGGCTATGAATACACAAATTTGTGCAACTGCATGAAGCAGCACATACAGATGTGTGCATTTTGACATTATTCACGTATACACAGAAAGTGATGTGTATAATAAGATTCGTTCGTGTGTGTGTGTGTGTGTGTGTGTGTGTGTGGACTTAGGATATCATCCGAGGACTTGCGCATGATATTTCAGCGTGGATCCGAGGACCTTTGGCAATCCGAGGACCTCCCCCAGGTCCTCGGATTAAAAGACCTCGGATTCACGCTGTTCTGTCAACCTAGTGTGTGAAAACATGATTTTTAAATTTTTTTTTGAGGTCCTCGGATAGACCGTAGAGAATCAAGTATGTAGTGTGTGTGTGTTACCACCACGTCGCGCTAGTATCGTTGTCACTTACACTCCTTTACACACGGTGTGTATCCCATGTTTCTCAACGCTCCAAACGAGGACATTTCGCTCGAGTTTACACACATCTAATACACATCTCCGTAGTGTCTAACGCTGGTTGCGAGGACGTGGTGGACGTATCTCATTTCACACATTACGAAGCCACAGACGCATGATCCGAGGACCTTAACTGGGTGCCATTTCAGGCGTATACATGTAAGCTGTGCTACATGAACAATTAATTCTTTATTACGCGTTACTTTACAACCTTTATCTTACATTCAAATCATAAACTTCTTAGTAGGAATATGTATTATTAGAAATAGGCCCTATGTATTTTTAATTTTATTTGGAAGTCATAATTACCCTAAGCCTTCGAACATGAACATTAAAACATAAAAATAATATTTTTAAAAAACCGAACGGACCTAAAAAAACACAACAAAATACTATAGGTACTAGAAATCGAAAAATAAATAATTACAATCATAATATTTTATTAAAATTATAGGTAATATGTTTGGATACGAATTTTCACATTGTAATTGTATAAACAATAAAATTGTATAAACAATACAATAAATTGCAATGTGACAGTTCTTGTCCAAACATAATTATTACCTATAATTTTAATAAAATATTATAATTGGTAGGTGCTACCTACTAATCGTTTTAAAGTCGGTGCCAAACCAAATATTTATATATATGTATATGTATGTATATATATGTATATTTATATATGTATATATATAAATATATATATATATATGTACCCATGTGAAATGCGGACCTATAACTTCAAACACACAAAGGCATTTACACTGTAATCAGAAGACCTTGCATTTTCTGGTGTTAAACGAAGAACTTGTAAGTATAGTGTGTTAGATGATATAAATGTACCCATATGAAAAGAGGACCTATGGCTTCAAACACACGTTGGTATTTAAACTGCAATCAGAAGACCTTGCATATTCTGGTGTTAAACGAGGACTTGTAGGCACAGTGTGTTAATATGATATAAATATACCCATATTAAGTGCGGACCTATGGCTTCAAACACACGTTGGTATTTACACTGCAATCGGAGGACCTTGCATATTCTGGTGTTAAACGAGGACTTGTAGGCACAGTGTGTTAATATGATATAAATATACCCATATGAAGTGCGGACCTATAGCTTCACACACACGTTGGTATTTACACTGCTATCAGAGGGCCTTGCATTTTATGGTGGTAAACGAGGACTTGTACGTTGTACGAACAGTGATTTTATATGTTATACATATGTATATATATATATGTATGTGTGTGTACGTATATATACACCCAAATGGTGTGTGGACGTTTTAAGCTTGTTCAATTTAGCCTACTGGATGCGGTTAAACATAAAAGTTGCAACCATTTGAATACAAGAGCTGAAATTTGCGTTTTCCTGGAATGTATAAAACGCTGTTTTACAAACGAATTTTGCCTTCTTAGTTGTTATTTCAGATTCGTGTAGTGCAGTCCATACACGAATATTTTCGGACATTCACTGCAACCGTCTATACAAGTTTACTTTATCGCCGATGTCAGTAAGTAAAAAGTCAGGGGCATCAAATAGTCTATTTTTATGCTTCTGAACGCTTTGACTTAACCAATGTTTTTTTAATACTTCTGGCAATTTGCTTCCTCCCCCCCTCCTCCATCATACTGCTCATCCCTAGAAAATAAATAAAAATAATTTACGTAACCTACGTTGTTTCATTAAACAAATATATTTTTTGGGAAAAAAGTTTATTATTGAACAACATATTTCTTAAGATAAATTTACCGCCCCGAAAATATTTTACTGTGTGTTTCATTACGTTCATGGGAATTTGATTATAAATATGTATTTTTACGAGAAAAAGTACAACACTACTTGCAATAGTTTTATAATGATGACAAATTATAATTTTTATGAAACTTGCAAATGGTATTTCAGTGAATGTTGTTGCTATCGTTTCTCACAGTGATGTTCAAACGCAGTCTGTTTTATCACGGCTCGGGAACACCGTAAGGATCACAGTATTCTTCCGCCTTAGCGTTGTGTCACAAGTGGCCATACGTAGCGAAAACACAATATGGCCGCCTTTGAGATAATAAATGTATATGTAAGGATAAATAAACAGTTATTCAGATATTCTTGAGAAATTCTCACTTTCACGCCTTGGTAAAATAAACAGAATAACTTTGACATAGACAACGCTGTGTAGTTCTGCAAAATTACACCTATAGATACTTGTGTTTGCGTATCATAATAATATGAACTCAAATATATAACTAAGTAACTTCCATGAACGTTTGTAGGACTTGAACTAAACTCATTTTTGCCGGCCTCTTTACGTATTTTATAGCAAAAGACCATTCGGGAGATGGTTTGTGACGTACTTGACGTAAGTTAGATGAGATCAGTTTTTAAAACGTTCCCATTTTATGTTCCCGGCATCAAGTGGTGAAGTGATTGATATCAACAATTGTATTAACTTTGGTTTTAACAGAACAGCACGTGTATTAAAGTAGGTTATTTATTTTGAGATATGTAGTATTTAATCACATAAAGTAACTCTTTAAAGGAGATAATAATTAATGGCTTTATGGTTATTTCAACTGTCAATAATGACACCGCATGGCTAACATCATCACTGCTTTCAGCCTGTGGCCGGGTCCAGAAAACATGGATGCCAATCCTAAAATATAATGTTTAACAGCTCCCGCACTAGACGGCCAAGTTGCCGTGGCCAGTTCGCCGCGACCTGAGAGTGCGTGGCAACTACTGAGAGAGCACACACTTGTCCGCGGCGGCCAGGCTCAGGCGTGTCGCTACGACTTGAAGGTGGATGCAGACCATGTCATTTGTGTGATTAGTCGCCTAGTGTGCGGGAGCTGTAAGGATGAATGACGAGAATATAAAAACAAATAACTTACCCGTGCGAATAAAACATTTTATCTTGATCAGACATCGAATGGTAATATAATAATGGGGGAGTATGTAAATGCAAGTATTTATTAATGCAAAGTATTGAAAATATAGTACCAACAGATTTTGGCCGTATCGAATATTTATTTTTACACTTCTTACAGTTAAAATCTTCTTCAATAACAATGTTAGAAGTTATAATGTGATAATCGTTTACTTTTTGGCTGTATGTGCCTGATACAAACATAAATAGGCCTACCATTGAATATACGAACTCGTGAAAAAACCACGTGGTAAAGAGGTTCTGGGAAATATAAACCTGCCCTTTAAAGCGTCTGACCTTGTGCTTTATTAATGGTCATTGTTATGCCTACTTTTCTTGGGAATTATTTCCTCATCATTTGTAAATACATTCCTCATCATTTGGAAATACAAAGTTGTATAATAAATTGTGAGTATAATGCGGAGTCTATGAGCAAAGTTGCTGTGTAAATGCAAATCATACATTTTGATGAAGTACAATGGGAGATTTAGCGTAACGGCAAAGAAACACCTATGAGAAATAATATATAGCCTAACAGCAGACAATATCAGTGTTATTGGGGTTTAGATAAATATAAAGTAACATTGCAAACTCTATATAAATAAGTAATGAAAAAATTAAATAAGTTATGTTACAAATTAAGTTATAAAAGTATGTGGAACTTACTTCGGTTAATTCGCTTCAACAGCTGTCATGCATGTAAGATTATTTATATAGCTATGGCAATCTCAAAAATGGCGTAGACTTGTGACCAAAATAAGGCTTTTATAAACATGTTTTTATAATAATTTAATTCAAAACATTAATTTTTGTAAATTGTCTATATACGTTATTAAATCATTAATTTTGAAGTTGTAAGGAAGGTATGGCGAACTGACCAAAAACATCTTTGAGAAACTATCTATCTATCTATCTATCTTATCTATCTACCTATCTATCTATATATATAATCTGGGCGACTAGATCTTTTCATTATGGAGACCTGGATTTCCTGAAATAATAGAGTGTATTGTTATTTTTAGTCGAATTTTTTTAAAATAAAATAATGGCTTGTGAAACCCTAGAAAAAAATACAATCTATGAAATAAACATAACTGTAAAATTATTGAAATCATAAAAGAAAAAGCAATATAATTACTAAATATTTTAACAAAATAATAATTTTAAATTATTTTCACATTAATTTAAAAATTGAAAACGAAAATAGTTATGAATTTCTTTCTTTTATTTGGTTATTGTAGAGGTTTAACTTGACTGATTTTTATAACTTTACAATCAATTTTTTCTTTCCATATAATTTTATTTTAAAGCCCATTTTTTATGAAGAAAGTTAAAAATTTTAAAACTAAATATTGTTTTTTTTTTACTTTCTCTGTACTTCAGGTCACCATAATGAAAATATTTAGACGACATAACAAACCCCGTTGTATTCTTTGAGGTCGCTCAAATTCTATTTTTGTATTTATATTTTCGTGAGTCATGCACGTTGATACTTTTCCTATCCTCTTAAGAAGATTTCGAAGTCGCATGGTTGAATCATTCGAATCCAGACCGGCTGCCGGACAGGTATCCATATGCAAAATAAATCTTCGCACCGTTATCACCATTGTGATTAAAGAAACTGAGAGTTTCAAGAGCTTTGTAGAGGAATGGCGTAAATATTTATTTTATATTTAAAAATGAAGAATTTCCAAATAGTATAGGTTCCAGACTAGTCATTTAATCAACTTAACAGTCAAAACACAGAATAAACACAGCAAGCACATTTCTAATGGAGACATAGAGGGCCCGAGGCTCCAGCACGCGTCTGGGCGCAGTCTCAGCAGGAGGAGAGGAGGCGTAGGCAGGCTGCGTTGCTAACTCCTTCCTGGAATGTTACCAACCCTTTCGCAAGGTCATCCTCTCACGTCTTCTTCTCACGCGTTGCGCGCGTGGTGCAAAACTAAGACTTTCCGAATAACATGCATGTTTGAGAAACGTGTTTCACTTACACATTTAAATTTTCTGCTGTAGTTCTTAGGAATGTATTTTAAAATTATTATTTACCTCTCTTTAAGTTATTTTATTAATAATAATTGTTTAGAAACAAATTTTAATTCATAACATGATAATGGAATGTTGTCTATAAATTATTTATTTGTTATTATAATCGCTCTTGTTTATAGCCAGCAAAGGCACACGAAATATACCAATCGTAAATAATGTAAGAAACTTATCTACTTAAAAGCCATTAAAAAATTTAAACCACTAAACCTATTTGTTGTTGAAATTTATGTTTTTAACTTCTCACTAGATAATGTTGTGGTACACGGACGTGTTAATACGGTTAACTGTTGGAAACAAAACTTGCATAACCTTTTGGTTTTCTAAAACTAGCCCCTAACAAATAATTTTATAATGAATAGTATTTATTACACTCGCGCTATAAAAAATTGGACTAAAATGTGTACTAGAAAATAAGTATATTACTGAAATAAATACAGTGCATTTAAATAACTTAGCAACTGTATTGATCTGTTAAGTTGCGTTGACATATTCACCCCCGCTTATCATAAAATTATTTACTTTAATTTAGTAATACTAACTTTAGGTATGTTGAATAACACTTTTATAGTAATATTTAAAAACGTGCTTTTAATTACTCGCATTTGTTTTATAGTTAAACTGTTAAAAAATCAGATTCGAAATACAAGAGGTACGCACAATGTACCATTCGTTACTTAACCACAGTGATTTTAATTAGGAAGGCCGGTATTTCTGTTAATTTCCACTTCGCATAAACGAAGGAAACGCGTAATTTAACCGACTGTTCCCTATAGATTTGATCATTTACAAAGGTAAGTAAAATAATATACAGGACCAAGGAAAATTTTGGAAGTAAAAAATAAAATTTTCAAAGAGAAGATAAATCAAGGATCATGATTGTGAAACGAAAGAAAATATTTATTACATGTGTTGATATTATCTATAATAGGTAATATTTTCCTAAGCCATATTAATTATTTTTATTTTTTATTTGTAATGTATGACTGTTATTATATTCTTCTTTATATGTAGGAAGCTGAGATACCATGGAGAAAATCTCATTTAGTAACCAACCTATGTAAGTGTTTTATTGTTGGAGACTATTGCTGGTGTATTCAAGGAAATTTTGCTCCATTGACATAAGTACGTCTATTAATAGAGAAAGGATTTAAGATCATGGATATATGTGCCGTTAGTGGAATGAAGAAGAACTTATGCTATCCAGTGTGAGTAAGAATTCAAAAAAACTTCGGCTGAAGGTTTATCACGAAAAAATAACCCATAAATGTACAACTGATGGTTATTAGTGCTTTCCAAATATGATATACGCCTTTAAGTTGGAGATGAACAAATCGTTTATTGCAAATAATAGATCAAGTATTAAGGATAAATGCGTTTATTGTCTGCATAAAGTTTAATTTCAAAAATTCTGCAGTCATAACAAAACTCGTCGCTGTCAACAGGACGTATTCATAAAGGTATCTTCATAACTAAATGCTGGTCTCTTATTACAGATGCCAGGTTAATTTATGTTACAAATTTCTGTAGAGATTTTTGTCATTTTTAATTTAAAGTAGAATCCCGGCGGACTCGCAGAAAAACTAATCTAATTCCTCCGACTAAGCACCTGGGGATTGGTCATTAAATGTAAAGATCAAGGCTTGCTGCGTCCTACAGCGCAAATCAAGTGCACAGCCGAAGAGTTCGTGGCGCTTCTGCCGCGTGCCGTATCTAATTGCTGTTGGTTCGGCCGGTCGCACAGTCAGGAGCGAAGTAAAACCACGGCTAGACTATGTGTGCCTATCTTGCTACTGGGTAGGTAGCTGGTGACAGCTTACAAACCTCTCCACTCCCCTCCCCCAACGAACACAATAAACTTATATTACAGAAAAACAACAGGACCCGTCTTAACTCCACTACCTGTGATCTTGAAGCCAAGCCGAGCCCGGCCTGCGTATGTTGATGACTTCATTTTTACGATATTTCTCTACTATAAATGCTATTTCTGTAGATTTTATCTTTAGAACTCTCTTGCATTTGTAGTTCTCCTACAACAAAATGAATGTAGACAGCTGCGAAACTGCTAATAATTAACACTTACGCAACATTTTACGCCCGTTATATTACACTTTATAAATATCAGTTACACATATCTGTGACAGAACAACACACGCAAAATAAATATTATATTCAATTAGCAGTACTACCATTCAATGGTACTACCTATTAACCAATACTTATTGAGAGAAAATGAAAAATAAGCAAGGGGGGGGGGATGGGGAAGAATTAATATAGCGTGTAAACCTGAGCCTGGCGATAGTGGGCTTTGAATCACTTGTGTGACTTGTGTGCCGACTCGGTGCTGTGAGGAGTGAAGTCTCTCTTGGGGGATCGGCTCGAGCATCGCAAGCCAGAACATCACCAGTGACTTGTGCAATCTGTGGTGTGTTCACCATGGAATGCAGTTGTTTTGATCCGCGGGAGGAAAAGAAGGGTGGGCATGAGAGCGACAGATTGTTTTTCTGGAAGTCCCTCGTGAAAGCCGCGTAGTGCTTGCTGTATGTAATAAATAGCGACAAAAGTTTTATTATCTTTTTAAAATATAGTTTCCTCAAGGGTTGATCAAACACGAGAGAGCCCCAAGTAAACCCACCGAGCGTCGGCTACATTCACCACATTTCTTAGTTAGGAAAATTAATAATTTTTATCCAGTCCGTGCTTCATCAAACCAAATTTTTTTTTAATACTAAAACCTGTGAAATGAAATGCAAGTACACGGGTTGGACGAATGTTAACTTTAATTTTATACTAGGTCTATAATGTACACGGACGCAAATGAAAAATTTTGCTGTTAGTCTGTAATACATTGTGAGTGGGAATCGCAAACACATTTTTTACCCCGTTGAAGGAAAGCCCTAGATCCGTCCTGGGCATGGGTTGGATTCCTCGTCAATAGAGTGGGATTTTGTATTATGCCTCTGTTTAAATAGGTTGGGATGAATTATGGATTATAGCTATTAATTTGTAAGGGATTGTGTGTAATCTTTGAAGCACAAAAATCAAACTTTCTTTTTCAAGTTTTTCACATAAATTTCACGACGTTATGTGACAGTGTCACATGAAAACGCTCTTATCTTTGTGTTAATATATATGAAAGTTTGCAAGTCATCTAAAAATATAATATAAGTTACATTTTAAGAATTTTTCATTATTTAAAATTTTTTTAGCGACTCTGATTTTTATGAACTTCGTAAGTAACTGTCACCAAAACTACGTAGCACACGCGTTATATGTAGGTATTTAGTTAAATTTGTAAATAAAATAAATATTATTTATGAGTTTTTATTTTACGTAACAATATAAAATGAATAAACAAATGAAAATTGTAAACTATTCATACTGTGCAGTTTAAATTGGTTGAAATAAAATGAACAAAATATTCTTGGTGTTATAAATTACTTCCAAAATCTGTTACAATAAATTGAAAGAATTCCAATACTATTCATGTTACTGATGTGGACGAAGTGTGCGTATGTGTGTTATGTATGTAGTGTTATGTAGTGTGTTATGTTTTGTATGTACAGACTGTTGGAAAAAGCTAAATTATTAGTCATGCAATAGACCTTTTGTAATATTTGAAGTTTAAGAATATACTTAACAAAATTATGAAACATGTATTCTATGAAAAGGCTCCATTGCTTAGCATATTATTATTTTTTCCATGTTACAATGGTAGTGTTATTCTGCAGCTGTCACTAAAATAGTTTTATTTTTATATGATAATTTAGTCCTAGTTTCAAATCTAAGTAAACTATCTGATGATAATTTATTTATTATTTAGACTTATTATGTTATTGTTACTGGAAAATTGTTGGATATGTTTATTATTAGATTATTTTTAAACATGACTTGGTTAAAACGTCAAACAGAATTTTTCACAGCGTGTGAATTTTACAACCAGTAACAAGTTGACTTTTATCTAAACAAATGTTTTTCATGTACAATCTTCAGGTCATAGAAAATAGGAATGAGATAAGCTCATAATAATAAAACAACACTTATTTATTTTAAAGCAGACGGAAAGCTAGTTTTGTTAAGTTAACTATCGACTGACTTCAGTCAAAAATGAAACTAAGGCCGGCTACATTTTTATCTCGCGCGTAGGTATAAATTTTGTGTGACCTATTTCTCAAAGGGGCTGAAATTATTTGTAATGAATTGTTTCAAACCCATTGTCTATACATTTAAAAAATCAAGTATTGTATAAAATATATTTTTATAAAAATGTTGAACTTTTTAATTGGCAAATATTTTTTTCTAAAGATAGCTATGAACTGTATTATCGAGCGAGCCTGCTTTTCAGTCTAAATGCCATGTATTTAATTATTAGATGCAAGCTTGGTTATGTAGCTGTGGCAGTAGGCCCTAATATATACTTAGCACTGGAAATTAGAACTTCTATGGCAATAAAGGTTAATGAAAATTTTAAATAAATACTATCCTTGCATTTACTGTAAACTAAAGAAGCTTATCTAAGATGAGTAGTATCATTAAAAATGATTATTAATTTCAAAATTTTATTCTCTATGATAACTAAGAAATAATATCATATACCTGAAACTTAAATAAGTACTTTGAAACTTCACGTTTAAAGTGTTTAAGAAGGCGTTGGTGATGCTTAGGTATTTAACCATTTTTGTCAAAAAAATAATTTATATCGGCATGAAGGATGGAAAATCTAAAGCGAAAGGTTTTAAGTTTTTTTAAAATAATTCGTTAAATAAAGGTAGAACAAAAAAAAAGTGTCCTGGAGCACAAGTCAGAATCGCAGAAAGTCTCCATCTAACACCGTGTGGGCCGCGCCAACGGCGTTAGGGCCATAACTGTCCCGGCGCGGCGGAGTAACGGGAACATGGTTGGAAGTCGTGACGTCACGGGGAAGCCCAGGGGGTCGTCACAAGATAGGTCTCACGATGTGCTTATTTAACACTAACGATTCGTCTGTACTAATATCAAAATGCCATTCACATTTAGAGTTAAATTATATATATATTACACCCAAGAAAATAAAGTTTACTATTCAAGCTTTAAGGAAACCATTTAACAAATGGTTTTAAATAAAAAAAAGTAAATCAACAAATGTTACACGGTCAGGGTGAAGTCCTTGTAATTTTTTTAATCGAGCTCAAGAAAATATCGTTTTATTTGGCAAACGTCTGGCTTATGAATTAAATAAAAAATAAACAGGATGCATAGATGTTAAATAATGGGAATTGCATCAAATATAAATGAGCAGCGTTACCTCGACAAAAATTTGTATTTCAATACAGACATGTATATTAATATTTTTGTGCCCATGTGTATATTAATGTAACAATCGAGTGTTTGAAGGCACTAATTTTAAATTCCTATTTGCATTTTTACGATATTTATAACAACTTCTATCAATAATGTATTTCAATATATGGGAATTTATGTAAATTAATAAAGTTATTTTAGAACCCAAAGATGTTAATGGAGTGTGAATCAAGTATTTTATAATCTAAACACATTTAATCTGTAATAAAACATTAAACAAAGACTTAACTTTTTTGACATGAATATCAAGACAAGGAAATACAACGTAAGACTTTTTTATTTAAACGTATATGTGTATTAAAATACCAAATCCTGTACTGGATGAATTCCGAAGAAAACCTAGAATTTAATATATTTTGGGTCAAAATTAAATCATTTGGTTTTATGCTGTGTTAGTAGCGTCAGAATCATTTATAGCCGATAGTAGCAGAAGGAGGGGGGGGGGGGGGGACAGAAATCATGTTTATTCTAAGGGTGAAATCTCTGTCTACTTTTATATTCCTTGGGCTGGTTTTTAGCAACATGCGGTCAGACAACACGTGCCTTCCTGCTAAATTACTGTTGTTTTGGAAATCTTTGAGTTTTTATAGAAGCTTTAGTAAAATAATTATTTTACCGTTAGCAGCTGCTCTCTTGAGAGATTTTGTGTTTTCAATTGCTATCGTGTCAACAAGAGAGCGCTTTACAGTTCTCTCGTTGGATGAAACAAAAGGTGATGCTAGAATGTGTTACAATCAAAAGGAAGACAAAGCAAGTAATAGGCACAATTACAAACTCCGGATTTGAAAATTTAAAGAGAATGGAAAAATCTGGGTTTCAAGTCTGCTGTTGTGTTAGGGGATGATGACGTCAAAGATAGTGGAAAAACCGTAAAAATTTATCCACAGTAACCTTAACACTTAAGCAGACAAACATCGTGTGATTAGAAAAAAGTGTACCTAAAACATACATAATGTTTTTGAAAGTATATATATTTACACCAATTTAGATATTCGTGGCGGAGTGAAAGAGTGTGTTAGGTCATGGCTTAGTAACTTAAACCAATCACGTTTTGTAAGTTGAAATCTATCTTAATTCAATATTTATTTGTTTCCAACTTACACAGATTTAATTTTTATTCTAACATTTACAGACTAAACATATTTTTTAAGTAAAACCTAATTATTTAATAGTCACCCTCGGGACCGGTCCTATAACGGATAATTTAATAGACGGACAATAGAAATTCAATTTCAAACGTGAACAGTTACATTTAAATATAAGTAAATAAGTAGTACGAGATTTTAAATTATTTGGGAAAAAAAGTAAGCCATTTTTAATTAGATAACATATATAGTAGTTTTATTTACCAATTTAGTATAACATAGTTTAATGTGCAATGTTGTACAATGTGTACATATGTACGGACTTTGGAGAATTTCTTTAAGTTAAATTGTTTACATCCTAATAAAAAGAAGTCATTTTCTTCTGTTTATTTGCAGCTCGAGCTTTATTCAAGCAATGTTCTGTTTTTTTTTTTTTTTACGGAAACAGCATGAATAACGTTTCATAAAAAATCGCATACAAGTAGTGACGGATAACAGAGATAGTTGGTTAAAGTAGTTTTACTTATTTAGAATTGTTAAATTTTAACCTTGCCTTGCTTTATAAACATACCTACATAAATATTTTTAGTGATATAATTTACATACTTAATATTCAATTAATATTTTAAAAACATACATTATTAAATATTATTTGTTATTTTTAAATGTACTAAAAATAAGGGCCGAGTTGGCATCCACTTGGTTAGGATCCCACTCTAATCATGTTGCAGTTCCTGCTGTCATCAACACTATAATAAGATAACCGTGCAACGAAAGTATTATTTAAGGGAATTTTCTTGATAATGTATAGCCTGCTAATTTAAATTATGCACGTCTTTTTACGTATAAATATTTTGTATAATTATTTTTTTGTAATATCAATAAATTATTAGATATAACTTTATGCGAAGATATGGGAATTGGTTTTGCACAAGTTCTCGTAGTCAATATCATGTAAGTAACGATAATAAAAACTGGATAGGGTAGATTTTTTTATGAAAATTAGTTCTCACAAAGTGAATTTGTGTCATCGAAACCAAACTTGCGCCCATATGCAAATGCAAGTTATTGCGTTCTTACATATGTACATGATATTATTTACTTAAGTCTTTAAAATGCAGTTTTAAAACGATAATCGCAAAAGGTAGGTATCGCAATTAAATTTTAATGCACTTTTACAGACAACTGTTAAGTCATTTCTGTAGACATATATCAAAAATATAATAAAATATCATCTCTAGTTACCTGTACTATGAAAAATACCCTATTCCAGTTCTACTATCAGTTTTTCTTTCATTCGATGCCATTTTCTGTGACTATAAATAAATGCTGGTTATAAGAATTGACCATTCTGTCGGGAAAATAGAATTTGAGTTGTGAATTAACACTTTTACAAGTTGGGGTTTTCGAGATAGTTTGTTTTATATTTGTTGAGCTTTACTCAGAGTCATCCATTTCGGTACCTGGGTAAGTAAATAAATACAAAAGTGTTTGAAAAAACATTTTTGATTTTAATGCGTAGATGTGCGTTTCTTTATGAATCCATAAATACGAACAAACATATTATTTATTTATCGCTATTATGTTTTCACGCGTCGTATGTCATGTTCATTCCACCTCTTCATTATAGATGTATTAAAACAAGGGAAAAAAAATTAATTATCATTGCGAGTAAACAGTATTTTAGTACAGTTAATCTTTTTTCCCTTTCTAATTTCTCTTACTTTCCAAGCTCACATACAAGATATCTCTTCTGTTGTTGGTGTGTGTATTGATACCAGTTTCAGGCAATGTTGGAAAAATGCAAGTGAGCTATCCCACACACAGCTACTGCGCTAATTTGGCAACGTTGCACTTGGTTAAGAATGGGTTGAGAGTACCTCATTACCTCCCTCCCTGCCTTCCTGCCTGCCTGCCTCCCTCCCACTCACCCAACCTCCCACCCTCCTTCACCCCTTCCACCGTCCTACTCCAACGCTTGAAATGTTTACGCTGTTTCAACACTTCGATTGGACATAAACACGTTTCAAGGAAACTAAATATATATTGTCTCACCTGATATACATTTTTCCTGACTATCCACGAAAAATGCTACTTTCATTAAGGGTTCTTGGAAGTAAGAACTTAAAATTTGTTTGTGGTAGGCAGTTTTCACTGATAAACTGAGCGCTTCATGTAAATATTTTTACAGAAATGACATCACAAAATACGTAATTTACCTATATTTACATCATAGGTATTTCAGTATTTAGGATCGGCACTTTTTTTTTTTTTTCACTTTTCCGGTGCCGAAAGTTTGCCCGATTTGTACCTTATATTTTGTTGTAATGCAATATGATAAAATATTTTTTTATCTGTATATAAATAAATAACATTTATACACAATGTTCCACTCACTTCTCCCCAACCCACACAATGTGACAAGCCACCTGAACTAATGCCCCTTTGCCCAACCTCCTTAAATATATCCGGCTATGATATGCAAAACATTTAAACTAACGTTCTCCAACCCCATCTTCATTACTTATTTAAAACAGCGGCATGCTAATCAAATAAGAACACATAAGGGCATACATGGTGATAATCACATAGTTTTTATAAAACTTTATTATTGTTTTTAACACTTTCAAGTTGATATTCTTTATATGTTTCGAATATTTCATTTGTACATTTCACTCCCATAGAATTATACAACTTTCATGAAGTACTATAAAAACATAAAAACCATTATCGGAATGTATCTCGTCCTTAAAAGTTTTCGATCAAAGCATAAACTAAAGTTATTCGAAGAATAACCTTAGCCTAAACTTACTGTACAGGTGCATTAAAGATGTATAAATACAAAAATTTTCTACTGTATAATCAGTTTCGTAAGTGTTCTCTATATTTAAACATATGAACATACATCTTTCTTTTCAAGACTGAACAGTGTCCAGTTGGTATTGAAGAAATTGACGTATCTATCTATCAATCTCTAGTTTCATCTACATGATAACAGAACTTTTAAAGTGTTGTCTGTGATTTGTTAGTGTTTTGTAGGAGAATAGATTATTCTATGGAGTAAATTTAAAAATCGCAGACCATAATTTTTTCATTTAGGAGATTCAAATGGAAAATGCACAAAAAACCATAACATTCTCAATAAAAAAAATAAAGGTTCAACCTTTTGAAGCAAGAGAAATTTCAAAATTAATAAAATTATGGCGACAAAAATACAATTTGGTATGTGATTATTATAAAAATCTCACATGTAAAAATTTAATTTATGTATGCTGATGACGAGGACTTTGTTTATAAGTACATTTTATTCCAATATTTATTTGGTATTTTTAGAAATTGGTACATTAGGAATCTAGGCATTTCAAAATAGAAAGGTTAGGGGAATGTATGAGTTTTTGTGGTAAGTTGGCGCACATTGGAAGGCCAAGTTTGGAAATAAATATCTGTTCACTGAGATGATTAGGACCAGGTAACGTTTTATGATTTTTCTCTACTTCGCATTGAAAGAAAAAAAACTGTCGAAAAACTGAAGTGTGAAAAAATATAATAGGCTTCCTGCCGCATCTGACCTTTAGAATTTGGTTCAATATTTCAATTTAATACTTTTTAATTTTTTTGTGATACTTGTTTATCTAATTTATGTTTACGTGACGTCATACATGTGTTCAAATAGCCCCTTGAGAAGCTGTTAGTTTTCGAAATTTTCGGACGCACAATTAAAGTAGGAGGTACTGGGTCATCGGTCCCTCCCAATATTTGAAGCTGGATCCGCCACTGAGTGACGAATAAGTTGTCAGCACTGGAGAGAAGACACACGTGTTGAGGTGATTTTGTGTAGAGTCGCACGTTTCCACGAACTGCAAGTTGCGATGGAGCATGTTGACGAGCGGGCAGGGTGGAGTGAGGATGGTGGGGAGGAGGGGGACGGGAGTGGCGCCAGAAACACAAAAACACCACCACCCTGGAAACTGTGTAAAGGTCCTTAGATTGAGTGGTACAATACACAGTCCTCGGTTAAGTATTTAGTTCAAACCGGTGTGTAAATTTAACCAAATGGTCGTCTTATTAAACATATAATAGTATATCAAACTGTGTAAAGGTCCTTAAATTGAGTGGTACAATACACAGTCCTTGGTTTAGTATTGAGTTTAAACTGATGTGCAAATATAACCATGCAGTCCTCTTATTAAACATGGAACAGCATATAAACTTTGTAAAAGTCCTTATATTGAGTGATAAACGACAAAATACTCGGTAAAATACTGAGTTTTTACTGGTGTGTAAATATAACCACGCGGTCCTCTTATTAAACATGGAACAGTATATCAAACTGTGTAAAGGTCCTTAGATTGAGTGGTACAATACACAGTCATTGGTTTAGTATTGAGTTTAAACTGATGTGCAAATATAACCATGCGGTCCTCTTATTAAACATGGAACAGCATATAAACTTTGTAAAGGTCCTTATATTGAGTGATAAAAGACAAAATACTCGGTAAAATACTGAGTTTTTACTGGTGTGTAAATATAACCACGCGGTCCTCTTATTAAACATGGAACAGTATATCAAACTGTGTAAAGGTCCTTAGATTGAGTGGTACAATACACAGTCCTCGGTTAAGTATTGAGTTTAAACTGGTGTGTAAATGACCATGTGGTCCTCTTATTAAACATGGAACAGTATATAAACTTTGTAAAGGTCCTTATATTGAGTGATAAAAGACAAAATACTCGGTAAAATACTGAGTTTTTACTGGTGTGTAAATATAACCACGCGGTCCTCTTATTAAACATGGAACAGTATATCAAACTGTGTAAAGGTCCTTAGATTGAGTGGTACAATACACAGTCCTCGGTTAAGTATTGAGTTTAAACTGGTGTGTAAATGACCATGTGGTCCTCTTATTAAACATGGAACAGTATATAAAACTGTGTAACAGTCCTTAGGTTGAGTGGTACAGTACACAGTCCTCGTTTAAGTATTGAGCTTAAACTGATGTGTAAATGACCACGCGGTACTCTTATTTAACATGAAATAGTATATATCAAACTGTGTAAAAGTCCGTAGATTGATTGGTGCAGTACACAGTCTTCGGTTAAGAATTGATTTTAAGCTGGTGTGTAAATATAACCATGCGGTCTAAATATTAAACATGAAACAATATTCTAAACTATTTAATGTCCATTGTTTTTCGTAGAATATAGTTCTTATTTAAAGTTCGTAATTCAGTTTTTTCGTGAAACTAATAACATTCGTTTGGACAAAAATTTCGGAAAGTTTTATTCTCTTACCAAAAACTAATTATACCTTATTTTTTTTTAATTTTTATAAAATGTAACTGAATACATTTTTGTAATTGTATCACACTTATTATTGGTTGCACTGTTGTTTAAACATTTCGTTGAGAATTTATTTGTTGGTTTTTAAATATTTTATATGTTGAGATTTCTATGTTAATATGTATGAAAATTAAATTTTTCCTTTAATACGATAAGTAGGATATAGTTCTGACTTCTTATTCTTAAATCACTAGTTTTATCTAGTTTATTATTTAGGTTGGTTGAAACCTTCGTTCAATACCAGAAGAATTGATGTCTTCAAATAAAACATTAATTATTTTTTTTATATCGGAATTGGAACATATAGAACTGAAAAACGGGGTTCTACGGGTTCTCTTACAAATATTGAATTGTAATTCATAGTTCAAAATCTCAATTAATAGAAAAATTAATCATCATAACAATTTTTTCGTGAATAACATTTAAATAAATAAAGTTTTTGGAGCGAAATTTATGTTTTAATTCAGTTAAAAAATATATATTTTTTTGTATGTTTACACAAATTCGGATAAGTGGTTTTATCAAAAAAAAAACTTTTACGGAAATTATAACATATAGGTATTTAGTAACGATGAAGCGAAGTCAAATGTAAATGGAGCAGCAGCGGGATTATAGAGGGAAGAAAACGGAAGAACCCCGAGAATCGACTCCGTATCACCTTAGCAAGGACCACTGGTTCGACTACACGACTAACAGGAACCCTGTCTTGTTGAAACATTTATACTGATTTTGCTAGTCCTGCAGTTAACTGTAAAACTTTACAGTCCTCGGATAATGCGCCAGACACACTTTGTGTGAAGGTCCTCAGTCTGACAGGTCCTCTGATATGCTTGCTAAAGTAATAGTCCTCGGAAGCTACGTTAGTGTTTGTGTATTCCCGTCCTCTATTTAAGGGTAAAAAATGGGGTCCTCGAATAGGGGCCTAAACACGTATAGGTGTGTGTGTGTGTGTGTGTGTGTGTGTGTGTGTGTGTGTGTGTTCGCGCGCGCGTGCGTGCAAATCATTATGTTCTGAAGGGTACAATAACACTTAAAAAATAATAATTAAATCTACCAGTTACACAATGCTTTTCATGTCATAATGCTCCCAGGCAAAGGAAAATACTGTCACCCTTGCTCTGGTTTAAGAAATTAGTCCCTTGTTGGGACCTACTGTCATGTCCACCATTTTGGCCTCGGCTGGTATAATAGCACAAGCCCCAGGTGCGCCACCCCTCCTACACACTCTATGGGCAGGACATTTAGTTCGCCACCCGCCCCTAGATGGCAGACAAAGGGGAATGTAAAGTAAGGGGACTTTGTCTACCTGCCCCGTCTAACTCAGGGCAAATATGTAAATATATGGTGTTGTGACAAGAAACTGTTAATGATACAAGTGAATGTAAAGAGTTTTGTAAGTCGAATATGTATGCACAGGAAGGGTGCAGATGTGCCCTCCCTACTGAATATGTACATATTTTGTATATTTACCCTGGCTGAGCTAAGCCAGGCAGAAAGCTCTTCCCAGTATTTCTGGGCCAATAAAAGTGACTGAATACTTGAGCAGTATTGTTTTAGGCAGCGACCTCTCTGGAGGACCGCTCCTCCCCCTTCCTTCCTCTGGTAGGCAGCGACCTCTCTGCAGGACCGCTCCTCCTCCTTCCCTCCTCCTCTGGTAGGCAGCGACCTCTCTGGGGGACCGCTCCTACCACTCCCTGTGCTTGGGCAGCGACCTCTACTCGGGGACCGCTCCCACTCTCTCCCCCCCCTCTGCCCGATCTTCCCCTGCTCTTGGGCAGCGACCCCTGTTCGGGGACCGCTCCCGCTCCTCCTCTCTGCCTGGGACAAGTCAATTTGGCGCCCAACGTGGGGCCAGTCAGCTTGGATAACCTGAGGACCACGCCCTGCCTCTACGAGAGCTATCAGCACAGCCGGAGCCACATCCACTTCCAGGAGTGCAGAAAACACCTGGTGGCGCCCAACCCAACTGAAGGATGTCTTCTGGATCCTGTGCCGCACCTCGCTGCAGTGCACCGGATGGACCCAGCATTCCCTGTGTATGCTGCAATGCCCAGTTTCACCTACAATGCCTTGGTATCGTGGAACAAGTCATTGAACAGGCGTATATCCACATATGCCAGCCCTGCAGACAACTTCTGGTAGAGAAGAAGCCAACAGTTCCAGCTCCCCGGCGCTGCTTTGCGCCGAACTGCCCTGGGACAGCCCTAGTCCTTGTCACCTGCCAGGCCTGTCAGCGCGACTACCATCTCGCCTGTCTAGGCTGGGAAGATACCCCACTGGACCTTGCTGGGATGTCGTTTACCTGCGCCCAGTGTAGAGTGAATCCCACTTTACCTTCAAGTACAAGATCTGCAAGTGTACCTCGGCCCTTTAGAGGTCAGGATCATGAGGACCCTGTGCAAGCTGTACACCAATGGGAGCAAGCCCTACGGGCACATGCAATCCACCGCACCGAATGGGTGGACCAGATAGGTCCATTACTACTTGGGGAAGCCTCTAGATGGTGGAATAACCATGAAGGGCTGTATGACACCTGGGAAGAGTTCACAGGGGGCTTCCTGAACCATTTTGGAAGCCAATCAAGACTGGCAAAGCTTACTGCCCAATTATATGGTACCAAACAAAAGGAAGGAGAGGATGTCGAAAGTTTCTTACTACAGAAAAGGAAACTTTATAAGAGGCTACACCCAGGGAGAGACCCAAATGAATTTCTTCCTACCTTGTTGGAGCTGGTGCGGCCCAACCTACGGCCATTTCTACGGCATCCGCCTCCCGAGAATTTATCCGAACTTATGGTTCGAGCCACTGCCGTGCAGCGAGACTGTCTCGAAACTAGGGGCACTGTAACAAGTAAACCTTGTTCACCACCAACCCTGGTACAAGAATATTCTACCCCCAACAAAAGGTTGCCGAAGTGTTGGCACTGCCCTGAACAACACTTTCACAAAGACTGCCCACTGCTCCGCTGCCAACAGTCTGAAAGGAACAGCCTCAACACAGTAGACCCCTGGAGGGAAAGAGTGGTGCCAGCGAGCCCTACCCCTACACCGAAGGTAGAAGACCTCAACTCCCAAGCTCGGCTCGAAGGTAGACCGACCCCGAGCCTTATGTGCATACAGCACCACCCACAACAAGAACTGCCAAGAGTCAAGGTGCAACTAGACTCACAGCCCATTCAGGCTCTTATCGACTCAGCCGCCACCACTAATTATGTGCGCGAGAGTGTGGTGCAGATAATAGGGACCCCTATTAATTCCCAACCCCAAATGGCACAGCTTGCCACCCAGGGATCCACCATGACCTTACTGGGCAATGCTGTGGTACAATGCTGCATAGCCGATATGGAGATGGAGATCCCATGTTTAGTCGCAAAGGACCTTCGAGAAGAACTTGTGCTGGGCCGAGATTGGCTCACGCAGCAGCAGGCGATATTGGACTTTGAAGATCAAACTGTACACTTCGGACGAACGTCCCGCCGGACTCTTGACTGGGGAACCAAAGGAATGGGTGACCTGAATGCCCCTAATCAAAGTGGTGGTAACCCTAATCCTGGAATATGCACTGAACAACACAGAGACCAACTTATGGTTGTGTTGACGCAAGGGGACCAGAGACCTCAAGAAACTCCTTCCCTTCGCTCTGCCACAACCAAGCTAAGCCTAAATAACTCGGGCAGTGGTTTTCAGTGGTGCCAGAAAGGAGGAACCCCAAAGGGGAAATCGACCATGCAGTCATGGAGACAGCCGCTGAGCGACGCCCTCTCAAAGGCAAGATGCCACTGGAAGAAAGAGCCTTTTCCAGACCGAGGAATATGGTTTCCCCAGAACAGGATTCACCTGCAGCCATGGAGACGGAAAACAGATCTGTCCAAAAACCCCGAACCCCAGGAACCTACTAGCCCCTCTGCACCAGGAGAACTACCTCCAGTACCCTACGACCATGGGAACGGCTGGGCAGACCAGCCCGCTACCGTCTATCCTCCACATAGTGTAGTGGCCAGTGTAGAGGAGCCAGCCCTGGGACTGAAGCCCAGCGTGCTGACTCCTGGCATGTGCAACGATCCCAGTCAAGGCCACAGAGGGAGGGGGGCGAATTGTCATGTCCACCATTTTGGCCTCGGCTGGTATAATAGCACAAGCCCCAGGTGCGCCACCCCTCCTACACACTCTATGGGCAGGACATTTAGTTCGCCACCCGCCCCTAGATGGCAGACAAAGGGGAATGTAAAGTAAGGGGACTTTGTCTACCTGCCCCGTCTAACTCAGGGCAAATATGTAAATATATGGTGTTGTGACAAGAAACTGTTAATGATACAAGTGAATGTAAAGAGTTTTGTAAGTCGAATATGTATGCACAGGAAGGGTGCAGATGTGCCCTCCCTACTGAATATGTACATATTTTGTATATTTACCCTGGCTGAGCTAAGCCAGGCAGAAAGCTCTTCCCAGTATTTCTGGGCCAATAAAAGTGACTGAATACTTGAGCAGTATTGTTTTAGGCAGCGACCTCTCTGGAGGACCGCTCCTCCCCCTTCCTTCCTCTGGTAGGCAGCGACCTCTCTGCAGGACCGCTCCTCCTCCTTCCCTCCTCCTCTGGTAGGCAGCGACCTCTCTGGGGGACCGCTCCTACCACTCCCTGTGCTTGGGCAGCGACCTCTACTCGGGGACCGCTCCCACTCTCTCCCCCCCCTCTGCCCGATCTTCCCCTGCTCTTGGGCAGCGACCCCTGTTCGGGGACCGCTCCCGCTCCTCCTCTCTGCCTGGGACAAGTCACTACAAAGAAGGTTGGTAGACATGCTGGGTAGTAAAACAAGACAATAATATCATTAATTTACCAGAGGAGAGCAGGAGTGATGAATTAGTAATTTAGGATACTCTCCCAATTAGATACATTACAGATTGATCATAATAAATAATTATACAAGATATCAGCTACTGAATGGGTGTTTAATAAAGAAAATCCCACACCATTTATATCTACATCATAGACTAGTACATGATTTTTGGTTATCAACAAAGTTGTATGACATTGATTATTTTTACAATTATATAAAAAAAAGAGGAGGAAATTGTAACACGAGGACAAGAGATGCATTCTAAAGGTGTGTGAGAGATTTGGTATGGAAGAGGGAAGTGCCATTAAAATATAAACAAGTGTGGTACAATACTTGCTATGTACCCATAGTCACTTATGGAGCAGATGCTGGGAAGATCAGAGCAATAGGAATGAAGTTTATGAGGAGTATGTTGGCAGTTACGAGGCGAGACAGGATCAGGAATGAGAGCAGGAGTACAGGACTTGAATAACATAATTGAAAAAGTGAGAATGTGATGGTATGGCCATGTCCATGATGGAGTTGAAGACCACAAGAGGAAGGCCTCAAGAAAGACCAAAGAGGAGGTGAGAAGAGCAGATAGTGAAAGGAGTGTAGTGGATAGGAGAGGAATGGTGGAGTGACAGGAAGATGGGAGGCATTTTACTTTACTGGTTTGGCCGCAGGCTGGAAGCATTTGAGAATGATTATGATGATGACTCAGCAACTTAACTTATCTGTGTTTTGGGCAATGTCAAGTAAGGCATCCCCCCTCCTTCTCTACATAGATGATAGTGAGTAATGTAGGTCAACTGTCTCATTGATAGACGTCCAGTTGGGAAGAGTTTATCAAAGATTAGTAGTTCACTATGGCCTTAACCGTAACTGTATGACCTAGTGCAGTAATAGCCAACTGGGGGCCGGCGAGCCAGATCTGACCCGTGACATAATTTTGTATAACAAACCGTTTAAAGACTTTTTCAGCAAAGAAATATCAGCTCCCAAGTAGCCTTCCGTGCTTGCGCACGCACCTCTGCGCACAAGTTGCAACAGACAAAATAATCTGGAATTACTTAATTTCAGAAATGTGGTTTGCCTGCCCATAGTTCTCGTACATGAAATTACTGTTCCTGAAACAAAATAATGGTACATCTGTCCACTATTAATTACACGAGAAATATAAGCATGCACTAAAACTAAACTATGCTTACAAAATGTAACAGCAGTAAAGGAAATAAGTTTAAAACCAAAATTAAGAGGCAAACAAAGAAACAAGGTGCTGAATTGGACTCATTCAGAAAATTCTTTGAAGCCAGCACACTAAGTATAAACTAAACTTAGCGCGAAAAAGAAAACTAGAGCCACAAACTCAAAGATGCATGCTAAATGCCTCACGATAACAATCTTCGTTGCACAGTTTCGTCATTTAACCCATGTACGAACCTGTCTCTTGAGGTTAAGTACAAGCTACCTCCATAGTTGCAGTGTTCAGCCAGGCATTGTAATTCAGCTGTGTGTTCGGCAGTTAGTTCATCACCATGTTGATTGCTTGATGAAACTTGATTTTTTGTAATATTTCAGAAGGTTTCGGTGAAAAGTGGTTCTTCTGCAATTTTATAATTTCCTTGAAAACTGGTGAAACAAGTGACCTCACAATCAAATACGTTTTAGGGCCACAAACACTAAGAAAAACATCACTTTTTTTTATCTGCTGATGTAACTTCACTTGCTTGGAAATAGAACCCCAAGCACTCCACATAGGCATCCTAATCCTGTGGCTCGGGGCTGCATCACATTTAATTCCTCTGTATGACCTAAAAGGTTAGCATTCTGTAATTGCGATTACAATCAACGTATACTGAATCACCTCCTTGTCGCTGTTCATTGAGAAGTACGGTATTAACTATTGTGAATATATTTTACTTGTTTTTCTCAGTAGCTGGGTATACAACAGAACACAATATTATCAATTACATTGAAGTTTCTGCACTTGATATAACATCATCAGTGTGCCATGTTGCAGCTAAGACTGGCAGATGAAACCTCCCTGCTGTCACTTCTTATAGAAGTAAATGCATAACTGGAAAACTACATTTTTTGTATTCAGAGCAGTTATTAAATGAGCTTATCAACTCATCTCGGCTTGACGTTGAGTTCTGAAACATGGAAACCCTTATATTGAGACATAAAGTGCAACTCAGGATTGCTATCCAGCAAAGATGAATTGTGACTAGGATACTTAGTACCCTAACACTACTGAGATATCCGCCCTATAGTGTACTATGTAGGATCTTGAACTGAAATTATCATCACCATTTTAAATTTTGCAGTTTGAAGCGTTACAAATTGAACATAATTTCCAGAAATATAGTTTTTACAGATAAGAATACAAGTTAAAGTCTGCGTATCTAGTGCAATTTCAAAGTACGAGTTTTTGGTTATTCAGAATTAAAATTTACATTGAAGGTAAATATTTTTCCCAACACTGTCGTGATTGCATGCTGGTCACTGTTGCAGGAACTGTCTGTGTTATTGGAAGCTTCCCTTTTATTTTCTCTCCGTGCCTCGGCTGCAGGGACAGCAGTCATGTGGCACAGATGGTGTATTACTCTGCGTTCGTCATCATATTCCAGTTTGGTTGGGCTGCTGTTCAAATCTCGCATCTGTCTCTCATTCCCGACCTGACGCCGAGCGAGCACGAGCGGACAGGCCTCATTGTGATCAGGTACTACAGAGATGCTACCTCACTTGCATAGCTCAATTTAATTCTGTTGTTAATTATAAGCTGTTTTGAAATTTTTTTTTTCAAATGTGTTTAATTCGCTGATAACTTTTAAGCAGAATTTAACTTTCATTGCATTGATTTTTTTACACTAACATTTATAAAATTTTTTTTTTTTAATTTTGAAAATATAGTTAATATGTATTGTAACAATTAATTATTTAAGTTCTCATAGATGCCACTTATAGACTGGATCAGAATGTTCTGTCCATAAATAGTTAGAAAGTGTGCAGAAAAAGTGATTTAATCATTATAATTTTTTGATATAAATATTTTATAAAAATAATTTTCCCCCATATTTTTTTTTACCCCCCTCCCCTTCTTCCTCCTTCCTAAACTGGTTCAGAACCTCTTGTTTTAACGGACTAAACCACATGTAATTCATAGTTTGTTATCACTGACAAAATATAACAAAATTAATTTTTTCAACAGATTTTGGGGTAGGAAACTAGCAGAGACAGGTTAAAGCCTTAAAACATATTATGTAATTCAGTTGACCAGAAAAAAAAAACTATCACGTGCCTAAAAATGTTACATTTGTCTGAGAATTAAATACTAGTAATATATCTGTTAAAACTTATTATATTTGTATTGGTAATAACATTATAAAAATTAAACAATTTTTTTAAAATTTTTATTGTTTACTAATGTAATTGATAGTTTTGTTCTTACTACTGTATGATATTGTGTATGTGTGAGAGAGAGAAAGAGAGAGAGAGAGAGAGTGTGTGTGTGTGTGTGTGTGTTCAAATTGACAAAATTCTCTCAATATATTAGATTTTAATTTTCTTTTATCATCTGCAGGTATAGCTTCACTGTGTGTTCAAGTCTGATGATATACTTTATTACCTGGGGAATATTCCACATGACAAATGATATTACGGGGGCTCCTATTGGGCCCAGTGATACAGTAAAATTCCAGGTAGGACTAATCTCATTTTAAATAATTATATATGTATATGAAATAATTTTTACAATGAAAATTTGACATTAATTCATTTCTAGTTTCTTCACAAAATTTTGACACCAATGAAACTGCATGAATATGTGAAAAATATTGTATCACTTTATATGAGTTATAGCTAGTTGTGAATGAGTGAAGAAGAGGTTCCTAAAATAGAAATTCTTTTGTAATAGCTGCATTTGTTATTTTGTTACTGTTTAAAATAAAGGTATCATTATCTGGAAGTTCAATATACCACTTAAATTACAGTGATTAATAACACATACTACAAAAGATGAGTATAATATGCATTCTAGTTAGTTTGAACCAGTTTTCATTCTTGTTAGGCATATCTTTCTAGTTGAGAAGGTGTTAAAAACCATTCTACTTGAATTATGTTTTTAGTTGGAACAGGTATAAGACAAACAATTGTTAGGTCAGATTTCATGCGGTTATTGACGAGAGCGATTTGTCAGAAACTGATTCCAAAATGAGTTTAGCTGAAAATGTGCTGTAAATGGTATTCTTGTAAAATGTCAGTTTAAAAAGAGCCAATGTTTACCAGCCCAGCATTTTGCCTTTAACCGATGTCAGTGAAGATTGGGCCCCAGTTAGTCGAGTGTTAAGGTTGCTCGCCTTCCACAGAGGCTATTTGGGTTCGATTCCAGGCATGGTCAAACCCAGTCTTTTTTGCAAATGGGAAACAAGGCGGGTTTTCTCAGTCCTCTCCCGTTTTCACCATCCGTGCATTCTGTCAATGCTCCATTCTCATTAGACCGCCCCTCAACATCTCAAACGACCCCGACGCCAATAAGACTTTAAGTACATGGTTCTTATGTTAATTCAATGAAGGTGATAGTTCGTTAGGGTTTTAACTTCGCACAGTTATTGCCAGAGGTCTAAGCAAGGTGACATGACCGCCAAGATTGTATGTAATGGGCTCTGGACACTTGTGTACTGACACTGCTGTGCTCATAAGTCTGTCATATGGAGGACTGTGTGCCTGGTTGCAGCAAATTGTGGCAGCGGGGCTGTGCGTGGGCGCGGCAACGTCGCTGGTGTTCCACGTGTTCGTGAAGGAGGGCCCGGCCCAGGCGGGGGAGCACGTGAGCGCCGTGGGGCAGAGCAAGAGGACGCTGGCCTGCGTGCTGCAGGACGTGCGACTGTACCAGGTCGCCGTGGTGTACACGGCCACCCGCCTCTTCTGCAACCTGTCGCAGGTGTACGTCCCCTTGTACCTGCACGAGTCCCTGCGGCTGGGGGCGGAGAGCCTCGCCGTGGTGCCCCTGGTCATGTTCGTCGCCAGCTTCGTCATGTCGCTCTTCGCCAAGGCGCTCAACAGGAGAACTGGGCGGAAGGTAGCTCGCATCTCGTAACCAGACAACGCCTTTGTGTTCAGTGTGTCGTTAGTGATATTTCCTACTTTTGAATCAACATTTCACTTTAGTTAAAAAAATAAATAAATGATTCAGGCTTTTAAACTTTTTTTTTTAGTTATATCTGATACAATTTTTATTGTGTGAATATTGTGTGATTATAAAAAAAAATATTTAAAGTAAAAATTTCAAACAGTCTGTTTACTTCAGTGATAAGAATAAGAATACTTGGAAAGATTTGGTTAAATTATTGCAGTTACATCTGTTGTTGAGGCTATCAACTATACAATTAGTGTTCAGTATAAGTTTTGGAGGAATTCATGTTTGAATGCATAAAATATGCTTGTATTCAATTATTAAGTTTTTATGTGAAATTTAGCGAAGAATAAGCTATTCCTAAGTTTCTTAGAAATTATTTAATTAAAGGTAGTTTCATGGTTTTATTTACAGTTAAGGTTGTGTTGTTACCAAATGCAATTTTGTTTTCAGATTGCTTTTATGTTTGGTGGAGTTTTGGGCATCGGAGGCTGTGTGTGGATATACTTTGGAATTGGTGCACAATATGCGACGTATGAAATCTATGCTGCAGCATGTTTACTTGGTGAGTTTCTTTAGTATGAGCTGTAGATTCTAGTTATGTCATAACTCTTTAACTTGGCTCTCTGGATAACTCTGACAGACCTAGAGTAACAAATAAATAAAAGAGGAGCCTTGTGTGATGACTTGATGAGAGACCTAAAATATACAAAAAAACATTTACGAACATCTCTCTTTTTTTTTTTTACAAGATCACAGACATATTTACTGCTTTGTTGGTGTGCACAGTAAAGTGAATAATGCATTTTCTTTAAGTATTATTATATTATTAATTTAGTTTACAATGACATACTTTAAAAAGCTTTTAATTCCATTATGTTAGCATACAAAAATTTGTTAGACCACATAATCTGAATGTACACAGCTGTGATTTTGTGTTAAGAGAGTTTCTGCAGTTATTGAGAAATGGTGCCAATTTCACTTCTAAAATTTACAAATTTTGCTGTGATGTTGTAGAGTAATAATTTAATTTCTGTTACTGTCACACTGCAATCAATTGTGGAAAGTTTGTAGATTATATGATGTCATTTATTTTGAGGTATTCACAGACAGTAGTTGTGTATTAGTTTACAGACTAAACTGCTTGTAATCCATTCCAAGAAAATTGAGGCTGAATGTGTGTCATAGGAGTTAATTGAATAAACTTGTACACAGTAACAGTTATTTATTTGTTCTCTATGATATGTTAGATAACATTCATAACTGGGTAGAATGTCAAAAAGCTTCAGCTGCCATACTTAACCGTAAGCTGTGTCACAGAAGGGGCAGAAACCTGCTGCTAACTAAAATGTCGGTATTACCCCAAATGTGGCATTACAATGACTTATTTTCAGGCTATTAATTAATTTGCTTGTTTCTGTAAATATGTTTATGTTAGTTTCTATACCAAACCCCATTTGTTATTTTATGACTTCAGAAAGCTACACCACTAGAACAGTCTCTCCTACTTCCCCTGAACAAAAAAGAATTCATGATATTCCTGATTTATTTATTAGTATGCAAATGTCTTCTTATGTTTTATATACACAATTATTTTGTTAGTAATAAAATTGTTTCTTTAAATTTAATTTATTAACGGTTAAGTTGGAAATCAATACTAACAAATTCATATACTATATATTATAACTAGGGCCTGGAATTTTTCGCGATCGCGAATTTTGCGAAAATTCGCGCGAATTTCGCATGAAAACGCGAAAAGTAAGTACATTCGCGAAAACCACAACATTTCTATATTACACTGCGAATATATCCCCGAAAAGTACCATTACAGTAGAATCCCGCCGATGCGACCCCCTCTGATGCGTCCATTCCGTTTATATGACCGTTTTTTGAGAAAACATGAAAAATTTAAGCAGAGAAAGTCGAAAATTTGAGTAAAATCGGCTGAAAAACAAGTCTGTTACACTTTGTTGGGGGCTGCGTGTTCACGTTTATTTTGGCGGGCATACAAAAGACAAAGACGGCTAAAAATAGATACCACCCCTCTAGACTGTCCACGCGGCAGTGTCTAGCCGAGCTCGGCGCCTCCACTATCGCACGAAAAGCCGTCTCAGCTGTCATGTTATCTTACCCGCCCGGCGGCTTGACGTCATACGTGACGTGACGCGACGCTTACCTCTCCCATCCCCTGCTAATTCTTCAAGGCTCATCCCTCCCAGAGCCACAAACCATGTAAAAACAACCCACCCCCCCCCCCCCCTTTTTTCTAACAGCTAACATTTCAACACATTCCCTCCCTTATTTTCAACCTTCTGCGTGAGAAACTGTCAGCGTGTTTTTTTTTTCTCTTTTTTTTTACGCTGCGAAGGGACGTGGAAACGATAATTGCTTGAGCTGTCAAAATAAACATCGCTGACGACAAGGGCGGGAGCGCATCCTGTCGGTCTGTCGCTGTGATTATCTACTCCAAAAACATGTCACAGCATTTCAGGATAGCATTGTTCTTACCTATTTCTTTCGTTTATAGCCGAATGTTTTATACTTGATCCACACAAGGTTAAAGTATCCTTTAACCCAAGTCTTGTGTTTCAGCATAATTACTTTATTTTTACATAAGCCGTGTTTGTGTATGGTTTTGATGCTCAAAATTGATCTGGGGTATAGTTCACACTAAGTTTCTTCTCATTTGTGCGCTGGGGTTTGTTCAAGTGGCAACCCCGTGTTCCTCCACTCCATTAAATACGAGCATATCAGTATCAGAAACATGGGTTTTATTGTACTGACAATAGCACAGTGATGTGCAAATTTTGCAACTGTAAAGTTTCATGGGATAGAAAAGATTTCATTGACAAACACCTAAAGTCGGCTAAGCATGTGGCATTGGCAGCCAAAAAAAAAAAAAGAAAAGAAAGAAAATTTGTAGTTGCAAACATCTATAGCAACGTGTCTGTTTTGTGTAACTGTTTTGGATTTAATTGGCTGTTATTATGCATATTAGCCTATTCCTAGTATACATGGATTGTTTATTAAATATGTAAACTATTATATTCAATAACTGCACAATTTAGTCAACATTTAAAATACCGGTAAAATTTCCATTGCATAACGAAAATACCGACTTTAAACCACCGCTTTTCTAATTTGAAAGTACCGCTTTTTGCATATTGAAAACACCGAAATTTTCCAGGCCCTAATTATAACTAGTGATGCACCGATTATGCAGCCGGTTAATCGGCAACTGCGATTATTGACCCAATGCCGATTAATCGTAATCGGCGATTACCAGGTTAGGTTATAACCAATTGCCGATTATTGTAAAATTTGTTGCTGAAACCCATATGAATTGAAAGAAAAGAAAATACATTTAAAGTTTAAACTTTAATAAGTTCTTGAATTGAAACTACAAATGGCTGAAATCTCTTAGAATATGATCGTGGAAGGTAGGGAATGTCAACGTCTCTGAGTGTACATAGATACACTCGCCTAATAATATTTGCTTGTTTCGTGAATTGTGCTCGTACATACATAACTTCCCCGTTTACTATTTACAGTATTTACCCCTTTAAATTCAATTACTTACTGTACAATTTATCCTGTTAAGTTAACGTCGTGAATGGTATTATTGTCACAATATTTACCATGGCCACAGCCAAATCACACACGTGATTTCTTCGCACAAAATATTTAGTTAAGAAAATAAATGCATTTTTAAAGCTGTCACAATTCACAATATGGCATATGTTACTTATATTAGTAAATGTAAGTCTGAAAAAAAAAATTGGACATGGTATCGTAGAAATGATGCGCCTAATTAATTTTCACTGCGTACCGTATGTCGGCCATGTTTGTTATGTATGATGTGAGGTTGGAACGGACAACACGCACAAATACACAATAGCGCCATCGGTTCACATTCCACTGCCGCGACATAATTCCCTTTCTCAAAGGATTGAGAAAAGTAGGCTCACGTGATGCTAATTAGTAATTAATAAACTGAAATTGTGATTTGGCACTTTTTTAAATTTAGTTCTTTTTAGTCATTAACGGGAGTTACTAAAATAAAATACCAAATTGCAACCATAATGTTTGCACAAGTGACGATCAGAATTGAAGTTGGCAACACTGCAATAGTAATTCATGAATATTGAATACTGTATTTTTTTTTCGTAAACAATGGCCATTAACGTAAACACATTGTAGTTTAGCTTTGTATTTTGATTGTTGATCAACATAATGACGTCTTCAAGATCGAAAGGTGACATATGGAAATTTTTCTCGGTGGATTTAATAAGTGAATCTAAAGCAAAATGCTTAATGTGTGGAACACTCATCTCACGAGACAGTTGCGGGAACCGGAAGTCGTACACAACTACAAACATGTGGAACCACGCAAAAAAAATTTCATTCCAGTGAAGTGATTTCAGAAACAATAAATAAAAGTTGGGAAAGTGAAGTAGATGATCCTGATGTCACTCCTAGACCACCTGAAAAAACGTGCACTGTCACAAACAACACTACCAGCCATGGTATCAAAAAAAAATAAAGTACTTGCCCACTGATCCAAGAGCACAAGAAATGACTCGAGCTGTTGCAGAAATGATCTGTGTTGACATGCAGCCAGTCGATATTAACAACAAAGGGTTTAAGCTACTAATGGAGAAAGCAGTACCAAAGTATGAACTTCCTTCCAGGAAACATTTGAGTATGTACTACTGTAGTTATACCATCTATGTTTGAGGATGTTAAACGACGAGTAAAAACAGAACGGCGTTCAAGTAGGAATATTTAGTAAAAGACTTTGTTTTTTATTTCAACTTTACGCAAAAACTGATATTCTGTAATCGTAATCGGTAATTGCAATTATTAGTGTAATAATCAGTAATCTGTAATCGTAATCGGCAAAGTATAATCAGTGCATCACTAATTATAACTATGTACATAAAACTTAAAACTAATAATTAATTTTTGATTTTTGGTCTGACACTGGAAGTACTTCATAGCGGGCTCTAGCAACAGTCCCAATATTGATGCTCATGCAGTTAGCATATTAAGCTTAAGTAGTATGTACTGGGTAGCTAAATATTGAGAAAAAAATGTGAATTACATGTAATAAAGTTTGATAGGCGTAATGTTTTACATAGTAGTGAGAATTATTTCAGCTTCATATTTAAGCTGCTAAAAAAGAATGACCCAAATACAGTTGGGCTTGTTAATCTGTACTGTCCCACAGGGTAACTATATTGCTGACTTGATGTAAGCTTTTGGACATACGCCATTGCTAAGCACATGTATGTCCGTAGAAGAAAACTACAAAAAACACAAAAGACAAAAACACAAATTAAGCAAAAAATTGCTGTTGTCAACAGGATATAAACATCACATAATATTCCATAACCAGGAATATTGTCAACAAACAAAGAAAAATGGACTAACAGAACGGAAAAACCCCCCACAACTGATGACAGCACAAAAATATTGAACAAAATAAATTGGTTCAATATTTTTGTGCTGTCATCATTTGTGGGGGTTTTTTCATTCTGTTAGTCCGTTTTTCTTTGTTTGTTAACCATATTCCTGTTGTGGAATATTATGTGATGTTTATATCCTGTTGACAACAGCAATTTTTTGCTTGATTTATGTTTTTTTTTAGTTTTCTTCTACAGACATACATGTGCTTAGCAATGGCGTATGTTCAAAAGCTTACATCAAGTCATGCACTCCCATTGCACAAATCTTTCAAAGATAACTATATTGCTGTATGGTTATCAGTTAACTTTGGCTACATAAAATAAAACTAGTATGGTTCATAGTACGTACTATTAAATACTCTTAGGGAACAGCGGAACACCAAAGAGAGCATTTATTTGACCCCTGGTACAGGTATCAAGAGAAATATGTTATTACTTAAAATTAACTAGTATGCATAAAACATAACAGTGGTATTTAAGTTGCTAAGATTTTTTTTAGTGAACAGTTTACTTTAAAATATTATTAATTAAAGGTAAGACAATTATTTGGCATCAGAAGAAGGCTAGGTAAGTACAGTTTTTTCTTTTTTTTTTTTCCTTACAAAATATTCAAGTGACTGTGTGATCCCAATTAATTTCTTTACCATATTTAGAGAAATCTTTGACATAAAAAAAACTTAAATTTCCTGAAAATATTCACATGTCTAAGGGCCGGTTTCACCAAGCAGGTTTAATTTTGTTACAGAACGAGATTTACAAAACTAGATGAAGTATAATCGCAAGTTTAATTCCGACGTGTGTTTCACCATCGTTACACAAGTTTAAATTAATCGAGATTTCTAAAACTCGATTTATAAATGCCTTCCACATAAAAACACCCATTACCTAGCTAATTTACCCGAATATCATTCGGAGATACCCGAATATGTATTTTTTTCCCTCTTGTAGATGCAGCTTTTGGCCGAGCGTAATTTATGGTGGCCGCATCAACCTAAAAAAAAACTTTTTATTTTTTTGAAAAATTAGTAATATCGTGGAAATTGTCATAACGCATATAAACATGATTGGCAAAGGTGCAGTTTCAGCTGTAATTAAAGAAAAGCGACAAATAAGTCGAAATCTTTCGCCACATGAGAAGTCAGTTTTGTTAGATCAGTCTATGTGCAGACTGTTTCGACAGACGGAAATGGGTTCTGAAGTCCACTTCATAGTTTTCAAAACAATTACTCCTTTCGCGAATTGTACGAGGTCGACGCAAGGGAATAAAATCATCTCCATCCGAATCCTCTTCAAATATAACATTGTAAGCTGCTCGAGCCAATTGTTTACATACGTTAAGCGAGATTAGCTGCACAAACTGGAAGAACTTGGCCAGTTAATATAAAATCTCGCTTTACTCTGGAAAATCGAGATTACGCATGTGGTGAAACGCACAATCGACTAGAGTTTATATTGAAACTAATCAAGATTAATTTGCTTAAACTACTTTGGTGAAACTGGCCCTAAGCTAAGCTACAGTCCTGTAAGTCATTTATTATTATTATTATTATTGTTATTTGGGTAGTCCTGAACAAAATGGAAACCCTAAAATTAATGTGTCAATAAAGCTGTACTAGAGGATAAGAGAAAGCAAAACTGATAACTATAATCAGTTGTGGTTACTCTTATCCTCTAGTACAGCTTTATTGACACATTAATTTTAGGGTTTCCATTTTGTACAGGACTACCCAAACTATACCCCAACTATAATGGATTTCATCCTTAGATTGCAGTGTGCATTTAAATGGGAATACACTTTCTTTTTCCAATGCATGGTTTCTGCTATTAGCACTGTCCTTGTTTTGGTGTGATCTGTTGCAACATATACCAAAGTGCAAAAACATTTTAGACACAACTTTGTAATGTAATAAATATTTATTAAAATATACATGAAATAGTTTTTTTTTTGTAAAGCAAAATTGTAATGATAATTTTGGAAATAACTTTTTTTGTTGTATTTCTAAAAAAAAGCATAATCTGATAATATTAATTTTTTTTATTTCTAAGGAGTCATAAAGAAAATATACCATCTTTGTTTTAACTGTTTTTATTAACATTTTTATATAATGTATTTTAATTTTAAATATTTTGAGCTTAGCACTTTTATGAAAAGTGTTGTTATAAATATTGGCTACAACAAATACTTTTTCCAGTGAAATTATTATTGGTTGTTTAGCATTGAATTTTTTCAGAATGACAACAACTATGATGGTCTTAAAAAATTAAAAAACTAGGCAATTTTAAAAAATCTAGAAAACTTATTATAATATTTGATATTAAAAAAAGAAATAATTTGAACAAGCTGGGTGGTTAGAATATAGCAACAGTGGTTGCCATTAACACGTTCTGAACATGAGACAGGCTATAGACAGCTTGCCTCTGGCTCGCAAGACTGATGCAGCCGTTGCACCCTTGCCATTGAGCGTGTGTACGGTTGCACAGGCAGCTGTTCGTACCACCTGCCACACCCCCGCAGGTGCCAAGTTGAACAGCAACTCAGTCTTGAACAACGAAGATCTAGATTACAAGTATAATGTCAAGAATATTTATCATCATTAAGTTTTCTTAGATTAAATCTGGCTGAAACAATTGAACTTAATCAGGCTTGCCAACCCAGCATTCCTGAATGTGACCAGTATTTATGTATAATGTCAGCATCTCTAAGCATTTGTGAATTGTATTGACAAAGGGCTTTATTTAAACAGCCATTGTTTGCATTAATAACTTAATGTACTTGTATTAGGTGTGGGCTTGACTGTTGGTGATCATGTGACCCCTGATGCTGACCGACACAAGTCTCTTCCAGTCCAGTTCTCACCTATGAGCGTCAGAGGTGTGATGAACCATGCACCCCAGGATATTCATCTTCGCGTTTACTGACCTCGTAGTTCTGCTCAGCGTGATTATTTCTGAAACTTTTTTTTTGTTTATTCTCCGTAGTCAATCTTGTTCAGCTTCACCATGTGGCAAGCTGCTAGTCATTCTAGTTACGTGGTGTGGCCTGGACCTCAACTAAACTGGTCACTAGCCTTCAGGACAGTGAACAGCTTTGGACGATTCATATTGATCTGGTGTGCTTTCAGTTATGGAAACTTAACTGCTTACATTTTCACCTTAATAAGCGGGAGAGTTAGCAGGATGTATCTAACACATCTGGGGTGTTTGAGAGCCCACCTTCGTTTGGACCACAATTATTATAGCATCCCCATCGCTTGACTTGATGTAAGTTTTTGGACATACGCCATTGCTAATAACTTTTTCTGTTGAAGAAAAACTAATAAATAAAATAAATCCACACCACTCATACAGGAATCCGATAAAAAAAAAAGGAAAATCAAAGAATCAGCCTTCATTATTAGCAATAAAAATATTTTCAGCCAGCAGAGCATTGAATTAAAAAATATGTGGATCCCTTTGATAAAGAGAGAAACACCCCTGCAGCACAAAACAACAGCCAATACTCAACCCACCATAACCAATCCGCTTTAACTATATGGTGCACAGCCAATGGTGAGACAGCTCGTCTGTCATTGGCTGAGCAAGATGTAGCCCTTTCTCTGATAAATACCCTCATTTTCCAGCCCCTTCTCAGTCGCACCTGTGTTTCCGTACCATGTGCATCTTTGCCTGAGGACGGGAGCAGATAGCAGTTCCCGAAACGTCGCTTGTTTCTGTTTTGGTAAAACTATTGTATTTGTTTGTATTTTCGTTTTGTCGTGTTTTTTTGTCTCGTTTCAACTATTGTGCTGAATTATTTTGGGTTCAATATTTTTGTGTTGTCATCATTTGTGGTTTTTTTTCGTTCTCTTAGTACATTTTTCTTTGTTTTTCTTTGTTTGTTGACCATATTCCTGTTTCGGAATATTTTGTGGTGTTCATATCCTTGTTGACAACAGCAATTGTTTGCTTAATTTTGTGTGTTTTTTGTCTTTTTTTGGTATTTTTATTTATTTATTTTATTTATTAGTTTTTCTTCAACAGAAAAAATTCTTAGCAATGGCGTATGTCCAAAAACTTACATCAAGTCATGCACTCCCATTGCACAAATCTTTTAAAGATAACATCCCCATCGCTTAGAGCGGGGCAGGTTTTTGGCATCATTAAAAGGTATAGGTAACAATCTTGTAAAGCCATGTGGACAATGTCGTGCCCTCAACCGGATCTGTATGCGCCTTACAATAAAAAACACCCAAACGTGATTTCTAGCAATGAAACCCTCCATCAAAATATTTGCCAAATTTTGTACTCGTTATGCTGCGTGTCAGCACAAAGTTTTATGATTGTTATCAAAATATGGTGAAAAATATATTTAAGAATTTTAATCATACTTAAGGACTTGAGGTTACAATTAATACTTAATAAACTGTGTAGTTCCAGAAGCTATCTAAAAGTTGCAGTTAGGCAATTACATGGTTTGACTGGTACATAAGTAGGTATGTTGTACCATCATTATTTTTGGATAGTTGAATTTTAACAGCAACAATGGGAGTATGCAGCCAGAATCGTAGCTTGCATCTTTCAATAGTTCTATAACTGTTTATGTGAGCTTAAGGTGGCTTTTAAAAATTGTTTGAATAAGTTTTAAAAAATGCATTTTCATTCATTGTTATAGGAATCATGGTACTAAACAAATGCTAATGGTCTCTACTGCAGTAAGTGCTACAGTTGAGTGCATTACATACATTGTTTCAGGTGCTGGGAGCTCCGTGATGCTTGTGACGAGTCTCGGCATAACTGCTGACTTCATAGGCATAAACACCAACAACGGAGCATTTGTGTACGGCTCAATGAGCTTCGTGGATAAGCTGGCCAATGGTGTTGCAGTTATCATCATTCAGTACATGTGAGCATTATTTTTTTTTTTTTTTCAAGATATAGCTTTTAAATTATTTTAGGCTACAACCTGTGCTTGCGTTGTTTTAGAACTCTAGGATTTGTAAATAAAAATTTCCCTACCACAACCTGTAGGTGGAAGAAATGAAATGATAATTGATTGATCGTATATTTGAAAATAGAAAAATTATTTTTAGGTTTTTTTGTCACTATCCTTGATTTTCATGCCCCAGTATGTTAAAAAAAAATTGCAGTGAAAATTAACCAATTTAATAAATGCAGTCACAGTGGTTTAGAATGATTGGTAACATTGCTCATGCTTGGAACATGTCCATGTGCGACATCGTGGCACTATGGCTTCTATGTTCTTCATTCGCCCCTTTCTTCCCGTTGCTGGTAGAGATGACCTGCTTTTCAGCAGTCTTTCTGTCTTATCTTAGTCATCCCTCCATTCCCACGTGCAGGACTTTAGTTGAGTTGCACTAGTCCCACAAGGCAAGCTCAGAATGCATTCACAATGTTGGTTGGGCACAAATCAGTTTACGCTTATTTGTTACAATCTAGGAGGTATTTATTTGCAGTGTGAATTTTCCCAAGACGTCTTTTTACTGACACTAATTTTTTTCGCTACCAAATATTTTTGAACTTTATTGTACGAAACTACTACTGAAAATAACTTTTACATGTGCATCCCTAAAACTTGTGCTTTACTCGGTGACAAATAAGACATTTTTGCGATGATGAGAGACAAAATATTCTTATGTTTGGTAAAAATTTATTTTTAGTACATGGTGTTAGCAAAATTATTTTATATTTAGTAGTATAAAATTCTTACTTTATAGCAGTAAGCCTCTGAAAATAGACTATCAGCTGGTCACTTAATAAATCTAAGTGCTTTTTTTTTGGTCAAAAAAGGTTGTATTTTCCCTTGTATGGTATTGTTTAATTTACAAGTTACTACTGTTACAATTGGGCAAAATGGTATAACATGTATCTACATACTATATTACCGAGTTCTAACACTGTCCGCCTGCCGTGTGTTACATTTTTACCGACGTTGCCTAGCAACAAACTTTATTTGTTACAAATATAAACAGTAAAACATTCCATACTTGTTTAGTATTTTAATTTTAAATACATTTGGACGTTTTATTTGCGCTAATTTAAGCCATTTTCAGTAAATAAAGAAATTAATTAGAACTTCAACAGCCGTTTCTGCGATGTTGCGTCGTGATTGGCCAGCCGAGGAGCGGCCGGTACGAAAGCGACAATGTAAAATATAGAAGGTTTCCTGGACGGCTGTCCTGAGTGCGTGCAGTGCCGACGGTGTCTCGGCAATCGGGATATTTTGTTAATAATCCGCGCACTGACACTCTTGTCATATTAAATCGGTTTCACGACATCGCAGTGAACATTTGTGTGTAATAATCTCCACGATTATTACGTGCGTGAGTGTGATATCTGCGTTCACATCTGGACCCTTGCATCCATCGGCTAAGGTAGGCTGTTGCTACTGCGGTTTGAGGTGACGCATCGTTATATCACGTTTCCCTAGTGATTTTAGGACTACAATGTGAACTATTTTGACATTTTAACAAATTCAATTATACATTTTTCACATGCTAGAGTTACCAAGACTAGTAGTCCTGAAAGTACCGTTTCGTTGAAATACCTTACCGAACTACGCCGGAGCAGATTAAAAAAAACATTCCCTAATATTTTTACAACATTATAAATATAAATGAACTTTTGAAATAATTGTGTGCACCGTAACGGCAACTAGCTTTGAACATTATTTTTTCCTTGGTCATCATACGGATTGTCATTATTATAGTGTGCTGTAGTGACCCAGTTGCTATTTTTTTTATTTTTTAATAAATATCAATTTATTATCGCAGTAATTTTATATGTATGAATATAATCCTGACCATAGATAATGTATGTATTTTGCTAGCTGTTAAATATCGTTCCATGCATATACTAGAGGGCCGCAGTAACCGTCATAATTCACACGGCACGGCACGGCACTGTGTTTATGCTTCCTTGGGCAATGAGAGACGTATATGCCCTTCCAAGGTATAAATTTATTCTGAACAAGTACTGTATTCAAATGAATTAGTGTTTCGATAACGTACAGTGCATCCTTCTCTTAAAAAACTACTTGACAAACAAAAAAAAAAAAACATTTCAACAATGTGGATTCATATGCTTTATTATCCCTATTAATTGTGTATACTTTAATTTGCAAGTTATTTATAAATTTTGTTTGGTGTTCTCAACAAAACTGTGTGTATTGATGTTTAATAATCCAGAAAAATTGCTCATCGGGCACAAATGTATTGGATTAAGGTTGTTTGACTGTATTGCTGAATCATTGTGTAGATCCCGTAAACGTTTCAGAAGTTTTGATTTTTGACCATTAAAATTGTGTCCCTTTGTTGTAGGAAATGCTCTTCAGGTTGCCCAATGTACTACAGGGACATTTTGAGCTTTGCTTGTGGTGGAGCGGCTGTGCTGGGCTTGGTGAGTGTGGTCCCACTCTACTTGAACCAAACCCCAAGTGCTTTGGGTAAGTTTTTCCCTCTATACCTATGTGCAGTAAAAAACCATATACTGTATACATTTTAATAACTGAGCCTAGTTTATTTTTTAATTCCAAGTGTTTCTGTTTGGTATGTTACCACACACAAGTCAGCAAAGGTAAAGCAAACAATATCAGTGATTCAGGTTTTTATGTAGACACTAGTAATACCTGTCATGTGTTGCAATGGCTCAATCAGTTTTTTTTTTAAATTTTTTTGAAGTAGGTGTGTGTGTGTGTGTGTGTAATTATATATAATCTCTCTATCAATCACTATATATCTTTGTAAACATATATCTATATATATCTCCCTCTTTATCTCTCTCCTCTATGTATCTATATCATGGTTGCTACAGGATTAGAAAACAGGGAAAACATATAAAAGAAAGGGAATTTAAAATTTGTCAGGGAATTTAGGACAAAGTAAGGGAAATCGCAACATATTTCTGGAAATTCTTTTGTGCTGACAAAAGTGAAATTAAAAATAAAAATACTGCTTTTGTTGATGTTTAGGCACCTTAAAAAATTCGGAAATGTTTGATATCATGAAATACAGTTGATTTTCCTTCTTTTCGTGATTTCTCAGGTTTTTTTCAGTAGACACATTTTTACAAGAAACAAATTATTTACATATGTTTACATACATGTTCTATAGTCTTTACTCAATAGTTTCAGGAGAATCTATAGTAATCTTTTGCAAAAACACGTATTTCAATCTCAAACTGCGTTAATTACTACGTGTGTTGTCAATAAATAATCAGACGCTGAATTTACGTGCAATAATTCTGGAGATTACCGACTTGAATAATAGAAATAAAGTTACGAAGAGTTATTCAAAAATAGCAGAATAATTTCATCATTTACATTAAGGACATCAAGACCGAAGTATTTTCAAGGAGAATATATTTGTGATTTCTGCAATGTTCGTATAGACTGGATGCATAGGTATGGCTAATGTGTTAATATTAAACAAAATAAATAAAATAGAAAACCAGACGGTTCGTGTTTCATGCCGGTGGGGGAAACAAATAGCATCGGGAATAATTTAGAAACACAAAACTGAAAAAATTTGAGAAAAATCAACAAAATTTATTATGAAGTTTGGCATGACCATAGTCAGAAAATCTTCAAGGGCGTCGGTATAAAGTGAGTGACTTGTAAAACTAGCTTTCAAAATCAGATAACCTCAAGTAAACGAGAAATAAATATGTAGTTATAATTTAAATATTTTAAATGTAGCTAACGTAGCCTAACCAAAGGTCATCACTATTTTAAAATAATTTGAATTGAGCCTACCTATCCAATTGATTATTATGGTATCACACTAATTTTAATATATGAGCCAATCTAATACCTCAAGAACGGTAAACTACTGGTAAACAATTTGAAAGATTGTAAATTGTGTCAGGGAGTAAAAATAACTTTACCAGAAAAGAGGCTTTCTTTCAGAATTACCAATAATTAATTTCAATAGGGTGAATTCTACTGAGTAATAATATATTATAGGTGCAGGTGGCAGTCCTTTGCAAAGTGTTTTCTTCTGAGAAAAAAGGTTATCATCATGTAATTAATTTATTTTGTGTGCTTTTGTTTTAATATGAAAATGGAACATTTGAATGACACATACAACCTTATTTTCCTGCAGAAAAGCATCAACATCAAGTGGTGCTACAGAATTGTTCGTCTCTGAAAGGCCAGAGAAATTTGTCAATTCAGGTCTGGAAAACTGAAAAAGTCAGGGAATTTTGGAATTCCAAGCTTGTAGCAACCATGCTTTATATATCTTTATATATGTCACACTACAGCAATAAAAATATTACAAATCTATGTTTTTACTTTTTTATATTTTTATCTATCTTTTAATTTGTCACAGGTGTAACATAGGTATATTAAAAAAAACTCATATTTGAATGCAACGCTGTGCCAAAATTTCAAAGATTGTAAGATTATGACAGAATGAACATTTACTTTTTTGTACTATGAAATAAAGTAGAAACATTCAGTTAAATGTAAATTTAATATTAATTTTGTCCATTTATATATATATTGTTTGTGCACATATACTTCCATATTAATATGACCCATTGTTCTACTACTTGTTCTTTATGAAAATTAACGATGTTTTCAGGTTTTGAATCATCTTACAAAGAGATTGACGAAGACAATAATACTGAACCGCAAATGGTAGATAGCAGCAGTACAACTGTACAGGCATCGTCAAGTCGAAGTTCTGTCATTGCGTAATATTTATATATATATTTTTTACTTTTTTCCCCTGTGTTTTGGCTGTGAAACTGTCCTTTGCAATTTTATAAAAAGAATATTTATTAGATAGCATATATTTGTGAAGTGCACATTAATGACAAGCACTTTTAGTTTCCTGAAGTTGGCATATCACATTACTATAGTAGAAAGTGTTTTGTTATATGAATGTAATTTTTTATAGTACTTTTGCCTTTCGACATTATTATTTTACTAACATCATGAAACAATAGCTCTGAACTACTATGTACCAAATATGTGCGTACATACAACTTTTATCATCTTTTAAAACATTAAAAATGACATGTAAAGAGTTTGTGTGGTGTACATTTTACAGTTTGTTTAATTTTGAATAACTTGATTTTGCAGCTTAAGAAATTATTTTCACCCTCTTCTGTAGTTTTCTACTGCATATGACACTTTACTTTGTTGTGGGTTTGTGACTTGTGTCTGTACCACATATCAATTAAGTGAAACCGTGAAATGTTTTGGATTGTAAAAGTAGTACTATATCTGAATGAGATAAAACAAATTATAAGATTTTAAGTGGCCACAATTACTGACATTACAATTTTAATTAATTGTTGAGACACATCTTATTCTAGCTTACTATTAACAGTGTACATTCACCTGAAATTAAATTATAAAAAAAATTATTTTAATATTCGAAAAATATTTGTATCAGAATAAAATATAACTATTGTACACTAGCTGTTTCTAATTTTTTTTCTGAACAAACATTGTGGTGGGTAGGTAACAAGAAGGGCACATGAGGGAGTTTAAAATACAGTGTTGCATCTTTTAGATAAAATAAACAATAACATTTTTATATGAGCCATTCTAAATGTTTTCTGGAGACGTTTTCAGCATCAAATTAATGCAGAGAAGGCACTGAAGTAAGATGTTGGTACATATCTACAATATCATGCAAATTGAACTACCCAGAGTAGATAACTTTTGTGTAAAACTTTGTGTTAAATTTGGTACATTCATTAGTGTTTACACAAAACCTGCTGCCTTTCGCAATACAGAATACAAAACAGTTTTTTGATATTAAATTGTGGTAAAACACTTGAAATCATGTTTAAAATCTCAAAAGTGTCACAAAAATTTTCTGCTTCTACAGCATAGACTATATTGTCGCGGGTTGAAATTTTGCAGGGTTGTTGAAATCAAATTTAGGGACTTTACTGACGGGACTCTGGGCTGGCTGCTCTGTTCACTCGTCAGCGCAAGTGGCGTGACCATGTAATTGGGGCACGGGGCCGGCGCGGCGCGCTGCGGGCTTGCAGAATTTTGTTTGTTTGTTTGGCCGCGCGCTGGCGCAGCCACGGGCCGCAGTTACTGGGGCGCGCTGTCGTAACAAGCCGCGCGGTGTGGCCTGCACATCGGGGTAGAGGGGGGGTAGTCTTCCCAGATGTTCTAGTTAGTTGTTTAGTAAATTTGACTTCAATAACGAGCTTTTGTTATGGTAGGCGCGGCAGGGCGCGCGAATTTAAGCGCAAGTGAGTGGTGACTCGGGGCTCACTCAGGCGGAGGCTATGCGTCTCACCTGTGGTCACGAGTTGTTAGTTCGTTCGTGATGTAGGAATTCAGGCTCACTCAGGCGGAGGCTATGCGTCTCACCTGTGGTCACGAGTTGTTAGTTCGTTCGTGATGTAGGAATTCAAGCTTTCGGGCGGAAGCTATGGTCGACGCCAGAGGCCACGAGTCGTTTAATTTAAGTTAGGTCATAATGTAGTCGTCAAGCTTTCGGGCGGAGGCTATGGCCCTCGTCAGGGGTCACGCGTCATAGTTTTTAAAATGTAATGTTCGTTCGGGATTTCAAGGGCAGGAGAGGCCCCTACGTTATTTTTTTAAAGTAATCGATCAAGAAAGGCTTTTCGGAAAATGTGAGTATGGACTTATCTTTGTTTTAATTTTAAGTATTAATTATGATTTGAGGTATTCGGAAGGACTAGGGAAGTGTTTAGTGAAGTTCTCTCATTCTCTCTCTTGTAAGGTCGTTCAATCGTTAAGGAAGTAAAGAGATTATTGTTTTAAATTGTAATCCCGCTATTTAAATGTTCTTTAAAATGATGTTGAGTATTTGACTTTAAGAATAAAATAATTTTAATTAAGTATTATGTTATTTTGCAAAATCTCCTTAGTTCAGCTCTCACCAGACATCCTGTACGGGATGACGAACCTATGATCCTAGGTACAGTAAAGTATTTTATGAAGTTAAGACTAGTTGATGCCAAGCGAGTTGTTTCTATGTAAAGAGCTACGATTCTCGCCCCCCCCCTCTGAAGGTGGATCGTGACAGAAATGGCGGTGGCACCGGCTAGGTGCACGTGACAGAAATGGTGGAGGCGCCGGGTAGGTTCTATTTCTGGAGAGAGAGAGAGGTAGATTTTTATGTTTATTATTAAGTTAGTTTCAGCTTCTGATAGCAGGTTATTAAGAGTTTACTTGAGGAGAGGATTACGGAATTTTAGTCTATAGTGGAGGAAGTCTTTGAGATTTTTTTTTTGACGTAACAGATGTTTATTTGAGGATACTTGTAAGGATAAAGTTTATAGTGATAAGTTGTTTTAAGTCGTTGAATTTATTGTAGATTTATATCGGGGATTATTACGTGAGGAGAATACGTTATAAGTTAAATGCTTATTAGAGATAATGCAAGTGGTTTAATTTAATTGAAGTTCATTTTAAGATTGTAGGTTAAGAGAATTATAATTTAAAATAAAAATTTTTTGTCGTAAATAGGAATTATTTTCAAGTGAAGTTTGTTTTGTTGTCGTGCGCGTAGGAGACGAGACGTACGAATTAAATCAGTCGAGGGAAGGATAAACGTTAGAAAGGAATTAAAGAGAAAACGAGAGTTTATGTAAAAGAGAGTTATAGAATTTATAGTGATGTTTTGTTTTAATTAGAAAAATGTTGAGAGTTGTTTCAGAACGACACGTCAGTGGACGTGGCAGAGTGAACACGTGACGGGGAGGTGCTGAGACCTAGCGGAGAACGGAGGAACCGCAAGCGAGGGTTGGCGCACCTGATGGAATTCGGTGACGTCACGGGCTCATACGGAGACGTGGACAGGCCGTGACCTTGTTTTGATCAGCTGTACGGTAACTTAGCGATAAGAAAATAGACTATTGGTTAAATAAATTTAAATTTAAGTGTGTTTTAGAAGAAGAGGAACTTTCAGTATGTAAGTAATTTATTTTAAGAAGTGTATGATGTATAGGCTAGAAGTGTTTCGTTGTAAGTTGTTTATGTTTTTGTTAGTTAAATTCTACCTCGGTTTTAAAAATATTTTTTTGGGATTTGTAAACATTATTAAGGAGGTACACTATAAAATCGATAAGCATTAAGAAAACTGGGAAGGCTAGATTTTGTGTGTAGAGGGAATTTACTCCAAAAGAACAGAGAGACAAAATTAATGTTTTCATTAGGGCGAGGGACCCTAAGGTGAGGCGTTGTGTCCCTGGGAAGAAAGGGAATTGTAGCGCAGACCATAGGAGATGGGCTGACTACGGAATTAAGGGTCAGGAGAATCCTGAGAGTTGTGAGTAGTTTGGGGCAGGAGTTCCCCATGGTAGTACCGAAGTGGCTATCCTGTATGGGATAGGGTACCATTTCAATGAAGTTTGTTGGTGGGGTTAGAGCCCCCTGTGTAGTGGGCCTATAGCAGATAGGCACTACAGTGAATTTGGTTATTTTGTGAGGTAAATTCCCTGGAGGTTAAGTAAGATTGGATTCAGTTAGGAAGGAGGGAAATGAGAAACATTGCTGTAGAGAGTTAGTGTACTTGCCTAATGTGAAATTGAATTTTAATAAATTAATTAATGAGAAAGTTTTTTCTGGTCAAATAATAATGGAAGGGAATTAATTAATTTTTTTGAGTAAGGTGTTTTAAGTAATGAAATAAAATAATGTGAAGTAATTTGAATAATTGGGGAGGAATTTCTTTAAGAGTTTAGATAATTGTTTTTGAATTTATTGAGATATTCAGCCAGTGGAGTTTGAGTGTGAGAGATACAGTGAGATTTTAAGGAAATCGGTTGTTTATTAATTAGGACAAATGAGATTTTTTGATTAAGAGTCAGTAAGCATAGTTAAATTTACGACATAATATTTGTTGACAGTTTACAGTTATTAAGGAGAAAACAGAGTAATCTATTTATTTTTATTTTAAGGGTTTGAAGATAAGATTATGAATTTTTTTTTTTGAAAGTTTCTTGGGCATGTTTGAATAATTTTTATTTGGATTTTAAGAAATTACAGAGAAAATTTAATTGATTTACATTAGTTTGGAAGTATGGAGGTTTAGTGTTCGATTAGCCCTAACTTGATGGTCGGATCCCAAAAGAATGCCGTAAAACCGATAGCCAATTGAGAGGAATGCGGTAGGCGCTTGTGTAGAGAGGGGTTGTGGGAAAACTCCTTGGGACTGATGGCAGATCAGGGGCCCTAAATAGTGTGTGATGCTGTAAAACCAGTGCAGGGAAAGCCTGGTATGCTTAAATTTTTGGGCACAGGTTATGTAAACCTGGGGTTCCATGGGATTTAGTCATGTTAGCTGCTGTGAGACATTGAGATTTCCAGGCTCCATAGTAAAGTCAATGTAAATTTTTGTTTTCTTAAAATAATAAATTTGTTTTTAATTTATTTGAGATATTTGATTTGGAACAGTGAATACAGACCCCGAGGAAAAAGAGTTGTCATGCTGTGAGAGGAGAAGGTGGTAGGCCTAAAAGGGTACAGGCACCACAGAGGTTATGTGCATTGCATAATTTAAATATAAGGAAACTTGAGAATTTGAAATTTTGTTGTTGGGTTGTACACCCATAAGAAGAGTATAGGCAGAATTTTTATTGTTATGAGATGTCTAATTTAATTGAAAAGAAGAAAGTTTAAAGATGCAAGGTAACATTATTATTGTAATAATTGAAAGAGATTAAGAGGTAGAGAGAAATAGGCAGTTTTTGTTTGTAAGTACTAAAGTTTACAAATAGAAATTTAGTAACTAAGAATGAATAATAAGTTAAGTCTAGTGTAAAAGTTTTTTTAAGTTTGTTAAGTTAAGAGTCACAAGTAAATTTTTTTTTAGAGAGAATGTCTTTGATAGGAAGTATTAGAAACTTATGGGAATTTTAGGGTAACATAAATAATGTAGGTAATGAATAATAAATAGATGGTAGGTCTTAAGTTAGGATTAACATTTGAAGCAGAATTTAATTAAGAAGAAGGAAAATAAATAGGCCTAATGAAAAGAACAAAAAAGGATTTTATGGTAAAGCATTTTTTTTAAGTAATAAACAATGAATAATAATGTTGTTTCAGGGTAATGTGTACTAATAATACAATTTTTTTTTTAGGACCAAAGAACAGGAATTATGTAATTTAAATTAACATGTATTTTTGAAACTGTTACAGATTCCTTAAGATGAGCTGAGCAGCAGTCCAGTTTACAAGATGACAAGAGTTCGAGAGACAAGATACAAGATCACTGAAACAAGAGCCAAGACTGAAGATTCAAGAGAAGAGAAAGCTGGCAGCCATGGACTTACAAGTGGAGATTAATAAGGTCATGTAAAGTTTTATTTTTTTTTATGGAAGACAGTAACTGGAGTTTTTTTTTGTTATAAACATTATTTACAGAACTTTTTAGGTTATAGTAATGTAATGGAACTAGTGAGTTGTGGTAGCTGTCAAAAAGAACTAATACCTTAAGTTTAATTTTTAAAGTTAATTTTCTTAATTTACAGAGGGATTAGTAGTTTTTTTTAAAACCTTATTTAGGTTGGAATTTAAATACAATAGCTTATTATAAATGTGTACGAACAGTTCAAGTTCACAGTACTGATAGGTAGGTCAGATGATCTTATTGATTTTGATGATTTGTTGTTTTGAGTTGATTTTTAAGTGTTGTGAATTAGACAATGAAATAGTTCTGAAAACTTAAATTATTTCAAGCTAAGAAATAGTAAAGTTAATTGTAACTCAAAGGACACCAGAATTTAATTTTTTTTTGAATTAGTAATGTTTGAAAATTTTATACTTTACAAGAAAGGTTATAAACAAACAGATCGGATGGAACAAGGATGCAGTAAATCACAATTTCATTTAGAATTATTGATTAGCTTTTGAGGTTATGAAGTAAAAGTAATTATAGTTTAAAAGTTTGAATAAAAAAAAATGTTTTTTTTTTAATTTGTTTGAAATAGAAAGTTTAAAAGTTAATTAGTCATGATCTAGGTGGGTGATGGGGTGGGAATTGGCCACTCTTTTTCCCTATAACCTCCCTAACATGGCCTTCTATTACAACTAACAGAAATAAAGAAGAAGAAAAATGAAGAATTATTAGTTAGAATGTTTCTTTCATGAAGATACCTGATGAACTTTTACTGTTTGGAAGAATAGAAGCAAGGTTAGTCAGATATTTTTACTCAGAAGAAGAAGAAGATAAAGCAGTTTTATGACTCGACAAGCCAGAGATTGGTGTTTCCCCTCTGCGCTCCTATTGACTACGTTGTTTACTCTCATGGGATAGCTGGTTCGGCACCATGGAGAGAGATTGGTGGGCATTGTGGTTGCCCCCAGAAGAAAAGAAGAGTAGAAGAGGTTATGGGTGGGTCATGTGAACTGACCTTCAACCCAGTTACTTCGTGGGGACTATTTGCTGTATAGAGAAGATCAAGACTCAAGAGGTAGGGAAAATCATTGGAGGTCATGTTTCCCTTCCTTAAGTTTTTCCTATCAAATTATTTGCCTGATTAGATTATGCTAAGGGTGGGATACTTTATGTTAGCAGTTGAATTAATTAATTTTATTTTTTTGTGTGTTTGCATCCTTGCCCATCGATTGCAGTTTAGTAGTTAGTTTTGTATTTGTCAGGCGTGATGGTAATGCCTGTTGATGATGTTTCAGAATTGTAATCTGTTCGTGATGAGGATGGCACAACTCCGAAGCAGATGTGGGGAGAAGTTGTGAGCTGCCCTGGAAGCCAGTCCAGTAGCTGTTGGAGTTGAGTGGTGTTTGCTGATGGCCAGCCCAGGGAGCTACTCTTCTCGACAACACTGACTTCGAGGAGTTGCACCAACCTTCACGAGATAAGAGTTTAATTAATTGAAACACTGTAAGGACACTTAATTTTTTTTGAAGAACGAAAGAAGTATGGTAATAAACGGAAACCGGAAAAAAAAAATAATAATAATTATCAAGAATTTGCACATTGTTTAACGAATACTGAGAAACTAAGAACAGTAATTTAATTTGTAAAGAGAGCTTCACTAACAGAACAATTTTTTTTGAATTGAGAACTCGAGCCTCTGAAGGTTCCTGTGAGAACAAACCAGATAAAAGTTTTACATTTAATTTTATGAATACTTGTTGTTTTAAAATAAATCTTATGCAGAATCTAGATGTATGTTCAGACAGCAAGGAACTAAGAAAATTATTATTTTTGTGAAATGAGGAATTTATAGTTATGGTTTAATGGAAAAAGACAATTTGTAATTTTGAGGTAGCTCGATGGGGCTCGAGCTCTGTGAGGGGAGGGTTATGTCGCGGGTTGAAATTTTGCAGGGTTGTTGAAATCAAATTTAGGGACTTTACTGACGGGACTCTGGGCTGGCTGCTCTGTTCACTCGTCAGCGCAAGTGGCGTGACCATGTAATTGGGGCACGGGGCCGGCGCGGCGCGCTGCGGGCTTGCAGAATTTTGTTTGTTTGTTTGGCCGCGCGCTGGCGCAGCCACGGGCCGCAGTTACTGGGGCGCGCTGTCGTAACAAGCCGCGCGGTGTGGCCTGCACATCGGGGTAGAGGGGGGGTAGTCTTCCCAGATGTTCTAGTTAGTTGTTTAGTAAATTTGACTTCAATAACGAGCTTTTGTTATGGTAGGCGCGGCAGGGCGCGCGAATTTAAGCGCAAGTGAGTGGTGACTCGGGGCTCACTCAGGCGGAGGCTATGCGTCTCACCTGTGGTCACGAGTTGTTAGTTCGTTCGTGATGTAGGAATTCAGGCTCACTCAGGCGGAGGCTATGCGTCTCACCTGTGGTCACGAGTTGTTAGTTCGTTCGTGATGTAGGAATTCAAGCTTTCGGGCGGAAGCTATGGTCGACGCCAGAGGCCACGAGTCGTTTAATTTAAGTTAGGTCATAATGTAGTCGTCAAGCTTTCGGGCGGAGGCTATGGCCCTCGTCAGGGGTCACGCGTCATAGTTTTTAAAATGTAATGTTCGTTCGGGATTTCAAGGGCAGGAGAGGCCCCTACGTTATTTTTTTAAAGTAATCGATCAAGAAAGGCTTTTCGGAAAATGTGAGTATGGACTTATCTTTGTTTTAATTTTAAGTATTAATTATGATTTGAGGTATTCGGAAGGACTAGGGAAGTGTTTAGTGAAGTTCTCTCATTCTCTCTCTTGTAAGGTCGTTCAATCGTTAAGGAAGTAAAGAGATTATTGTTTTAAATTGTAATCCCGCTATTTAAATGTTCTTTAAAATGATGTTGAGTATTTGACTTTAAGAATAAAATAATTTTAATTAAGTATTATGTTATTTTGCAAAATCTCCTTAGTTCAGCTCTCACCAGACATCCTGTACGGGATGACGAACCTATGATCCTAGGTACAGTAAAGTATTTTATGAAGTTAAGACTAGTTGATGCCAAGCGAGTTGTTTCTATGTAAAGAGCTACGATTCTCGCCCCCCCCCTCTGAAGGTGGATCGTGACAGAAATGGCGGTGGCACCGGCTAGGTGCACGTGACAATATATGTGATAGTGTGTGAAACCGAACTGCTGAGAGAATTTATGTGAAATATTTGATAGTACTATATGTGTATGTAGCCTTGATTGTATAAACATATTATGATTGTTGAGGGTTTTCTGTGTACCATATTGTTATGACTCGCTCTGAGCACTCTGGCAAGCGGCTTCGAGGCTCGCCCTGAGTCAAACACGAGGTGTCAGCAGTTTCAACACCGCCAGCGAAACAGCGACGCGAGTCGCCGAAGGCCGACCGCCGCTGCGAGAGAAAAGAGGACAACACGGAACATCAACACGGACGCGGATGGAAGAATAAAAACGACAGCCACCGTCGAGAAGGGGCTTCTTCTGGTCACCGGCGACTGGACGGCTGAAGTCGTGACGCCGGAACCACGGAGCGCCGTGTCCTCGGCCGCCGCAGTCCGTCGTTGAATTCCTGCCGCGAGCGCGACCCAGCACAGCGTGGGTAAGGAACCTGCCGAGGTGTGGTAGCGAGGCTCCCCGATAATTGTCTAAATGGGTGACCGCTAACTCTATAATAGTACGTGACATTAAATCAAGTCTCTATATTGAACTGTCTTTCATTGTTAGTCTTGAGCCCCCTATCACCCTGTCTTAGAATAGTAAATAATTGAGATCATCTTAAGGTTGTATCATAACAATATGCAATTCATTTTACTGTGCAAATATTTTTATGGATGTATTTAAAGAGATAGTAGCCCAGTCTTGCATATAATTATATCTCCAGTGCTATTTACTGTAGACCCTAGAAAAGTAAAAATGTGTGTATCAAGAAAAGTATTTTTTACGCTAATTTTGGAATTCACAAATGAAAATAATTTTTAAGTGTGTGTGATTGCTTGGTTGCTAAATTTATGGGTTTAGAATGAAATCCATAGTCCACACATGGATAAATTTCAGTCTGAAATGAACAAATGGTTTGCTAAAGAATCTCAACGTAAACTGACAGGAATGAATAATACTTTTATTCAATTTATGGAGTATAAATAAGTGACTTAAATTTTCATTGTTTAGTACATTACCTGGAGTTGTTTAGAGGTTAGAAATAATTTCAAATTGTTACAAATTGATCAGTGAGAGAGAGCTGCAGTGCATTATAGAAGTTGAGATGGATTTAATTGTGACACAGCCATTTATGTAATTGTTTGGGATATTACATCAATAAAAGGCATCTCTATTAACATTTTTCACTCCATGTTTACACAGCTTGAATATACTTTACACACCTGCCGAATGCCAGAAGAGAACTCTAAGTCAATATGACTGCAGAAGCAAGCTTCCACTACGAGTGCAGTAATGAAAGGAAATTAATATGAGACAAAAGTAAGCCCTTTTAAATACCAATGCAAACATGTTTATACGATAAAATGTTTATAAGTCAGCTAAAGGAAAAAAATCTATACTCTAACTTGTACTTGGTGAACACGAAGCATGTGCCTATGGCACATTGCTGATGCATTGCACAAGTTCTCGTGTGACAATGTTCTTCAGTACACGAATCCGATTCTTTTGCGACAATGAATCACAATTTTTTTTCTTGCTCAGCTTGAACGGGGCGCTAAAAGCCCACTGAAATGTTATGTACAGTTCCTAGCATGCAGTCTTTGTCTTTCCACAACTAGCTTCACTACCAAATAGTTGTTGGCAAATGGCATCTCTAGTATAATATAATACCTTGGGTGTACATCATTGCTGGTTTAATGCTGGCTATCAGGGAACATCAAATGTGAATACATAAACAAATTGAAATAAAACCTTTATTATCTGGTGTCAAATGTTACATAGAGGAAGGAATTCAGTCAGAAAAAATGACAGCGCAGGTTTCTATGACAAAACAGTTGCAATGTTTCAGGAACTGTCATCGGGCACATGCAAACTAATTGGGAACACTGGGAAACAGTGTGTATGCATTAGATACAAGATACAATACATGATACAAACCCCCCTTTCCATTCCCTTCTGCTGTGGCCAATGCATTCTCCTGATTGAGTGATTGGTAGTGTACTTTTGATCAGATGTTATTGGCTGGTATCTTGTTCATGAAGGTGGTGGTTTTCAATTGTTTTGTGAAGCAAATTCAATGAATGGACATTTTTGGGTTTCAATGGTTTTGCATAAGTAATGAAAAACTGTTGTCTTTTAGGTTTTTTTGCAGATAATTCTCTTAACTATATGATAAAGGAAAACCTGTACGATTCTGGATGGTTGGCCACACTAATGCGTGCCCTGAATGCAGCTGCTACATGTCCTCCTAAAGCGTGGAATGGAACTGACATTTAATGGTCCGGGGAGTGTTGTTTGAAACCATCGGATGTAACATTTAATTATCAGTAATTTGATTATGTACCTTTGTGTTAATTTATACTAATGGAAACTTAATTTTTTTTTGATAAATTAATTTCCAAATGTTGTACTGCACTATGCAGGTTTGGGGATAATTTTTGGCGTACCTGCATTTATTATTAATACATGTAAGCATCACAGTGTTGATTTGTTAGTTCTCTATATGCATTTATCTTATTTGTTATTTTTTTTTTTTTCATGTTTTGCTAGTTTTCTCAACTGACTTCAATGGAAAATATTTTTTAATTCTGTAATTATTTTGAACAGCGATGGTTTATGCAAGTGTGTATGTCGTTAATTTTCTTTAAATTTACTTCATGTAATATTGGGAACTTTATTTTGTGTATAGCTATTAGAAAAAACTGAATGATATCAACTGTTTTTAATGGCTGTGAATGTAGTCCAGTACATAGTCAACAATGCCTTGAAAACTTTTAATGAAATAGAAAAAAGTTGTAAAGAGTGTGAATTTGAGAATATAAAGCAATGCAGATCTGGGTTTTTATTTTGTGTTTGTACGCTTAGGCATACATGTATCTATTTAATTTTTTTGTGTGTGAATGTAATCAAAGAGTTTATACATTAATGTGCACTTGCAATCTCTGTTTACCTCAATTGTGTTAAGCCCTGCAAATATCATATGATGTTGTTATTGATTTTACACGGGTTTAAGATGTGAGTACGCCTTTAAGATTTTTTTATTAGTATGTAGTGTATTGCTCTATTGGGGTTCACTGCTTTTGCCTTCAATTTCTTGTAAGATCTGAGGTCTAGTCATGACAGATTTTCTTATTCTCAAAGCTTTTACTTGTGTAGCTTTATTAGTTGGCAGTTAGTTGCTGTAATTTTTGGAACCTGACAGTAAGGCTTGGGTCTTAAAAGAGGTGTGTAGAAAGTAAAGAAAAATATGTGATAAAACTGATAAAAAGCCTTGAAAGTTTTTACTTACCAAGTGAAGAACTTCAGTGGGTTAGTGGTGCTGTATAATTTTTTTAATAAGAACCCCTTTTCTTACGCTATTCAAGGGTGCCTGAAAATGTTTTTATAAGCGAGAAAGTGTAAAATGTGGGAAATGTATGAAAAATTCCTTTTTTTTTTCCCTCAGAGTACTATGATATTATAAGACCTGAACATGACATACTCTGATATTCACATAATTATTCATTAAGAGTGTCTGCAGCATATTTAAAGAGAAGAATTAACATTAAAGTCCCATATTTTTATTCTGTATAGGTAACTGTATATACAGTATTTGTACATATTTTCATTAGCAATTCATATTAACGTCACACATTTACAGATTAAGAATAGTACTAAAAAATCAGTACTTTATCACAAAGAATAAGGAAAGTGAACTATCACAAAAGTTATGTTTATATAAAAAAAAACACAAAGCACGGTTTATCAAAACACTTCTTCAGTATTTCAAAAAATAAACCACACTAGACTCCATTTTCTTCAATGATTTTGTGATTTTTCACAACTGTGTTCAGAGTTGAAATAGGCACGCTTAACATCTCAGCGAGTGAAACACTAGTACCTTTGTGCTCGTCCGTGCTCTTTAAAATGTTTAGTTTTTCATCCATTGAGAAAGTTTTCCATCTTTTACATGCTGCACGTCAATAAAATATAGATAAAAATTTAGTTTATTACTCTAAAAAAAATACAAAATTTTATGCATATTGACATTTAAATTTGTTACTGACCATGTTATGATTAACAGACGTGGACAAAGATAAATACCGTAAATATAAATACAAACTGTACATATAAGTTACTGATCTTCAGTACAGGATTTATATTAACTGTAGCTCTAGCGTTGCGTGCTAGCATTTTCTCAAAGTCTTCCATTACTAGGCTAGTGTTGGCAGCCTGCCAATATCATTTTTGATGGAAGAGCACATAGAAAAAATCTAGGAACTATAGCGCCATTGTTCCCAAGAGCATTTTGAATCTCGTATTTTACATGAAAGTGTCATCTTCATATGTACATGATCAACACGTAATCATCAGGAATTTCTTGTATTGAGACAAATGAGTTTAAAACGGGACCGAAATAAAATGGTGTAAATGACAGGAAAACGTAAAAAGCGGTAATGTAAGAGTGGGGTTCTACTGTATTTTGTTGCTGATGTGTATGAAATGCTAGAATTTTTTGAAGTGATATTGTTATTTGCAGTGCAGATTCTTATGCATTTGTGATGGTTTTGTGGTGTTAATTTTCAGCTGGTGCATTACAAAAACCTTAGATGTGTGTACTATCTGAGCAGAATTAAATGTAAAGCCTTGTATTTTATCAAGAATGCTTTATTTTGTGTGTTGTTGTGAATTCTGGATAATAATATTTTATTCTCATTTAATGTGGTTATAATAAATTATTGTATTTGTTTCCTAGTTTATCCATTAGGTTTTTAGTACCTACCAAAATTGTAGAGTAGCGAATTGTATAGTGAAACTAGCACTGATTCTGTGTAGCTACACACTACAACTGTGGGCGTTTTGCCTAAATTAAAAGTTGAATCTCTGTACAAAATATATTTCAGTATTTGTACAGATTCGTTATACACTCGCCAAAAATATTTTGTAACGCGATGCCTTATGCAAATTAAGGTAAAGTGAATATGTGCAACTTACAGCCTATCTAATCCCTGAGGGCATGTACGCCATTCAAAACCTGTATTAGACATGGCAATTGTGTAAAATACATAAGCCTTTCTTAATAATAACTTTAGGGAAAACATGCATGAAGAACAGTGTTTGCTAAAGTATTGATGACAATTGTTGGTGCTTCCCATCCCAACCAAGGCATGTGCGGTCATGCGAGAGCAGGAATGCACCCGGTACCACACAAAACAGCGCAACCAATAACCAATGTGCAACCCCATTAATATATTGAATATGGCCCACGCTACAGTCAACTAAGTATTTAATGTATTTTTTTTTAAACATTATGAACTATATTGATAACCATTACCATTAGAAAAAATTGTCATTATAAACAATGCGTGTTTTAAACATTCCATATCCATTTCACTGATGCGGCCTTGAGGAAAGTTTGAAACACGTTTTCCATGCTAAAATAACATTGAACTCAAGTTATTTCTTGGTAGGGGGTTGGCAACTGATCTCCATTGTGCTACAGGGCTCAACGCATTCTGCGGAGCCCTCACGTTCAAGCAACTATCCAACAACTTTTCAACCATAATGTTAAGAGTACTTAACTCACCTTCCACGAGCATTGCAATAAAGTACGCACCACCACGTGTGTAATGACATGTATCATCAGCCGAAGCCGGCACACGTCTGAAACTAGGGAACCATCGGTTACAACCATGTCCGCAAGCTACATGACTATTAAACCTACTTCAGGATAACTGTAACTTGACTATTAAGCTTACTTCAGGATAACTGTAACTATCCAGTGACATAGAGCGTCAAACATGTATGTGCACTGCGGTGAGCTCTGATTGCTTGTGTGTGAAAAAGGCTGTGTGTGTAAATAGTTACTTGAAAGTCAATATAAAAAAGACCACAGTGTTACAAATGTTCACCTGATTGTTGTCGGTTGTAACCACAAAGCAAGGAAGATAAGGGGAGACAACCCATTTCCAGTTTTTAGTCTTGTTACAATGAACAAGTTGGGCATGACTTTAATAACCAAACAGTTCTAAATGACTAAAAATGGTTCTTATTAGATTTTGTACTGATGCAATTAACACTTGCACTAGTTTCTTTGAGCTATATTAAAAATTCCCTGAAAACAGCATAGAGATACGATGAAGATGCACAAACACTTTCTGAGACATAGACATTCCCTAACATTTTCATTTTTCGTATGATGTACGTAAATAATTGCGAAGTGATTTCTTGTTTGAATTCTTTGAACAGGGGACAGAGGAAGAATATCTTCTTCCCTGTGCCAATCTCTAAAATACAGTAAGATTACAAAAGCTAAGTTTGTAATTAACCATCTGACATGTATGTATTTAGATATAGGTGAGTGTCATTAATTTTTTTATGAATACACAAAGATTTATTGAATGACTTAGAAAAATAAATCAATGTTATAAATACTTGAGGTGGAACACCAGACCATGCCTCATTACAGGAGTTTCGGGTTGTTCTTCAAGTATTTCAAAATATTTTCATTACTGTGAATTTTTTTAATGTTTCGTGCAGTGGCGTCTCGTCAGGGCAAGCAAGGCAAGCAGTGCTTGCCCAGGCAGTTTCCAGACAATGTATTTTTTAAATAAATATTTTATTTAGAATAGTATTTTACTTTGGCTCGTGCAGTTAGGTGTATGTATTTTTTACATTATCTTCTTGGGACCCAGTACTGTGCGCTATAAGAAAAGAATTCGTTGACACACAAAACATGCTGTTTTAGAAGCGTTGCTAGGTTTAGAAGCGCTGGTAGGACCGCTTTCAGCAGGAAGGCTGCCGCAGTAGTTTCCTTTCGGAAGGGGGGTGGCATGGTACAAAGGTTCGAGGAGGGGATTGGCTGTAAAAACACGTGGTAGAAGCTACGAAGGTAGCGATTTCTTGCCGAACTGAAGCGAACATGGCCGAAGCAGACGGTGGAATTATTCCGCCGACTGCTTCGGCTATGTCCGCTATAGTTCGTCAGGGCAGGTGGCGAGGTCGCGTTTCAGTCGGCGATCGTCTCTTGGGGCGCGCGCATCTCTCTCGCGGGCTGTTGGCTGGGAGTTCCCTGCGCCCTATTGGGTAACCAAAGGCTGGCAGTGCGTGGGGGATTTGTAGGCGTACGGGAGGCGGCCTAGCAGTGCCAACTGCTACCGACCGCGTCCCGCGGGTGGCGGATACGGGAGCCCAGCTCGAGAGTTGCAATCTCGCTGGGGTGGCTGTGAATAACCAATAGCAGTCCGCGGACCAATGGCCGGCCTGTGGAGTCGTTATCACGGTTATCGGGGTATAAGGTAGCCTGAATGTAGCTCGGCGCGTGGCAGGAAGCAGTTCCGTCGGTGAAGGCACCGCAGGGGAGCTCGATGTGCTGAAAAAATGCGAAGTGTAGTCGAACTGCGGGCTGGAACTTGCGGAGCTGTGGACTGCCGCGCGCGCAACGGAACTGAACGGCATCGGAACTCTGAAGGAAGAGATGGCGGCGCCTTCAATTTGGGGCCCTGTTGGAGCCAGTGGTAGCCTGGGCGGCGCGACCTTCAACCGTCCCGGGAATTTGGAGGACAAGAGGGTCCGACTCGCAAGATACTTCATTCGCCTGAACGACTTACCCCCACCTGGCTTGAAAGGTCGTTGGCTGTTGACTGGAAGAAGGAAGATGAAGATGGTGCAATGTCAGGCTGCCTTTCGCCCCGTGCGCCCGCAGTTCGAGCCGGTTTACTGGCTCGTCTGCCCACTTCTGTCTTAACTGTGGCTGCCTGGGCAGCTGGGCTGGGCTGACGAGTGAAGTCGCCCGCCCCTGGGGGCGCATGCGCCCCTGGCTAATAATAACCTAGGAGTACCCAATATTTAAATGCGGGCCGCAAGGCCCAAGCACCCAACTCCAGCATGGTTGATTTTTCAGCCCCTCCAACTCTTCTTACCTGGACCCTTCTTCCCTCTTGTCCAGTAGTTACCTGCTTGCTTAATGCATGTTAATTGATCCCCGCATGACCCGGCCCAGGGCTTTCTCTGTGTCTAGGCAGGTTTTACCTGAGTCACATTAGCTAGCTTTTAAGCTAGGCGACCAATGGGGCGTCAGTCATGGTGCCAATTGCAGCCATGGCTGGCCAGTAAACCCAAATAGCACACGATGCACGCGCCCTTGTCCTGCATGGTTAAAAACCCGCATGGTAAAGTGTATAGGCTTCGGCCTGAGACACACAGGTCCTCCCCTAACCTGGACTCTCCCCTACACACTTAGAATAATAATTTAGGCTAGGAAAAAAATTTAATTGTGGCGTTTCAGGAATGGAATGATTACGTGCCAGTTTCTTGGTACACGTACCAGTTAACAGAGTTTCTGATCACGTATGAAGATAATTTCTTTTGTGTTGGTACAAAAAATACCAACATTTAATTTTTACTATTCTAGTACATTTTTATGAGGTTCTTCTCTTTATTTTAAGTACTTTGCCATGTGTTGTCTGTTTATATATTTTGTACCAGATATCGATGATACAACACTCCCACTTAGTATATAAATAATGTAGAGTAGGTATTTTATTATCAGAATAATGTATGTCAAACATTATTATTTTTCAAAAATAGTTTATAATTTTTAAAAAAATGTCTTTTTTTCTACCTGTGGAATAGTCAATGTTCAGTTAAGAAAACTACTTAGGTAGCACCCTTTTGTACCTTGAAATCCATATTTTCCGGGGGGGGGGTGCCCGGAACCCCCCCCCCCCCCCCCCCATCACCCACCCACCGGCCGTGTTTTGGGGTGAACGGAGTTGTTGCTTTCCTTCATGTAAACCTCACGCTTCGCCACTGGTTTCGTGGAATGAAATGTAGGAAGATGGGAGTGCAAAACAAATTAAATAAAAAATGTATCACTTGAGAAAGTTTTTTTTTTTTCAAATTTAGCATACCTATTATAACTTCTACACTAGAAAACCTAATTGTTTCTTAATAATCGTATTAATGTTCTGTAATTAAAATATGGATGTAAGATATAGTTTTGCTTTTGCAGTTCACACTTAAAATACCTACATTTTGTTACTCATGTTGTCTTAGTTTGTCTGTAAAATAACAATTGTTAGGCTGTCAAATTGAAACCAATTGGTCGAAACTACATGCTAAGTGCTTATATAAATCTTTAGTAGACAATACTAAGAATTATCCCCTACAAACTGTAATCCTGGCTACAGCCCTGATTACTTCCCAGCCTTAAAATTCCACATGTGATTTTAATTTAACTCTAAAAAGGACATTACACAGGCAGTTCTTCTGAATGAAAAGTTAGTTCCAGAACCCAATATATTTTTTCGGGACTGACTTTCATTACGAGCCACAAGCTAATTAGAATTATCTATTCCATCCAGGGATAAATGAGTAGTTCGTAAATCGTAAAAGGGCAAATACTTAGCTTGTGAAGACATAAGTGACAAAGCACAATGTACAAATTGTTTTCTCCTTTGCAGTTATACGTGGCAAAGATTTTAAGAAGTGTTTCTGTGGACAGGTGTTGAAAGTTGTACAGTACATTTTGTATGTAGTATCATTATTCTAAAAAAAAAAAAAAAGGTAAATTATTATTTACAAATTTTAAAAATTAATTTATGATTGGATTGAGGAAAGAAAATTATTTTGTTTGGAAAACCATTGTGTGCTGTGGTACAAAATAATTTTAGTCAACTTTTAGTTAAAAATTTACTACAGTTTTTTTACTTCTAAATTTTGAATAGGAAATTAGTAAACTGTTCAGAGGTGCATCTACTAAAGGTGCCAGGAGTTTAAAATATGTGTATTTTATAAAATGAGAATGTAGGTATCTTCTGCATTTACAACTTTTTTTTAAAAAATTCTTATTTTTTAAAATATTTATCTAAGAAACAACAATACATGCTAAGTGAAGCGACAGTCTGGGTCTACAGATCAGGTGAGGCAATAGATACATAGACTGTTCCGCTGCATTGCTGCACAGTAGGCAATGCAAGGATTTGCCACACACACAAATATATTCAAAATTTCCATGTATTTACAAAGATAGTTAGCAAATATTGCTTAATTATAGCTTAAAATGAAGAAAAGCAAGTCCAGCCCTTTTCATTTGCTTCCAGTTGCAGAAAACGACTGGGAGGATACCTCTAAATAAAAATGGGTAATTTATGATTACAAACCTCAAAACAATCTACTCAAGTTACACAGTATTGTGACAAACATGGCCTTGATAGGAGAAGATGGCTAAGTATGGTATGTACAGCTGATTGGAATAAAATGGTTTGAATTTTAATATAAAACTTGCTTGTAAAACTTAGAAATTCTTTAACTGTAATTCTCCTGTACCTACGCTATGTTAATTCAAGATGTAGTTTTTACTCACGCTTATTGAACTAGCGAAGTTTCTTGGTTGGATGTATTTTTGAAACTATTTAACTATTATTAATATAAACATGCTCGTCACTGACTGACTATTACACTACATTGTACCATAATTTTTCTACTTACCCCGCTTCGCTTACCATATTTTTTTGTGTGTGTTAAGAAGTTTGTTTGAATTTTTCACCAAAAAATGGCAGTAGAATTTTCAAAATTTTTTTTTTTCATTTGTGAGTTTTTAATCATTCTTGTACTTGTCAAATTTGATTTTAACTTTGCAAAGTAAGTAAATATTCAATTTATCAATTATGATCAATATAAATAACCAAATTTATCTTTAGGCTTACGAAGATTGTCATGCTGACAAATGCGCAAACATATATGAATAAGAAGCTAATCAATTTGATTGATGGTAACTCTCAAATCTATTATAGTGCTGGTTCTGTTGTCATTGAATCTCCAAATGATGCACTCAATTTCCCTGTCGAATTCCTCAATAAGTAACTCCGTCCAACATGCTTCCTCATGTGTTTTGCTTATGAAAGGTGTCATCACGTTGCTGAGAAAATTGAGCCCTAAAAAAGGGCTTTTACAATGGCACTTGATTGATTGTTGAAGACCCTGGACGAAATTTGATAAGAGCAAAAATAATTTTAATACGCAATCACAATGATATAGTTCTAATTCCCAGGATTGATCTCTCTCCAACCGACACAACATTAGCCTTTCATGTTAAAACGCCGACAAATTCCGATCATTCCTGCGTACGTTATTACTAGAGACCTGCAAAATTCGCGGATTCATTGACCTCTAGGATAGACTCCACAGTCCTTAAAATACTCGCGGAAATGACACCTGTTAATTGGCTACTGACGCGTGAGACGTCTCAACTAGGCTGGCCGTAATTCGGCACTTTCTTGGTTTAGTGTTTCCCATTGGTTCACAGTTCCCCGGATAAAATGTGGGCCAATCGCAGAAGCTGTATGAAGGTATAGTTGTTTTGATGCTAGCTTATCGCGAATTGAATCCGCGAATTTTGCATGTCTCTAGTTATTACAATAAACAAGGCTCAAGGCCAGTTTGAATCAATTTGGAGACCCCAATATATTCACTCGGCCAATCGTATGTGGCTTTGTGCTTTGTGACGACCAAGAGTTGCAAGTCAAGTGAAGGTGTATATTGAATGACCAGAGACAATTCACACGCAATGTAGTTTTTCAGATGTACTTCATCAAAGACAATATTTTTTGTCAAATATTTTCATATTTCATATATAAAAATAAATAATTTTCATTTGCGCAGTATTAGAAGATATTGAATTTTAAAGAATATTTCGTGTATATTAAATTGTGTTCGGTATATTCATCATTTTTCAACGGGCGCTTTACGCGCCTACCGTCGCGTCGTTTGCGGAGGATCGTGCGAGGCGGACGTCACGTTGCCTTGCAAAGGCCTGCCAACACACCGGCGCCACCCTTCGCCGAGCACGACGCGCGCAGAGAATAATAATAATAATAAAAAAATTCCCCGGCTGAAACGCTACCGGCACTGCGGGAAGCGGGAAGCTAAAAGCGCTAATTGCCACCTCCGGTGCTCTCAGTTCCCCTTCCCCCATTCCATAGAGCCACCCTTCGCCGGCGTGGAGAGCAATTACGTCGCGAACTGTGACGAAACATTTTCGGGCCCCTGTCGTTCCTCTGACGAGGCATTGCCACTGAGCACAAATTAGAATCTCGCGCGTTACAGTTTCTACCCCCCCCCCCCTCCTTTTCTCTAACACAGTCACACTACCTTCTCTAGCACTACACAGAACATTCGAAACTCCCCGTGCGAAATTCGGCGCGGCTCACGTGTAGCCCGTAATTTTATTTAAGTCTTCGAACAAGCCGGTTTCTCTAAGAAGCCCGGCAAGCTTGATAGTCGTGAAAATTATGCTATGGCCGAGTTGAAACAACGCGAGGCAACACGCAATTCTCGATTTTAAAAAAATGACCAACCAAATCAGCGTTATTTTTATCTGTATCCGAAAAGTTGACGGATGAAGTTCACCTGGGTTGTTCGAACCACTCTGAAACGCCGGACGCCAAGGGGTTTAAGGAAACACCCCTGAGACGCCACGAACCCCAGACCGCCACAAGTCCCACATGACACAAACTGCGACGTGATGTGCCGCTGGGTGCACTGAACACACACGTAACAGGGTCGTAGCCAGCATCTTGTAAACCATTAAAACAATTTTTTTTATGATTAAGTTTTCTTTTTGAGTTTTAAAAGAAAATTGTAGCACTAAAATTTCAAGGACCTTCTAGAAATTTAGACAGTTAAAGTAGGTAATGATTTTGCTTGAGAAAACAAAAAACAGAAGATTTTATATTTCGGTTTTTATTTAATGGTTTCGATACTTTTTTTCTTTAGTCAATTGTTTGATATTGTCGTTAAAACAAAGTCATAACTACATACATATATGCTAATGTTGTTTAATACACGAAACACATGTCAAGACATGCTTACAATTAACACGCGTGCAAAATCGGCATTAAATATAGACTTCTTACAAACACAATTCCTGCCGCTTCTATGTATGAGGCATGTTGGGCTAGATGAGGGAGGAAATACATTTATTGTAGCCCACTATGATGATTACAACAATCCTACCAAAGCTCTCTGTAACCTTATGAAGTTAAGTTGCTGTAAATTTCTTATTCAATCTTAATTTTTGAAGTGAAAACCTCTTTAGCCGCGTTGAGCGATTTTCGGTAGGTGCAAAGCTTAAGGGTTCGCGTCACCGACCTGCTAGTGACGTGTTGCGCCAGACTGGCGACGCGCAGCGGCCTGTGTACATGTATAGGCATATATACACTAATACATTGTATATACTCGTCTGTATCATGTGCGTGTTGGACTCTTTTTGGATGGGTAAAATCTTGTGAGTTCGCGTCACCGACATGCTGTAGTAGCAGTAAGTGAAGTTAAACTGACCAAGTGAAAAGTTTAATATGTGTATACTGTGCATTGCCCAGTGAACACATGACCTAGGTCTGATATCACTGTTAATCATAGATAGGTAATGAATTTTTACGTAATTTTGACATACCACTGACATCTGTTGTGACTATAAAATGATGTACGGATAAATTATATCATGCTGACATCATACTGATATTTATAGAAATCGAGGTATAGAGAGCTGAGAAAATCTGTATGAAATCTTGTGAAGCCCTCGCCCGATAAAATAGAAATCAAAAATTTCAATTTTCTTAATTTAAAACCAATTGTTTACAAATAATCTTCCAAAAAGTAAAACAAGAAAATAAAAAAAGGATATATTTTATAGCCAATAAGATAGAGTCCAACTTTTATTTATTTGCAAACTACGTACATAATAATTTTACATGTGATCGTGACCTTTTACTCCTTCTCTCTTAAATATTCGACATAACGCATTGTCATTTGTAGAGGCGTGCTGTACAACTACTAGTAAAATGCTAAAATGTAAGTCGGCTGCGTAGCGTTGTGGATAGCGCATAAGACTAGCGAACCTTAGTTACTATGTTCGGATCCCGAGAGGTACAATTTTTCGTCTATTATTTTTTGTATTATAGTCACATTGAATTATTTTATTATATGTTTATAATTTATTAATAATTATGATTTCATAAATAATCATCTCGGTCCTTTATGAAGTTATTTACATATGACTGAGTTTGCACTTATGTTGAAAGTTCCCATGACTGGCTATTTTTTTTTTAATTTAAATCCTTGAAGGGAGAGGTCTGGACCCACGAACCTCCCCCTTGGCTACGTCCCTGCCCCTAGCTTAGTAAAGGGCCCTATCACACGATGGAGATTTTATGAAAGTTTCGGTGCAAGTTGCCGTGCAAGTTTTAGCAGACAGCTGGCTGTTGCGACAGCAGGTTCCGTGCAATTGCCCCGTGCAATTTTCTGTGGAGGGTTTGGTTCGTGAGCCAATCAGGTGGTAGCAGTGGGGCGCCCCCTAGTGATGCAAGTGGCAGTTATGTTTCATACTAATTGTTTAATAAAAGCGGTAAATATGTGGACTCCTGAAGCTGCTACGGGGTTATGCGATAAATATGGAGACTTTACCGGTTTATTAAACACAAAATCGGCAAACTAGCACAGTGAAACCATCAGAAATAGTGCTTTGACAGATACAGCAAAACATGCGTGTGAAGTGCGTCCGGAAACTACAGTTTCAAAACCCGTTTCGTTAGCCCCTCTTCCCGCAGTGCTACTTCTTCTGTGATCATTGTTGTTGCCGCACTTTGAAGTAATTTCCATCATATTTTAGCATTTGTTTACAGTCTCAGATCGCAAACGTTCAGCTAGGCCTGAACCAGACACATTCTACGTAAGATAGCTTCTTCCACAGAAAAAAAAAAGCAGCCACCAACAGACTGAACTTCCACCACTAATGCCATTGCAGATATAACGTCACCCAGTAGGAAGTTGTGGCAGCCATCTCCTAGAGTGTGTTGCCACCATATTATTTTAATTTTTACCCGCTAGAGTGCACTGGTATTTATTGCCAGGGCACTCGTCATCTTGTCGGCCGTCTTGACCGCCATCTTGAAAATCTTTATTTTTTTAGCTAGAAGTTTGGAAAAAAATCAAAAATTCATTAGAAGAATCGCTTAATAATTTACTGATTGATTCAAACGAGTCCTGTTCTCGTTTCGATCCCTGGACTATTAAAAAAAAAGTGTAATTTTTGGTAAAAAAAAAAACCCTTATTAAAACATGGTGAAAAATCCTAAAAGTGGCTTAGATTCAAAGTCTACCAGCCTCCAGTAAGCCGTTGATGAGATATTGAGTGTAATATTGGAAATTCGTAATAAGTGACCTAGAAATAATGGGAAAAAAAATTAAAAACCTTAAAATAAAAAAAACCCTATTAATGTAATGGATGATCGATATATTTACGTCCTTGGTTAGATTCTCAGCCATTTAATAAATTTTCAGTTATGTCATTAATAATTTCCTCTACGAATAACGACTCAATACAAGATACCTGTCCGACGAAATTAATACATTGTCGCTGTGCATACCATGTAGTAATAAGGTTTCATACCTGGAATACCTTCCAGCCAGGTCATGTACAATTTTAGGTGTATAGGCCCAAGTGTCTTCGAACCAAGAGGCCAGGACATCTACAATGTCTGTCGTATAGGCCAAGTTTACACGAACGATTAGGTCTTATTTTTTTCGATACTTGGCATTCCTTTCAAACAAGTAGTGACCTATTTCAAACAGACAAGAGTCTCCGAACTGTCAGACCAATTTTATGGATCTAATCTAATACAAGACCAAGAGGTTTTGTTTCATAACACAAGTATTTAGTCCTGACGATAGATTGACTACGTAACTCTGCACTAACATTCAACTCAGTAGGATACCAGCAGTAGGATACGATCACAGGATACGCTCTCATCAGAGAGTTACGACTGGTAGGATACGACTGATAGGATATAATAGGATTCTAGGAGAATTAATTTTTAATATAAACAATATTACGAGAAACAAAACTTTTTTTTGCAATCCAAAAATTGATTTATTTTTTCAATTTTATTCACAAGCAGGTAAAACAGGTCATTATTGTATATACCCTGAATTTATTAGTTCACGGAGTATGGTGGCTACTTCGTTAGAGGTGTGAAAAGTTTCCTTTACTAAGCAAAGCAAGTATAAGTGCTAACCTGTCGACTAACATGTTTGGATCTTCCCATGTCGTGTAATCAATCTCTTCCGCTGCTGTCATCTTCCTTGCATGCTGACCCTCTCAGTGGAAAATTGCTCCTTTGTGGAAAATTGCCCATCTAGATTTTTTTTTAGGAAATAACGGGAAATTTTCCTTCAAAACGGTATATTTTCCCTTGAAAGAGGGATATTTTGGCGAATTTTGAGTCATTTTTGAGGGATTTTGAGGAATTTGCCACAAAAATGGCCACCGTGACGTCACAATCCAAGATGGCGGCCGCACCACAAGCACCACCTAGTGAATCCTGTTCCAGAAAATATTTTTTCTATACTACTCTTAGACAATTCTATATTTTTATCCCTGTTGAATAAAGAATACATTAGTTGTTTTATTTTTTTCAATAAATAATTTATAGACGTTAGCAAGGAAAGTACCGCGTTCTTGATAATTAAAAAAAAAAGCTCTGAAAAAGAACCGTTAAGAAACCACAAAACTTAAAAGCCATAACAAAGCTCCTCACGCAATATGGTGAAGTGCATGTTTTAAGGTGCAGTTATTGCTTATTGCGTTTCCGGGTTTCGGACTGTGTAGATCGAATAACTAACACTTTAGTAAACAATACCTCTTTTTTTTCGGGAGTGGGGGAGGGGAGAGAGAGAGAGTCGTAAAAAAGGCCTTTCATATATCTGACTTTTTATAGGTACCTGGCGCCAATTTTTCTCTCTCCTGTTTTGACAGATGTGACCCGCACGTTTCGAATGAAATATTCGCAGTGCACCTGCACAAAGAGACGAATGTGATTGTTGCCCAGCGAGCGTGAGATAGAATAAAAACGCTTTGAAGCGAGGGTGACGAAACAACAGGGCGCGCGCGAGTGAAATTTTCATTGTGCCCCGCAGAGGCAAAACAGCCGGTGCTAGAGAACCAAAAATGGCTATCGATACTGTATCGCATCACAGCCTTTCCGTCGAAATAATTGTTTCTTAAGGCTCGGTCCACGCACCATGTTTTTTTTTTTTTTTTTTTTTAATTTTTACGATACGCGCGTGGCATGCAACAAAAAAATTACACGATGAAAAAGACCTACATAAAAATAAAAATTACATATGTGCTTTTAAATATTATAATATAGTGATTGACGTTGAACAGTGTCCATATAGTAAAAAAAAAACCCATTTATTTGTTGTGAATATTAATGATAGAAATTGTGTTTATAAACTTTTTAAAGTGTATTTATAAAAGCGAGGTTATGTTCCCGTATGTATAACGATATCAGGTTGCCTGTAAGCTTCCATTATCACTGGCAGGGAGTGTCTGTGGAAGGTTTAGTAGTCTCCTGACCGTTTTCATGGGAGTGTTTGTGGGGTTGTGTTCCCGTATGTATAATTTATTTGCATTAAAAATTATCGCATTATTTAATAAATAATGAACATTAATAAATTAGAATAAACATTAAGCATATTTATTGATGCACATTATTATTATAAAAATGATCCCGCTTATTTTACTAAATTAAACAATTAATTTTATGTATGTGTTTATATTAATATTGAATACTGAGTATTTGTTACAATTATTTAATTTGATTGAATTTATATTTTACCAACCGTATTTATATCACTCTACATCTTTTTATTATTTTATTTCTATTTATTACTTGCATGCAAAATTATGTTTTATCACGCCAAGTAAAGTATCCCTTCTAACGCGCTTACATAAGTATGGGCACCCATTTTTTTTTGTAAATTTTATCTTCTAGTCAGTACTCATATTTAAGGGACACATGAAATTTAACAACTATACATTTTTTTTTGTTCTGTCACAAATATTTTAACAGGTATTTACTAAGTGTAATATCATGGGTGTAAAATGACCCGCAAGTGATAATAATTACGAACACTTGCGTTAATTTCTCACCTTTTATATTACACATAGTGGATATCTGTTGCAAATATTGGTGACAATATAACAAATGCAGGAGGTATCGTGTTAGAATTTCAGAAAGAGCTCATAAATATAACTCGATTCTACAAAATTTATAATGATTACTTCATTCAGGCTTTTTTCTCACAAAGGTATCTGCTAAATGCTTAGAAAATAAAATTAATAGAAACCAACAGAATTATTATTTTATTTGTGTATTAAAAATTTAGATTATAAAGTAAAAAAAAACTTTAAATAAAACAATACATTTCTGAGATATGGTATTACAGCTAATTATTTATTTGTTATGTTGCTAATGAAGTCACTTTAGTAATCCTACATATTTTTTTTTGTGAGAGGTAACATTAAAACAGCCACTTTATTAGAGACTTCTCTAAAAGCACCGCGCCAGATTGTGTTTTTCTAGTAGGATGCTAAAAGGCAATTAGAAACGAGACCAGTTTGTCTGAAACGAAAGCTTCTTAATAATTACCAAGTGTAAACAGTGCTTTATGCGGCTAAAGTGCATGCAAATGGCAGCTCCCCACCCCTAAACCTAATGTAAATCACTGGACGAAATCCATGAAGTGACATAGGTTTTCCTCGTTTCCCATGACGACCACGTCAGTGTTCCGCGACATCTCTAGTTAACCGGGACACTACCGTCTTTTCAGTTGGAAAAGAGAACGTACACAAACGTTTTCTTGAAATATCGTTGTTTTAAGTATGTTATGAAAACAAGTCCAACTTTCATAACCACTGAGTTTGTTAAGATATACAGTTGTTAAAGAAAATAGTGCTTTATGAATTGAAGTATGAAGGGCACACGCGAAATTATACTAAATTTACGGACATCTAACGAAGAATGCACCTCATATAAACGAAGGTTCCACCCCCCCCCCCCAAAGCCGTAATCTCAGATAACGGTTTTTTTTTATAGAAACTACGCCTGGTTCAGACTTCGAGTTGAGTGTTTCGTTGTAAACAGGGTAAACACAAGCGTGGGAGAATAAAAGAAGGTTTCTTGATGTATATCAAACACAATTTTGAAGGTTTTGTTAATACAATAAGATTATTAGTGTTGATTAATTTTAAAAATAAGTTAAATTAGTACCACAAATTTTCGAAGATTAACCGCGAATTTACGCAGATCCCTGTATATGTTTGTAACACTTGGTAAATGTAAAGGTGAAATTTTTTATCGGTGCGCTTAGATTTATCACAATTCCTGGCATCACTGTGCGCCACATGTACACGAACACTGTTGAGCCCGTGAGGTGGTGGTTTGCGAAAGTAAAATACGTCAGCACACGTGAATAAACTCGCCAGCAATAAAGTGAGGACGGTATCGGTATCGATTACCCCGTTACCCGCCGCTGCTGAGGACGAACTTACCCACACGAAGTTCCTGTTTCGGTTCCTCTGCGCATCATTAACATGCGCCACGTGTCGAGAGTGATGGAGAGGTTAGTTAAGGCATGAGCCGCCCTCCGACGAGCCGGGCGCTAATTAGGGGGAAGAAGGGTTGATGAGGGGGGGGGGGGGGATGTGGTTTATGAGCCGTTAAAGCTACCGTGCTGAATCGCTTCGTTCGCACAAATCTCAGGATAGAACTGATACCGCAGCACTGTAAGAAAAGTATGTAATTAGTTCTAAACATCCTCATGAAACGTAATAGACGCAGTATAATGCCAGTAACCTACACAGTTTCATTCATGACGAAACTATACAATTTAAGAATTTTTTAAGTGGGTTTGTATGTACCTAATTAATTTAAATATATATTAAACGTGCAGATTATTATCTCCCATTTCAGTGTAAGTACTCGGTTAAATACGTAACTTGGACGAAATCACTCTCAAATTACCTGACTTTCACTCCACTAGGAACAGCATTTTGGAAATGCTAAAACACGACATATTTATTTTGAATGTAAAATATGTAAAATTTTAAATTGTCTTGTTTGATTTTTCTGTATACACGGAATTAATAATAAAAAAATTAAACTTTCACCTGAAAACAGATATAATAATGAAAGACTGTAAAACCCTGGCTTCATTATTCTTATTGTGAATAGTTAACAAACTTTGTTTGGAGAAAGTTACATGCTTGAACCTAAACAGAAAAAAATTATCAAACATTCCATCCCCTGTGGTGAATAAAAAGTTGCTAACTTTATTTTCTGTGTAAAATTTGTATGGGAAAAGTCCTTACTAACGCTCTGTTGACCAAACTTGTTGTCCCTGTATTTACAACTTTAGGAATGAAACATTTGGTTTATTTATTTTAAATATTCTTTAATTTTCAATTTAGATTAAAAATGCTAAAATATATTAACTCTTGCTTAAATGTTTTCAATATATGCTTAAGTAAGAAAGATTTTTAACCTCATTAAAATAAATAAACGAATGGATAGTCATAAAAGGCTGTATTTTGGTGTGGTTTTCATGCCACGTTTATTTTATCCCATTTAAGTAGACTCAAAGTAATGATTATTTTATTATTAAACCGAAATACAATTTCTCGCCCGGATAAGCGAGCAAATCTCGAAGATTTCGTGGAAACACGCTACGTGTAAGGCCTACTAATGCCCAGTTTCGTACTTTCCACTGTAACGATAAGAATATATAAACTTGATTTCATAACACCAAATAACGCTCGTTGCGCCTCTCGAGGAAGAATTTCCTGACAGTTTTAAGAGGAGTTAGCAGTTTTTATGCTAAACCCCACACATACATATCTCAATTTTGATTAACTACGGATATGTGATATTTTTATGTAAAACAAAAAATTCAGCAGAGTTTTTCGTTTGTATGTAACATAGTCCGCCCACTTGGTCTGATGGCTAGCATGCCTGCGGGTGGGCCTATTCCCGGCCGGAGAGGGAAGTTTCAAAACCTTCCCCCCGTGGAAGGCATTGGCAAACCACCGCAGAATCATTCTATCCTGGCAAGCACAGGGACGTAATGGCTGTTAACACCGTGGCGTTGTATGTGCTCACGTCTCCCAATAATGAGTAAAACGATTTATTCTCATCATATGTTACATTAAATTATACCACGTTCTTACTATTACCAGATGGCACAGTGGCACAATTACCGGAGAAAAAGGTTAAAAACACGACGGAAACCCAACCCAACAAATTAGTTTGCGAGTCAGAGAATTAAGCAGGGTCTAAATCCATAAATGTAGCTAGCTCTGTTCAGTAAAGCATCACCAAACAAATATTCTAGAATAAATTATAAAGAAAAAAAGGGGGGGGGGGAAGTTCTATCAATATATGTTAGCTTGGGAGGGAAAAACCTCTAACCAAGGGTGCGGTGTGTGTAGGTGTGTGTAGGTGTGTGCAGGTGTGCGTTTAGGTGTGTTGGTGTGTGCAAGTGTGTGCAAGTGTGTGCAAGTGTGTGCAAGTGTGTGCAAGTGTGTGCAAGTGTGTGCAAGTGTGTGTGCCCTTAAATGTCCAGTAAAACAAGAGAAGCTTTGAAGTCAGCTGTTAAGGCCCTTCCACACTGTCAAACATTTTCTTCTAACACCTTTCAAAAATGTTGTCTAACAAAGTTGGAGGGTTATGGTGTCAACGTAAACGCACAGCCAAGTTTGTTTGGCAAGTTGGATGACTTGTATTTCGATCAAATATTTTCGATATAGGGCAGGTTCCAAAATATGTTGGATGTTGGATGCAATCAGCCACTCAAAATCGCTCCTAGTGAAAAGGAAATGACATTCGTTTCAGTCACAACAATCTTTAAAATGGCGAGGAACACATGGTTGATTCAAGAGGTTATAAAAGTGAAATAGGAACTAAAATAATGTTAATATAAAGGTCTTGTGTGAAATAATTTTATGTGTTAAAAGGAAATTATTTGTCTAACTTAAAAAAAAGTCACTGAACTTGTATTTTATTATATAACGAGTATGCGAGTTAAATATAAACACATTCATAATTTATTTTTAAATGCACAATCAGCATAAGTTCAAAATTTATATCCAGCACGGATATGCATTTTAATTCCAAAATTAGATTAAAATAGAAAAGTTTGCGAGATACCTATCAGCTCATAAAAATAATTCGATAGTGTGACATTATTTTAAAATACTTGAGGTTAGCTGTCCAAATTTATGATGGAGAAAATGGAAGCTATTTCGCGTCCCATACTACCCTTTAGTGTTCTTAAGATGGGACAGTCTCTTCAGTTGTTTACTACCCCGTTAATCATTTTCGCATAGTTCACAGATAAAACGTTTATTATTAAGGACATCTGCGCATGATTTATGAGCCCACACATTGCACTCGCTGCACTTACGCCAGTAGGTGACATACAATGCAGTGCCGATGATACATACAATGCACTACTTTCCGTGATTTCATCAAATACATTGCTTTATTTGAAGAGTTTCCAGCACCGGTGGTTGAGAGATAGTCATTCTGCTCAATGTTTTTTTTAAAGATCTTGCGTTTTTCAGTTTACTTGAGTTTCTCTTGTGTTGCTAATTTTTCTATTAACTCAGCTTTGTACGGCGTTCCCGTCAATACCCTCTCCCACAAATATTTTCTTGTTCCTTTTTTACAACATTGGCAGCAAGAAGTGGACTAACATATTCAATCGCTAAACACTGTTGTACTATTGTAGTGTAGTCTGAAGATCCAGTTGTGCAGAAACTACGTCTGACTGACGTTCTCAGGTTTCAAGCGATTGGTCAGCTGCTACGTTTGTATCAATAGTTCTTGTTTTATCTTATGTTTTCAGCGATTATCAACAAACTTATACTTTTAAAAAGAGTTTCACACATTTTATGTAAGGAACAATTACTTTTGAGCTGCAAAAAAAATTGTTGATGTTTGAGGGTTTCAAACCCATAGATTTTATATTTTAATGGCGTTAGTTCTTGAACATGGCTTTGAAAAAAGCCAGATGAAACTTACTGACTAGAATACCTACAATTTTGTGGAGTATCAATATTTTATTTTTAAACTTTACCCCTTAGCCAAAAGTTGAGCTACAACATTTCATAACTTCTGGGAGCATGCACCTTTACCTTCCAATTAACCATAACTATTTCCTTAACACGCAAAACCAATCTGGCTATGAAGTACAGAGTCTTAGAACAGTGTCAGTGTTAGGAGTGCTGTCACAACTTAGAAACAAACAAGATAGAATCTTCTAAGTTATGCCTGTTATAAGTTGCGTGTTTCTAAGTTATGACGTTTTTAAGTTGTGTGTTTCTAAGTTGTGTGTTTCTACGTTGTGTGTTTCTACGTTGTGTGTTTCTACGTTGTGTGTTTCTACGTTGTGTGTTTCTACGTTGTGTGTTTCTACGTTGTGTGTTTCTACGTTGTGTGTTTCTACGTTGTGTGTTTCTACGTTGTGTGTTTCTACGTTGTGTGTTTCTACGTTGTGTGTTTCTACGTTGTGTGTTTCTAAGTTATGATCGTTCTAACTTATGACAGTTCTAAGTTACGTTGATTTTAACGAGGTTTCTAAGTTATGACTGTTCTAAGTTGTGTGTTTCTAAGTTATGTGTGGTTCCCTTTTAATGTTAGCACTCACTGCATACATATAATTAAATCTGACCTTCGACTATACTTAAATGGCAACGACTACATCTCAAAATGTTTTTTACAGTGTTATTCCAAAAAGGCGTAGGTATTACAGCTTCAGTTTGACATGCAACACTCTACGCAGAACTACATAATGCTATTATGTTTTTGTCTCCGGTCCTCTAAGCTTCGTCTCATTCAAATAAGTATTGTGAGCTGAGGTGTTAGATTCTATGTACAAAATAAAGTATATATTTTTAATAATGACTTATAAATAAATTTGGTATCATAGTTAAGTGAGACGAAACATGCACGTCTTTTGATTTGAAACTCTGAAAAATGTTCTTTCACAAATATAAAAATAAGATAAAAAAATATGTATGAGGGGAGGTGGAAATTACGCTTTTTTTATTATTATTATTTCGGTAAGCTTTTCCAGACAACGAACAATGTGGCGCGGAGAAACAACAAAGTAAGTGCTACATGTACATCAGAGAACATCATTTTTATTGCCTAGCGAGCAGCAGTTTGTTGATTTGTAACACACTCGACGAACGTTTGTGTGTTCAAAAGTCGCAAAGGGGCTGAATTTTCAGAATGATTTACTTAATTTTGCCTTCCGTCCTTTGTGCAGGTGTAAACCTTTCGCAAGGCGAAGAAAAACCAATGAAAACAAACTTTCTCTTTTGCCAATCGTTCCGCCACATTTTTTACGTTAAATAAAATATATTCCGCCCTCTCTAAATATATATGTATTTTTTTTTGCGTCTCAAAGCTTTGTTTACTGCTACGCGGTAACCAAATAAAGCTTTGGTTTCAAAACAAGTGGCAACTTTATTTCTTATTTTGTATCGCGGGAATATCATTCAATTAGCTGAATTGGTAACCTACCTAGCTGACTGCCATGCTGGTCGACGTATTACTTTGTTAATTCATATGGTACGTGATTGACAGCCCTACTTCATTATTTAGTCGCAGCCAGAAACATGGCAATCAGAGTGCTAGTGAATGACAATTAAATTTTCACAGTGACTACGGTTTCATGGGATGGTATTTTAACAGGATCGTCCTCTCTTTCCACTTATTTATAGAGTAGAAATGTTATTAATTTTGTGGTCCTGTCTGTCTGTAATATATTTTTGACATAACAAATACTCACATTCTATACAATTAAAAGCATTTAAAAAACCCACATTAAATGCAAGCAGTTACCGCCGACAAACAAAACCTTGAAAATCCTGCAATATTAAATCAGAAATCAAAAGCTGCATATGTGAAATATTTGATTGTTTTATAGGGCTATATTAAAGATTAGACTGATTTTTTTTTATCAAGGCTGAAAACAAAAAAAAAAACTACGCTCATCGTTAAAAAAAAAGCAAAGTCTCTACACGTTAATATATGGGTTTTTAAAAAGCTAACGCACCTTCCTTCGCCAAAAATGCTGTTCGTCACTAAGGAAAATGAAAGTCATATTAACTCAAACTCAAGGGAAAAAAATAATCCCGAATGAAAGAGTTTTTAAGTAAACAAAAAATACGTGACCTGGCTGAAAGGCAAGCAGTTTTGGGGTTCGTAAAAATACAGTCATTTTCTATGAACTTCCAGCAGATCGTTGAAATATATCTATGCCATGCTATGTAAAATGTTACGAGGCAGCTAAAGACGAGGCCAACCAGCCGGCTCGGCACGCGCCCCCCCCCCCCCCCTTGCGTGATGCCTAGGGAACCCCTCCCCCTCTCATGGAGCGGGCGCAACACTGGTTCAAGGACCCTCCACTAGCGAAGCCGCTTTCTGACAACCAACCTCGCCCCCCCCCCTCTTTCCATAACACACCGCCTTTCCATGGAGCCCAGGCACCTCTCAGTCTCTATGGAGGGTTCGGCAGGTCCCCAGGGCCCCATCGCGTGAAGTGGCGCTTCTAGGACGCCATTGTTCTAGCAGCTTTGAGTGTTAGGTCAGAGGCTTTGATTGCTCGACACTTCTCAGGGTTTCGAGACCTTTCCATGGACGAACCCGGAGGCATGACTGCAGGGACCGACCTGCGAGGAGCAGCGAGTGACCTCTTGGCGAGCGATAGTGGACGACGAGCGACGGGCTTCTATACCGTTAAAAAGTTTCTACCTTCAATTTACGAAGAACGCTGGCCACCAATTATCCAGGGATCTTAAACTTACGGCTTTCTTCGTAGCATTATGAACACCGAGTTCACTTATTCTGAACACAATACGAAATAATATTCTTGGTATTGTTACGAACGTGAGCAAGGCCACGTCACTCGCAGCAGCCCTCCGCTCCCCCCGCGCGGCACTGTTAGTTTGACATCCGAAGCCTACCAGCCGCGGAGTTACGCAAGCCGCTGACACGTGTTTTCGAGAGATTTCTGCCGTCGGGACGGCTCGAAATGACGCGACTGGCCCCGTCCGCTCTCGTGAGTTCTGGAATTGCGCCAGGGCCTATATATATATATATATGCCCGAGGACGTCAGGGCAGTGAGTCAGTGGAGTTCAGAGTGAGAGTTCAGGTGGGAGCTTTCCCACGAGGGAGTTTCCGGGGTGATGGTGTCGCGGGTGCGGCAGAGCGGCGAAGTCCCTGGACGAAGGTTCCAAGGCAGAGAGTTCAGTTCCGGGCGAAAGTGTCGCGGGCGCGGCGGAGTCCCGAGAGAAGTTCCGAGCGAGGCGTCAAGCGTAACCTCGGCGAAGGCAAGTGCGTCGGCGGCGGCGGAGTGCGGCGACGGAGTTCCGCGGCGGAGATCCACGAGGGGTGCTGCGGCGAGAGTTGCGCCAGAGGTGCGGCCCAGCGAGGTGTGTGGATTGTAAGAACGAGTGACTGGGGAAGCAACATTATTTTAAGTGCAATTGATTATTTGGTAATTTTATAAGATTAATTGTAAGTGACATAAGTAGTGGCCATAAATAAAACTGTGCGTTTGATAAAAATCTTTAATTGGGCTATACTTTATGAACCCGCGGTAAATCGCAACAGTATGTTAACGAAATATTCAACAAAATGGTTAAGTCTACAGTAGGAGCGCATATTTTGTCCATGTGTGTGTTTGCCTTTGTTTACAACAATAAACACGACTTGGGAATAGGAATACGGCGTAGTTTCTACGAAGTTTCAGTTATTTGAAATTACGAAGAGCTCATCGTTTGAGTTAATATCTTATTTTGTGAAATGTTCGTAACATCCTAGATATTTTCCAATATTATAAAATGATTGATAAATTTTTTTCTTATATTCTATTCAATGAAATATTTTCTAATATGTAATTCAATTATCCAAGATTGAATAACTGATAACTAATTTCATTCTATGTCTTCTATTATAGTTAAGAATTTGTAAGACCAATCATTACTGCAAGGAGTGGAACTAACATGAGTTGAAGGACAAAATACATAATCTCCTTAAATAGGTAAACTATGAAATCTGTTGAAATCATTGTAAAAAAATCCTAAATATTATCTAAAACTTTTAGCTGTATTTTTTTTACGAAACGAACTATTACTATAAGTTTTTTTAAAAAAACATGAGTTAAAATAATAAATATATAAAACATTCTTAGTACTTACAATATCAACTTATTTCAGACTTATTGTAAAACGTCTAAACATGATATAAAACTTTGTTCGAAAACATTTTTTTACTATCACTTATTATAGCAAAGGAAATATAGTGTTTGAAGGTCAAATAATAAGTTCAGAAGTTTCCAGTACGCTCTAGAAGAAATAAGTGCTTCGAAATCTACTTTAACCTGTAGGCTATGTGGAAAGGGATTTTTTCCTTGTTTTTATTGGTTCCGGTTGGTGTTTCCCACGTTATATTAAGGCAGCAATCTGAGAAGTTTCCTGATACAGCATGACGAATATCTGCTAGCCCCGGAATAAAGAAAACACGGAAATCATTTTATTCTTGCCAGAAAGAAAATCCTTTTTCGTATTCTTTAGGATATCGTATCTTTCGTTGCCTATTCAGCCGTTCTGACAGGAAATCAATAAAACTCTCGCTTCCCAATATATACGTACATAATTTTGTATTGGCTTGTACATAAAAATATTTTTTGTTCCTCAAAACTTTTCACCATAAACTGGTGAAGAACGGACCTGAAGAAATCGAGATTTAATCCAAGATAAATTTTTTTTTTTTAATATCCGGATTCCACTAATTCCGCTCCAGCGATTCCAATCGCGTCTGGAAACGCACGCTTCGTAAATTTTCTCTCCTCATATGCTTCTCCTCTGCAACAAAATGGGGTAAGTTATTGTTGAAAATATGTTAAAGATTTCTCTCTCTCTCTCTTAAATATATTCATTACGAGTACTAAAAAAAAAAATGACGTTAGTAAAACATATTCCTTTCAGTAGTTTTTTGTAAGAAATTAATTTTTCAGCCTAGACATTTAAAAATTAAGTTGAATAACGAATTTGTTACTCTCTGATGATAACTTTATATTTAAAACAATTTTATAGGCATACGTTCTTGCCGGTTTTCATTGTATGTCACTAAAATCCTCAAGAATGGACAGCAAAAGATGAATAAATAATAACACGGAGGACAAGCCATTATCAGCTCATATAAAATGATAAATGCAGAGACAGCAAAAATTATTCCGCGGAAGGCATTTAGTAAGACGATATTTTAAATATTTTCAAAAAAACTTTGAAACAATTTTTGATAAGACGAACCATTGCTGAAAAAAACAGTAAATACAACAATAACAGTCAATACAAACAACAACAGCAACAAACAGAACATACGGCAAAGCTGAGAACTGTTGTTAGGTCCATTTAATGGGCGTGTGCGTGTGTGTGTGTGCGAGCGTGTTTGCAAGGGCTCAAACGGAAAGGAAAGTTGGGTGGGGGTGGGATTTGGAAACTCAACCTCTTTCACGGTCGAGGAGCTTACAATATAGCACAAAATAATAAGCAGTAACAAAAGGAAGATCATAATTTATCAAAGAAAACTTCTTTGTAACTACAGCTCCACGGTCCTTGTTTTTCCACTTCGGTAGGAAAGGAGGGGGTGGGGCAGCTACCCTTTTTGCCCTTCTCGTATAAGCCCTTTTAATAAAAATTTTAATGTTTCATAAACCCAACATGGCACAACAAACATGAGGCCAAAATGTCTTTACTCGTTTTAAATAAATCCATGTATAAAGACTTCTGGTGAAACGAAAACGTATTTATTTGATTGAATTTCTTCTGCAGTAATACTCCAGACCACACTGGATCGCTTAAACATGGCCGCCACGCGCGTTACAAGCGAAACTTCACAGATGTAAGGATACGAGATTTGTAGGCTGTACGACATGTAATTATGTGTTGAAAATGACCTTTATTCACCAGTGTCCGTGTCTTCAGAGGAATATGAGAATGAAACAATGGGTGTGCGGTGTGTGACAGCTAAAATATTACACCTAGCACTATTCTAAATGTCTGCAAGTGTTAAGAACTATAATTTAATTTACCTCAACTATCAGAGAGAAAACTCATTGTCGTTTCCAGCGTCGCTTCTCTAGCGCTTGCCCGAGAGCGAGGAATGGGGCGCTCGATATCCTCACACCTCATCTACGCCTACGGGCGCTCCCCTTAGGAATGTTGCATTTTTCGTCACGCCCTGGCGAGTCATCGCCCAGACCAGGGGTCAGCAGACTTTCGAGTGAGACGAGCCAAATTTTAGAGAGCCGCAACACGTATTTTCACTGCATCTATATGGAATTTAAAAAAAAGCTATAAAAATATATATTCACAAATTCAACACGAAGTCTAAAAAAAATAACAGCTACTTAAAGGTAAAAAAGCACGTAAATGTTAAAAAGAAATTATGGTAATCATTAGTAGAGCTCTGATGACTAAACAAGAATACCTAAATTATTGAAATTAATATACTATTAAAATATAAAAAATCAACTGGTCTAGTGAGGTGCGATGATAGGGTGCGAGCGCACAAGTTGAGGACATGCGTTGTGATTGGACCGTTTGATTTTCTTCGGCTTTTTGTTCTATACTGAGGCAGCGCAGTGAGCTGTAGAGCAGTAACGTCATGTGAAAGGAGCCACTGCAAGGATCGCTGCATTGTGCATTAGCTCGCGAAACGTACACTAATTATGACATTGTTAAATACAAACGAGTAATGATCTTACATGATAAAGAAATCTAGCAACACAAATAAATACAGTGAAACACATTAAAAAATTGTGTATTTATAAGTGTGAAAAAAGCAGAAATTAAGGTTCCATGTCCCCAAATAGTTCATTCGGTTTAATCCTAACAGTGATTTATTTTCATTTCCAAATGAAATATTACTATCATTATCTCAGACTATATTCCAGACTATATGTATATCGGTCGAGTTCCTTAATGAAAAATTTCCGATCAAAAGGGTATAAATGGGGATGTTTTTTTTTAAAAAACAGAACAATCGCTGTAACTCCCATAATATGGAAAATAGCACATCCGTTTGAACGTATGAGTAATACCAAAATTGTATGTCTGAATAAGTTTTGTATACGACCACCAATAACTGCAAGGGGTTTAAAAATCAAGGGGCGAAGGAAAAAAAATAACCATAACTCCTTTCGGAGGCGCAACATCGAATTTGTAGAAATTTTGTTTTAGTCTTATAATTTTCATCTAAAGCTTTTGTCTAAAACAATTTTTGATTAGATGAACCATTGCTGCAAGGGGTTGAATTAAAATAATTATTCATTATTCTCTTAGTAGGTACACTATCAAATCCGTTCAAATTGTTTGTAAATCTATAATTTTAATCTAAAACTTTCGTCTAAAACATTTTTTTACTAGACGGACCATTGTTGCAGGGGTTGAAAAATAAAGAGGCAGAATTAAAAATAATATATATATATATATCATTTTCGTACAATATACATAATTAAATCCGTTCTTGTTTATTTATAACCTTAAATTATTATCGAAAAAATCCCTCTAAAATAATTTTTATACGACCAACCATTATTGCAAGGGGTGGCATAAACAAGGGTTGGAGGACAAAAAGTATAAATGCCTTCGTAGGCACATTATCAAATTCGTTCGAATTGTTTTCAAATATTATAAATTTTTCTCAAACTTTTGTCTGACATTTTTGATAATACTTACAAACCATTACTTCATGGGGTTGAAAAAAACCTGGGGTTGAATTAAGAAAAGAAATAAAAATTCCATACCATGTACTCTATTGAATTAATGTTTATTTTTGTTTAAACTTTTGAATGTTGTTGAAAACATTTTTATAAAGTAAATTTTATATCTCAAATCAATATTATAATTTATTGTAAAACTCCTAAAAATTATCTAAAACCTTCGGCTGAAACAATTTTTAACGAAACCAACTATTGCCATAAAAACAGAGGATGCAATGAAAAAAAAAACTTAGTATCAAATTCATTGGAATTTATTAATTACCATCTTAATATTATCTTAAATATTTGTCCAAAAAAATTTTATACGAACACGTATTAGTGCAAGGGATGAAAAATAGTGTTTGGAGGTAAAAAATAATTGCATAACTACCTTAGTAGGCATAATATGAAATTCGTTAAGACGTTTTATCCCGGATGCATTAAGTTAAAAACATTCAAAATATTTTCGCTGCACAGAATATGAGAAAATGTTAAAACGATCTTTTTTTGAATATTGGCTAACATATAGGATGTTAAGTTTCAGGAGTTTGTAGAAGTTTCCAAAATATTTCCAGAATAAACAGGTATTTCGATCTACCTACGCCTGAAGGCTGTGCCGAAAGGGATTTTTTTTTTTTATTGTGCGGTGGCAGCACTTGGCGCTGGAGTCCAACCTCTCGGCACGTTTGAACTTACTTCGTGGCCTCGCGCCGCGCCGGTCCACACAATTTGCGCCGCCTCGTAATGAAAATTAAAAACCCTCCGCTGACCGCGCGTGGTTCGGAACGAAAAGGCCCTCGCGGTTGGCAGGCCTGACAGCAGGGCCGGCTGTGCCCCTGAGTGCGCGGGAGTCAGGGGAGGGTGACGTCAAGAGGGGAGGGGCCGCCTAGAGCGCTAGGCGGGAGAGGGGAACTCCCAGCTCGCCACTGCTGTTTCCGCCACGCTGCAGACATTAGCGTCCCTTCCGGTCAGAGAGAGAGAGAAAAATAGAGAACATAATTTCCCTAGATCCCATTCTCCCGCTCGCAGAAGGTCTAATCCTTTACTCAGTGGCTTCAAAAGTCAGTGCAGAAAAAGGATGCTACACTCCCAACGTCTGAGTATTTTCCTTCCTGCTTTTGCCGTTTAATTCTATTCAGTTTTATATACATATACACACATACTGCACATTTTGAACCAAATTTGTTTTATCATAAACATTTTGTAACTTCTTTTCTGTAAATTAATACTAGCTGGCCTAAACTGAAGGAAAAAAATTGGTTGTCTGTAAAGTCGGTTTACGGACGATAGTTTAACGTGACGTCATAACAAAACATTGATGAAATGATTGATCCAGAAGAAAAGGAAATATCATATTCGGCTTGAGACTGAGCCTTAATAGGTTTTTGCAACCAAACCATTTAGGCATTTAAAATATTATATTCTTTGAGGAAGAAATTTTTTCTTAATTTTTCTATCTTTTGTATGATAAAATCTACCTCTGCGTACTTTTATGAATAAAATTTAATCATTATTATTGAATTATCACTATTTTGTATGGATACAAAGAAGGAGTGAAATGAAATGCACAAATTAATTAATAAATTTTCTTTTATTTGCATTCATTAATTCAAATATATTTATTACTTTTGAAATGTTGCGTGCGCCGCAAGTACAAAAAAAAAAAATCCGCACGGCCACGAGACCATACTTGAATAATATTAGTTTCAGATGTTATATACATATTTATAAAAATTTTGTTCACGGTAGGGGAATAATATTATTTCGTTTTTATAACACGATTTTATAACAAATACGCATCCCAAATACACCAAACTTATTTATGATGTGTTACAATATTTTTTAAAACATTTTGCAAAAGATCCCAGGTGTAATTTGAATTATTATGTGTAACTGTAAAACACCATTGTTGGTTCAAAACGTATTTGAATATACAACATTACTTTTAAATAACAGTACCGATTGTGCTGAAAATCGGTGGACGATCATTAAATTACATAATATTAATAATTCAAACGACGAAAATATGATTGAAAAGTCAAATCGATGGTTGTTCCAATCGAGTGGAAGAGAAATGCCACGCATGCGTACAATGAGCATGAAGAGAGATGCCACGCATGCGTACAATGAGCATGAAGAGAGATGCCACGCATGCGTACAATGAGCAAACAGGAAACATCCGTAGTGGGCCATCCGTAGTGGGACACTTTTTCGTGCGTGCAGCCGGCGTTCATCGATTTATTAGACGTTGTCACGTCAAAAATACGTGTATAAAATTTGCGAAACGTTCACATTTTTTAAATGAGGAACTTTTAATGCCATGGAATACTGCTAACCCTTGGACGCAGATAACGTCACTGGAGATACTTCTGAACAAAAAAAAAAAAAAAAAGGAATACGATAGAAACTATTTTAAAAAAGGAAGCTTACAAAGGTATAGAGTTAAGAATGCGTTAATATAATAAACTGATTTCAAAAAAGGACATACTATAGCTTTATGCTAAGCGTAAACATAGCTGAGCTTGGAATGCAATAGTGTTATGTGATCTCAGTTTTATTTATGTGATACATATGTTAACTGCTGTACATTTGTGTCACACAAAAATGTAAACTGCGTATTTAGTTATTTACTGTAATACATTGCACGTATAAATATATTATTCCACCTGCATTATCATTGCATCTAACCCCATTTCATATTTTGTACATTAGCAACTAATGATTTATCTTTTCTACAGTATCTACAAAATTTAACGTGTGTTGGTTATATCTACTTACCTTTATATAACCTGTATAAATTCATCCTTGCGTCTGTTGTATGTCACTATGCACGTCTCTGGTATAATTTTGCTCAATGCTTGGGAAGATACGGCACACAAAAATTTAGAGTCTTCCATGTTTCGTCCTGTAGCAAAGTACTCATGTGTAGCAAGCAGACGCTGTACGGGCGATACTAATGTTCTCTTACTTCGAAATATGGGGTGTCACGTATTTCAATAAAAAAAAAACTTAACTCATCCTCACTCATTCTTAAATAATTTACATAGAACGTCGCATTTCTCTCTCTCAGCTGTTTCAATAGATTAACGCGCTACTACCTTCCCCTTTCACGTGACCACTTCTCGATCCACCGTGATCTCTTTCGCGGCTTCCTTTCACTTAATACTCCTAACTCGTACCAACCAATCACGGCAGCAGCTCACACCGCTGTCTGCAGAGTGAAACTGTCAATGACGAACCGTTTTCGGGGCACTTCTCTCCGCAGCTTTCAGAGCGCGCGACCCCTGAACACTGTTCCCGTGTGTGTAGGGCCGCTTCGCCCTCACACAGGCGCTCAGAAAACTGTTACAAAAATCAAAAATCAACGTGTCTTGAAACAAACGGACCCACAAATCTCCTTTGAGAAGCGCAGTACCGTCAGGTATTTATTTCAAAAGCAGCAAGTGAAGTGGCAGATGAGGCCGTGACTAAAATTGTAACGCCACGCACATCGTAACTTCAATGAAACCGTGGAAACCACCCAACTCAACATCCCGTAGGCATACTTCTGATAGTCGCTTTACGTACTGTTATTAGAACCACATTTATTGCTCGGTTCTTCATTCGAGTACTATAAAACTGGAAAGATGTCAAATAAATACATTTTTATTAAAGCTGCAAGTACCCGTTTCGCTTTTTTTTTGGTCGTACATTTAATTATTTATATCTAATACAGCTTTATTTGTATAAAATACATGTGCTGTTTATTAATTTTTTCGTTTTTGTACATAAATATCTTACGTACTAAGCACACAAAAATGTCTTACATATACGATATTATTTTTATTAAAATACATTATAATACACTTCATTATATGGTTTGTTGTCTGGTGCATGAACAAACCGATTTTATTCGTACACTTTTTCTTATGAAAAATCAACAGAAGCATGTGCGGCCCATATCGTCCACACCCTTACACCTACCGACGCGCAACCACCACAGTGCACGACGGGAGACTTGGGGCTACTAGCACACATGAAAACTATTCGTTTGCGATGTACAGTTTTGGCTGCATATTGAAATATAAGCACACAAGTGTACAATTATATATTTTTTGATAAATTAAAATCAGCGTTTTTTTTGTTGTGGCTTGTTTTATATTAATAGGTCTCTATGTGCGATTCAAAAAACTTGAAAGGACATACAAGGTTTCATTAGACAAATGGTGCGGCAGCTTTGCTAGAGCCACGAAAACGTAACCGTGAGCCAAGCGAATGGTGGTGAGGTCGTTGTTCAATGAAACGGACCGAACCTCTTCATTGCTACGCCCATAAAATACCCAGTCAGTCTCTCTGGAGTATGAAAATTAATTTTAAATTACCGTGCGTCGGCATTTTAAGCCGCCCTCCTGCGGGCCTTTACCCGACCCGAGCGGAGGCGGTTGAAAAGAACAATTCACTTTTATTTCCCACCGGATGGCCCGAGCATTAAAATAACAGTTCTCTCCGAGAGCCCCGGGGGAAAAGGGGGGGGGGGGGGCATGAACTGCATGGGCGTGCTCGTACATGCGCAGCTACGCAAGTTGCGGTGGCCTGTACAGAGACCACTGTTCGACCACGACCCACTAAGCTAGTTCCCAAAACTGTCTCTCATGCAACAAATAGCCCGAAAGCTACCGTAGTTATTTCGCGATTACTTAAAAACTCTTGGAGAAACATGCCTCGCCCCTTTCTCTTTTCTAGCCCGCAACTTCCAACGTTGTTTCAAGCATACGAATATGCTTCTTTTGCGCAGTTACTAAATTCACCGTAAAACTTGAGTCCAGACCGTCTAAACTGTTCACACGTGTAACAAGAAGTCAACGGGTCGACGACTAGCTTGTTGCCATCCTTGGCAGGGCGTGTTCTCGGAAATAGAGGAATTTTCGTTACGATTATTATCATTTTTCAAACGTTTTGGCTTGAGAACAGCTTAGTTCAGCAGGAATGTACTGCAGTGTCCGATTCTACTCACGTGCTATCATATCTTGTTAAGAGATAACTGTATCTTCCTGTTTGCCCTTTTATATTTCTAATTCACTCATATTTTAGTGGTAACAGAGCTGTACACATACGTATATGGCATTTTATGCGTACTATAAGTAAATGGGGTAATGGCCCTAAACAATAAATGAATATGACTAGCCTGTTTATCGTAGAATAAATATATCACATAAATTTTTATAAAGTTTCTATAAATTTAACTTCTCTTTAAAATAAATACGGGAAAGATGCATGGTTATTCACACTAGTGTATTGAGCTTCCGAAAAATTCCTTAAGTGATACTTCAACTTCTATCGATGTTATTCTCAACTTCAAATATTTTGTGTTTTTGATTTTTATATTTGATCATGTTTCGTATTAAATGTAATTGCAAACGCTTAGCAATTCAGCTCCTCAAGTCCTCAGATGAACATTTGCTTTATAGTGTCACAAATTATGTACAAGTACTCAAAAACTTCTACCCCCCCCCCCTTTTTTTTCTAATGCTCATCAACAAAGCAAGTCAGCTTATTGGAAACATATCCTCTGTACTCTAATCAAACATCCAGTTACTTTTAGATGTTTAAAAACTGGTTTTATTCAGCAAAAATCATGCTTCCTCAGTCGTTTGACCTGGATTCTACTAAACACATTCCCAGAAGAAAATAAAAACACATAGGCCTATATATGGTCTTGTACCCAACTTGAAATCAATTCTCTGAAAGGATATGGTTTGCTATTTTCACATATAAATATTCTCAAGATTCCCAGAGTTTACCTTGCTTGATTAATACCTAGAACTTTGTTTTCTCAGCCACAATCAATTTACAATCCAATAAAATATTTCAATGCTACTTTATCATTCATATCAAATTCAGACATTAACTTAAAATTAACATTGTTTATGAATCTCATACTATATAATCCACAAAAAGTAAAAATACAATATATAATTTCGCCTCAGTTTATACAAACAACAACATTTTAGGATCCTAATAAATATAATATATATTTAATATGTACTGAACATGTCATTCATACACTTCGGTACTTGCTTCAGGCCATAGAGAAATATTTAACTTACGAAAAGATTTAGGTTCACATTTCAGAAAGATGTATGCATCCTCCTGTAGTACATTATTCAAGAATAATGTTTTTTTTTTTTAAATTTTAATTCCAACTGTTCAAAGTTATACGAGTTCTGATTTACTACTGCTAATAATACTTTTTTTATAGTTGCCTTTTTTATAGCTACAGGAACATATAAGACGTAATATAGGTTTCCCTCGTGTGCAAAACCTCTTACAAATAGTCTTGCTTTATACCTTTCACTTGCATTTTCTTCCGATGATTTCAATGTATATACCTACCCACTAGGAAAATACTTCATTTTACTTCCTTTCCCTCGTATTTTCACTTTTTGCCAGGTTTTATTTTTATTTATAAATTTAATTTCACTGTCCATCACTGCGATCTAAAATTTAATTTTCTGAACATCCACCACAAGGCGGATGGCATTATATGCCATATACATTTCAAATGAATCAAAACTGTGCGGTAACCTACATTAATTTTTTTCCATTTTACTCCCTTGTTCACTTGTTTCCACACTCATACATGTGGTGGTTTAACTTAAAATTTCAGTAGTACAACCCTGCTCACTTCCCTCCTCAGTAACAAACACCAGTTAGATTTTAAATACAATACGAAACATCTGGTCTAGTTTCATTTTCCCTACTGAATTCAGAGATATTCTCATAAATTTTTATGTCACGAGGAATTGTGAGTTTTCTCCTATCTAAGTTTCATAATCTATACCCATTTCGAGCATAACACTTGAGACAGACTTTTTGCTTTCATGTCAAACTTATTTCGCAGTTTCTTTTTGGTAAATTACTATTTGCTACACAAACAAAAACTATCGGATGTTCAATGTTAGGCTTACACTCGTACCATATTTCATTTTATGTGCTCGCCTTACACTTTTTTGTGGGACTACGTTTAAAAACATATGCAGTAGTCCTAACAGATTCTCCCAAAAAAGAATTCTTTTAAGCGTGACTAATTTAACATAGTACGTGTCCACTCCACTAACCTCCAATTCATTCGTCAGCCTTACCAGTTTGCCATTGTGTGTATGGAACTGTGTGATCAAGTACAACTTCCATGTATATAAAAACATCATTTAGTTTTTCTGCCAAATTCCCTCTTCCATTTTGTATCTTAGTTTTGACCCACTGCTGCTTCAACATATTACTTGTCATGCCTCAATAATTTTGAAAACGCTCACAGCCTCACTTTCAGAATATCAAATAAACAACTTTCAAGTGAGAGAAATCATCAATGAAAGTGACCAATTACTTATCGTCCTTATTTTTAATTGAAGCAACTGGATCACATACAGCTGAGTGTTCTGTACCTAACACACTTCTACTTCTAGTCTTGGTTTAAGATGGTAACCTTGTAATTTTTCTATTTAAACATGCTTAAAAAAAAAATCAAAATTTCTTGGTTTTTGTTTCCCACATATACCTTCAGCCATATTTTGACTTCTAATTTACCCATTTCAGAACAGCTCGTGTGACAGCCTCCTATGCCATAACTTTCTCTCATGATTCTCCACTTCAGTCACTTTACACAAAACATGAGAAAAATTAATTCACAACTTTTACAAATATTCTCTGACTCACACCAATTTTGTAACCCTGTTAATTCAACTCAATTCTCCTATTATGAAACACTGCCTTGATATTAGCCAAATAAGGACATTTTACAGACAGCAAATTTATATTTAAGTTAGACAAATAGTATATTATAAATAAAGCAATCACTACTGCTGTCTCCTATTTCCATAAAACCACTAATATTTCCCACAGAAATTGCTTCACTAAAATGTCAATTTTTGCAGTTATAAATAGTTTTTTTTTTAACCCTATGTATTCATGAAACATGTCCTCTCATTTTTGCCGATCATATGTTTAATGCACCATGAGTCCACACAGAACTAAATCATTTGGCCTATTTGGTATCGTTTTCCTTGATGTTCCACATTGAAATAACTAATTTTTGGTTTCTATTTTAACTCGATCTTGATAAGTACTTTGTTGAGTACACACCACCTGTTTGAAATCTCCGTTCACTCTTTTGGGCGTGGTTATGTTTTTCAAAGTATTGGTACCTAAAACTTAATCTCTTTGAAATCCTATGAAGTAATCATGCACAGTTATATCCATATCAGCGTACAGTTGCGACGAATATTCCCACTCTCTCCACACACTTAAAACACTACACAAAGGACTGATGCGAATTCTGATAGTGTCCCTACACTTTATATTACGAACTCACTCGAATTACACTTGCATTCTACTTCTTTTGCTTGCTATTTACTTTTCCTAACTCGTGAGTCTAGTTATTTGGATTCATGACATACGAATCTGTTTCCCCCATTCCTAACAATCTTCTACCGGTGCTACTTGTATATGATCCATCACTGACGCAATGAATTTTACCTCATACAAAACTTGTAAGAATTCACTTTCATAATTAACTGTATACCAGATTACTTGTCCAAAGTATTATCACCGTGACACTTATCACAGAACTAACTAACAAAACAGAAACTTTAATTTCACAATTTTTTTTTTTTTTGCCTTTTTGGTGTAACACCCTAAATGTTTCAATAACTTTACTGGGATGTGCTGGAAGCAAACGTTTGACACAGCGACAGGGATTTTATGACCTTACTGAAGACGAAACGTTAAGCAAAAAAAAAAAAAAAATAACAGCGACGGTGCGAGGCGGAGAGGCGCCGTCTCCAGGGCAACTCTGCGACAGTCGGCTGCGCGCACGCCGCAGCACAGAAGGCGATTACGTTAAAGACTACACGGCAAGAACTGGCTGCGAGCGAGTACGGTAATACCCATCAACCTCGCCCCGGTGAAACCATTTAAGGCTCATTTACTCCCCTCGTCGCGCCGAGCCTTGACAGTGCCCCACTGTTCCACGAGGTCTCCGACAGCCCCGCGCTCCCGCCGAGTTTCTTGCCCGTCGCGTCGCGTCGCCGCGATGCCCTTCCGCAACAACACAGCACCGGCGACGATACAAGTTTGATTTTGAAGTTATACTTCTAATGCGACTTACAACAAGGTTGCGTTAAACGTTTAACGCTCCTGGGGAGGGGGAATAGAAAGAGAGAGAGAGAGAGAGAGAGAGCGAGAGTGAATGCTATTGTAAGGAACTAAGTAGAGAGTAAGAAAAAAATAAAGATCCTGACAGTTTGTAGTGTCGCCATATTTGTTTCAATTTTCAATACCGTTTTTGTATATTACAATATAAATTGCAGAAAAAAAATCATGTTTCATAGACACATAAATAGTGAGTGTGTGTCATTTCTCTATGTCCACGAGGTCTCGCCGCGTCAATTTTCTCCTTGGGGCGCACCCGTCCGCTTGATTAATTAAACAGCTTTTATCGTTGAATGATTTCATGATTAATTTCATGAAAATCTGCTCTCATAAAAAAGTTAGTTTTATAGACATTCAATAGGTCTCTCTCTCTCTCTCTCTCTCTGGAAATAAATCTATGAATCGTTACAAAATTTATTTCCTTTATTTTTTTTAGTTTGATTTGATACAACATGATTTCACTAAAAATAAATTTCTACCCCTTTCTATTTTCATTTCCACATTACGAAGTTTCAATTCTTCCGCGCGGAGGGACTCCACGCACTATTTTTGCATGCAATTAATAACAATTTTTTAATGATGCCAAAGAAGTGTAACTTCTCACGCGCGTACATAAGTACACGCACCCATTTTTTTGTAATTGTTCCTTATTGGGCATACAGTTATTGGGGAGGGGGTGAACCTAACCCCAACAGCTTAAAGAACAACCGGGCCGGGAGTCCGCACACATTACGTGAAATTTCCTCAAGGGCAATACAGATTTTTTTTTCCTGCGAGACTAATGGCAGCATCCAATTCGTAGATAAACTCGAGCTGCTAACAATTTACACGAACGTATGTATATTAAGTAATATTTGGAAAACCACATTACAATTATTCATTGCACTTGTTCCCATGAAATAGTAGGAGGAAGGGATCGAAGCCACAGCAAGACTATTATAAATGGAACACGAAAAATTCATAAAGTAAATATGATTTATAATCAAAATAACAAAAGGACTTTTACGCTAGCTATGAGGCTTAACCTCGAACAACTCTTTTTATCCTCGCGAGCAAATATACAGCTCTCAAACAAAACTTTAGGGTTAATTCATTATCGTTACTTATTAGAGCTAATGAACTATTGGTACATTAAAGTAATGGATGTCTCAATCAAAAACTCAGCACTTGAAAATTAAAATTTACAATAACACTATCACCCTTTACTACTGGTGCTTGGATATTTAAAATGAAAACAAAAACGCGAATTCTTCCTCGTGGATTAACACCGCCCCACGTCATGGACGCCAGACAAAGTACAACTCGCCGCTAAAACTGTTGACATCCCGGTGAGCTGTCCTGGGAAGACAGGAGACTCTTTCACTTGAAGACCTGGCCCTCGGACTCCCGCAGCAAACGGCTGGATGACGTCACAACGGCACAGCTCCCACAGCTCCAGTTGTTCCAGAAACACCCACCTCGTTTCTCCCGTTCGCACCAAGACAAAACGAGCGGCTGTCTCCAAAGGGAACTATGACTCCCGCAGAAAACGCCCTCTTCGACGTCACAACAGCGCAGTTCCCACAGCTCCACTTGGTGCAGAAACGTCCGCCTAGTCTCCACACTCGCACCAGGACATGCGAGCTGTTGACTCCCTACAGGGGAATAGTCACCAGTCAAGGGCATGGTCAGTTGGTGGAGTGTGCGCTCACCTTTAGTCTGGAGCTCGCCGAAATGAACTCGAACACGACTGTGACCCAACAAGGCCGCGGCTGGAAAGCTGCTGCTTCGTCCTGCTCGCTCTTTCACACGTCCCCCGAGGCTCTGAACCTTGATGGTTGTGTGACGTGTTGCCAACACAGACATCCAAGATTGCTCCACTCTGACACTCTGCTTGGTGCTGTTTTTGTTAGTATTGGTACTGGCTACAAAAAAAATCTGCCTGAACATTTACCAGCAAACTTATGAAAAAAAAAATATTAACTTTTCATTTTCAGTGTTTAGAAAAAAAAACTGTGGTTCTGACAAGCTAAACAGATTTCGATAATTGCTCGGTCTTGAATGAAATACGCTCAATAAAATAAAAATAAAAGAGCAGAACCAAAGAGAATGGGTCCGAAGCCGGGGTTTGGTATTTTTTTTCAAGTCTTCATTATATGGTTTAATATTTCGGTCTGCTAATCAAATGATTTAATAGTCGACGTAGCTGCTCTTGCAACGAATTATAGCGGCGGGTAGGAGAACTATGTGTAATTCGTGTCAACAAATGAAGTCGAATTTGTGTATATAGTTATCACGCTCGGCAGTATTTAAAGAATTATAAGTTGAAATTTGTGTCAGAGGTTTCGTATCATAAGTGTATTCGCAAAATGAGAACACATGAATTCGCTCGTTAACGAGGCTAGATGTTACACATTTCTGGCGAGTAGTGAAAAACTCGCTCACATGGCTATTTTTTTTTTAAGTTCACCTCTCGTATTAAATTATTATTATATGTGTTGTTTTAAGAAATTTAACATTTTTTTTTAAAAAAAAATGATGTTTGGAAAACCAACATGTTTGTGAGCAGCCACAGGTAGGTCGCAACGATTTCTGCACGAGTGTGGATTCGCCCCGGAGCCGGGAAATTCGAGCGGATGAAAAATGTATGATTGTGGAATTAAGGGAGGGAGTAGGTGCGCCTGACGGGTTCATTAGCGCCTCTTGTCTGCGGCACGGCCTCTGCTAGCGCCGGGCCTCACAGTGATTCCGGCTTTTTGACTAGGAAGGGGGGGTTGGAGGGTTTGACGCCCGAGCTAAGTAAATCGGCTGGAGACTACACCCGGTAGGGGAGAAACTCTAGTTGCCGAGACTGTGATACCTGTTTTGGAAGTAGTTTTGGGCCCGTCCGCTAGATAGCAGCTTTCATAATATATTACTAACATTGCTACATTGATTGTGAGAAGTAAAACATAAGCTATTATAAGGCAAACAAACAAACCAGTGAAAAATTAGTTCACGTAATTTTGATAGCCACGTATTTTGTGGTGTGGCGTAACAGAAATACTTCATATCCTACTAATTCATGTAGAAAACGCTTTTTGATTAAAATAGAAAACAGCTGTTAGAGTTTTATTTTGCAGAGTGATTGTCTTCTTCTAAGCAATTAATCTTCAAGTAGTTAAATTTTTGTTATTAAGCTAACGTTATGGATTTGAACCTCCTGCCCGAGATTTTTTGCTAGTAGTTACGAGTAGTATACTTTGGTATGTCCTGGCACTGGGTTCCGGGTATGGTGCCGGGTGCCGACTGCCATCTTGGATTGTGACCTTTAACTTTGACCGTGACCTTCAAATTTAAACATAATTTAGCCAAAAATCAGCCAAAAATCACCACAATTTCAATTTTTTTGGAAAAAAAATCCCGCCGAAATTCTCAAAAAATTCCACACAAAAAAAAAAGGTTTCGAAGAACCTAAAAACACTTTTTGTCTTAGAAAGAACACAATGTCCTAAAAACGGCTTAAGCATCCATGTCTAAGCCTCCGATAAGCCATTTCTAGGAATAAGGATACCATTACCGTAATATTGGATGACGTCATCATTGCAATTTCCGTTATGGCCGCCATCATGAAAATCCATATTTTTTATGTTAGGAAATTTGGAAAAATTTTAAACTTTATAAAAAAAATTTATAATCCAATTTAATAATAAAAATTTTATTAAAAATATTAAAAAAATTAAATGTACACTTACGCCAGGGAGCTTGGAGTCCTCGGTTCGAACCCAACGAGGTCCTCCACGGAAGTCACCGGCAGACTGACCTCCCACCACTTATGTCAAGGTATATATATCGTCAGCAAGTATGACATGTCCGACATCTTGAAAATCTATATATATTATCCGATTTTAATGAAAACAGTTTTAAAATTTATAAAATAAATAAATTTTTGATAAAAAATCTTTAAAAAAAACAGTTGCATGTTTCGTTACGACCGGCATCTAAAATCCATAACTTCAATGCTAGAAATTCGGGAAAATTTCCAAAATTATTTTAAAAATTGCCTACTTCAAATGTTTAGTTATTTAAACGATTTCGGTCCTCGGTTCGATTTACGGCGAGAGTGAACCAGTAATTAATTAATGTATTAAAAAATTCTCAATAAAAAGTAATAAAAACTTCTTACGGCACACCCGACATTTTGAATTGTCACCACTTGTATCATTATCGTTATGGACGCCGTCTTGTAAATCTTTAATTACTATCCGATTTTAATTAAAAAATTCAAAATTCATCAAAAAATTAACTTATTAGAATACTGATTAATTTGATCAATTCCCACCCTTGGTTCGAAACCGGTAAGAGCAAAAAATAAAAAAAACGACAGATCCTACCTCCACGGAAGCCACCTAGACTGACCTCTTACCACCAATAACAAAGTATATATCGTCAGCTGGTATGACGTCATGTCCGCCATCTTGCCTTTGTCTGCTGGAGACCACCATCTTGTTTTCGTCTGCTAGAGTGTGCTGATGCCATATTAGTATGATTTTCTGTTCACCATACCTTTGACCTCGACTGTCGGCATAGAACTTTGACCTTGACCTTTAAAATTGACATTGACTTAAAATTTTACTGACCTTGAGATTTGAATTTGACTTTGACTTTGACGACCATCATGGATCCGACATTTTGTGTTCAGTACATGCTACCAGTAGCTACCACCTGCTAGAGGACATTGCCACCATCTTGTTTTCGTCTGCTGGAGGACACCATCTTGTGTGTGTACTCGTCTTATAGAGTACATTATCATCATGCTAGTTTTATTCTAACCCGCTAGAGTGCAGTAATCATTTATTATTACTGAGGTGCCCACCATCTGGATTATTGGGTACCATCTTGGAATCGTGTATTTAGCTAGAGATTCGGGAAAAAATCCAAAATTCATTAAAACATTCACTCATTAAAGTAATGATTGATTTGAAACTTGGTTCGATCCCTGAACGATATAAAATTAATTTAATATAACATCAATTTAGCATAATAGTGAAAGGTTGGAAAATAAAACAGCACAAGTTCTTTTACAATATACATTTTATTACATATCTTCTATTCTACTACAGAAACACCTGCGAAGGTTAGCAATATTTACACATTTAGGTCTACATACCCGTGAAATGACAAATTCTTAGCTCCAATCTGCTTATACTAGACAGAAACCAGCCAGAATGTTACCTGACATAGTCCTTCTCTTCTTGACAGAGTATATGCACACCAAGTTATACAGCCTGCCTCACGACGTCAGAACTGTAAATTACTGCAGCCGATGTCTTGAATGCACACTTCTTCACTTTGTCATCGAATATATATGACTTTCCATATATAGAGTCCAGCCACATGTTCTACTTTAAAGGAACGTTTGTTGCTACATCATCAGTAAGTTGATTTATAATATTCTGCTTGATACCTCCAAGGAAAATAAAAATGTATTTGGCTCCAAATGCTTCAACAGCTCCAAAGCTCCAAAAGCTATAAAGTTCTAAAGATCCAACAGCTCCATAGCTCCAACAGCTCCATAGATCCAACAGCTCCAAAGCTCCAACAGCTCCATAGCTCCAACAGCTCCAAAGCTTCAACAGCTCTAAATGCTCTAAATGCTCCAACAGCTCCAAAGCTCCAAATTCTCCAACAGCTCCAAAGCTCCAACAGCTCCAAAACACTTAATTCTCCAACAGCTCCAAAGCTCCAATGACACGGAGAAGTGACCGAGTTTCTACAACAGCACGCCGACCGGAGACGGACCTCGGACGGACGGAGCTCGGCAATGCTCAGCTCTTCCTTTTACGTCGCTCCCGTGCGACTACTAGAAGCTGAGTATTTGGCTGTGGTGGTAGCCATACCTGTTTATGTTCTAATTACGTTAAAAAAATTTCAAGCACAAGAATATATATATTTATAGTATTACTTTGTCATTCATTTTAATTTTATATGTAAATTCTGTCCGTGCTATGATCTCGAAACATAATTTTTTTAATGTGTAAAAATCTTAGCTATCGGTATATGGCATTTGATAGGAGTAATTTCGTGAAAATGGAACGAAAGTCGATGAACGGAAATGTGTACACAGAGATGGTGGACCCACGTGTTACAACATAAACCCGTATATAGTCACTTCTGTAAACATTAGGGAACATACCAAACGTATTGGTGTGCCAAATGAAACTTTATGATAGTAAAACTACCCTGAAATATATTTGGTAAAGTAAACATTAATTAAAAGTTTTACAACGCTGAAGAAACCTGACATTACAAATTCGCAAGAGGCTTAGTAGCACAGCAACATAGCGCGCGCGAGGGCGAGGTTCAATTCTCGTGACATAAAAATTTATTTTACTCTTTTTTAGTTAGATTATAATATAATAATGATGAATCAGCTCAATTAGGTTATGGTTTGTTTGTAGGAAGTATTTACAGACTGATTTCAGTCGTTGAAGCAAAATGACATGTACAAACATATACTTAGTGTTATAACGTGTTTTAAAATGTTTCAGGTTAATATTTTAGTGATGCCATATAAGAAAGCTATAGATTCTAACGTGCACGGAAACTTTATAGTATTAACTGATTAGTGAGTTTTAAAAAGATGGACAGTATTTTTTAATAAAATCCCTTGTCGAAAATAGGTTCAAAGCCGGGGGTTCTGTGAGAACTGTTAATAATAGTTTAAAATTATCGGTTGTTTCGTGCTGCTATCTGCTCTTGATGGTGGCAAGCAACGTTTACGATTCAGGCAGCGAATTCTAGCGGCGGGCTCAGAAATTATGTGTGTGATTCGCTTTTAGGAATTGTGGTATTTACAAAACAACAATTTTATTCATCAGTTTATTTATCAGGATCAGCATATTTTAAAGAATTTTACTTTAATATTGGTGTCAAAAGTTTCGTTAGATTAATTAAATAATTTCACACTATTACAGTTACATTATTTTAAGACGTTTTAAACAATTGCATCTTCATTTGAGATGTAGAAATTTTTTAATCTAGCATGTTAGCTGATTCTTAGTTATGCTTAGTATTACTTAAAGAAAAGGCCATCGTATGAGCTCCGAAAATGATTCTCTAAAAGAACGAATCTGGCCATCACTGCTATAAAGTATGTAGTTTGCCTTATCACGCTGCTTTAAAATGTGTCTGGAACATTATTCAAGAATGCATAAGTCTGTTTGGAAATTATTTTTTTCTAGCGATAAGAAGGCTAGTTTGTTGTATCTGTGGGAGATGTATGACATGGATGCATAGTAATGTTTAGAACTATGTGTGGTTCTTGCTAAACTACCCGTGAAAAATCTGTAATACCTTAAAATGCATGATGGATATTTAAGTGTTAAATGTGCAATTTATAGTGTTTATGTTAAGATCTCATTCATATACTGGTGAAAACGCAACTATTTTCTTAAGAAATAATTATTTATAATATTGCCACATTGACACGTACAGTTAGAGAAGAGCAATGCTCTCTGAAATACTGTAGTAAATAAATAAATAAATAAATAATAATAATAATAATAATGGTAATGTCTCGTTCTATCTCCTACGGCAGGCCACTGGATGATTATGATAGACCGCGCGCTGCTGGTTTTTGTGGCCAACACGTATGTACGGTGACTTCAAAACATCTCACACGTTCGCTTGACCATTATGGAGTTATGCGGGAAAATTTTTTATCATTCATTAGACGGTAGCATGCCCGCACTGGTGATTGTTCCCTTGTTGCGAGAGAAGCCACAGCCCCATTTGACCGGGCCATTCATGACGTGTTTGCTTCCCACTGGATAAATGTGGCTGGTGCGTAAATAAAACCAATGAAACACAAAAAAAAGAGAATGCTACAAAATTTTAACTCACAGCTGGTCTGGAAATCCTTTTGCGAATATTACACGGCTCTGCGAATCAGCATCAAAGGTAAAAATAAAACTGAAAAATAAAAGGAAATGGAAACATTTGAATTGAAACCTATTTACAGTCGTTAGGGTTAAGTTGAGGCGATGACTCATTAGAACGTAACGAAAAATTAAAGGTGCAACGCTCAGGAATTGGCACTCGATGGTAATAACGAGTAAAGAGAGATTGGTTGAGAAGGGGGGGGGGGAATTAGACAACTGCAAGACTCTTTGCAGATGTTTAGTTGCCAGATTTATTAAAAGTTATTGTAAATCTACATTGTGTAGTAATTGAAAATTTCGATTTATCGTTTAAGTGGTGTATTGAAGTGCGAATGTTCACTACGTAGCGGCCACATACACACATTTTCTTTAAGATAAACATAACCATAAGGACTAAGCTAAACTTTAACTAAAACTAATTTAAAACTCGCTATTTAATCTTGCATTCTAACTTTACCTCATAGGAAAAGAGTCTACAATAAACGTCAGGAAAAAAAATGTGAGCACGTCTTTCAGTAATCGCCGGAGAAGTGTAATATCTAACCTCGGTAACGAGCAAATTCATGTCTTCTCATGTTGAAAATAGGACTTAAAATTACGAAACTCGGGTACGATACTTAACGTAGATTTTTTTAAAACAATGCCGAGCGTCATAAATATACGAAAATTGTGTTTTCAACTACATTTCTTGACGCGAATCACACGTAGTTCTGAACTCACCGCTAGAATTCGCTGCCGGAGTAGCGACGTCGACCATCGAATCCTTCCATTCTCAAGTGCTAAATGTTTTGCATACCCAGCTGCGTGTCTGTATTCCCTCCACGTGTCAGCCGCTGACGACCCGCCGCCCGTCAAGCCCCGAGCGGTCACGTGCGCGGGGAGCGAGCAGGGAGGTGTTCGGGTCGACAGCTGACGGTGCAGCGCGGGACGTGCGGGGGCTATCAGCGGGAGGCAGGGTCGCGGCGGAGGGCGACGGAGGGTGGCGAAGGGCGGCGAAGGGCGGAGGCGGAGAGCGACGAGCACATCCCCGCCGAACGGGATCCCATCACGTGTCGCGGATCACGGGGACCTGTGTCATCAGATCGGCTCACGGTGATCCGGAGAGATGGCGCACGGGTCCTGGTGATGGCCGATAAAAAATAAAACAATCCTCTTTTTTTTTTCCTTCTTACAAATTTAAGCTGGACAAGAACAACGAAGTGTGAAGCGAGACTTTCAGCACTCGCCAAAGATGTGCAAACTTTAACCTTTAATGCATGTGTTCTCATGTTGCAAATTTACTTATAATGAGAAAATCGGACACTAAATCTAACATAGCGTTCTTTATAATATGCCAAGCGTGATAAATATACGGAAAAATGTGTTAACATACATTTATTGACGCGAATCACACTCAGTTTTCGCACCCGCGGTTAGAATTCGCTGCCGGACCAGCTACGTCGACTATCGAATCATTCCATTTGCAGAGCTAAATCTTAAACTATATAATAAAACGGCTCCGATTAAAGCCAAAAAGGCTTGAAAAAAAATACTAAACCCCGGTTTTGGAACCTGATTTTCGACAAGGAATTTTATTAAAATACTTCCCGTATTGTTAAAATTCATGAAATAGTTAATACAATTAAGTGTACCTTTGGCTTTGTGAACTTAGGTTCGCACCATCCGCCACAGATGGCAACGCCATGGTTAAACATTTACGTGCGACTTCCGTTCCATTCACGAGATTGCTCCTACCAAATGCCGTGCACCGAGGACTAGGTTGTTTCACATCAAAGACGTCACAACGGGAAAAAATAAAATATGATTTAATTTAAACTGGGCCTTACAGGCACCTCCAAACGCCGACCTCCGTGGCGTAGTAGGTGGAAGCACCAACTACGGGGTCGAATATCCCCGCTGGACTTGGATGTACACGGAGGTTTCCCACGTGTTTAGTTTGGCGCGGCGAGAGGGAACTAGTAGTTGGTCTGCTTGCCACCGAGGCTTGCACGCAGTAGCAGTGTGATTACAAGGCCTGCTCTCCCGACTAACTAAAAGAAAGATAAAAATAAAAGTGTGCTACCCTCATCGGAACATGATATTTTAATACATCCCAGCCCACGGCCTCTCGGCATCAGCGCAAGTGCCAGCTGCTCTGTCATTCCTCCCGGACAGACGCCATGTTTATTCCACGAGAAACGCCTGTGCCCTTTCTTCTGGCACGCCATCGCTCATTGTTTTGCGGAAGCGTTAATTATTTTAGAAGGCATCGGGAATTTGTGATGACGCCAGTCGAAGGCCGCACTCCTTACTCAACGTTCCCGGTGTTTCAATAGCCGCTAGGAACCGAAGCTGTGTTAGAAATGTCCTGCCGCACGATGAAGGAACGCCACAACCAACACCCGCTGATGAACTCATGTGATCAGCGGCGGATCATGTGTGGGACGAGGGGAATATATCCCCCCTCCTTCCACGAAGTTATGAAAACATTTTCCAAATATCACAGAAGGCAGAATGTTATTTCGAACGATGCAGAGTGAGCTGTTAAAACACCTGCGATTTAAACCTACTGCTACTACTGTAGGCTCATATGTTAGTGTCAATAGTAATTTAAGATTTTTTTGAGTACACGTGTTAACTTTTTAAATTTAGGCCTATCTCACGTTTTTTCGAAATCACCTCCTTTCAAGATTTTTTTTTTTACTGTATCCGTCCCTGCATTAAAGTTTTTTTAATAATTCTTTAAGGTTCGATCTCACATGCAAAGTTAATTTTTCATTTCTTCATGATATCTCCCCTGAACTTGTTATTCTGTAGCTATTATTTTCAACAGATAATTTCTAAGTGTAATACATCTAATGGGTGTAAAAAGTCACACAAGTCTTCGTAATTATTATCACTTGCTAGACTTTTTACACATTTTATGCTACACTTAGTGAAAATCATTTGATAATCTTTGTTAAGAAACAACAAATTTAACGGCGGTATCGTGTTAACATTTTAGAAATAGTCCTTTAATAATATCTAGTAATGCCAAGAAAAGAAGAAATAGAAAATAAATTGGCGATTAATACCAAGCTTTAAAAACTATTACAGTAAATTTTTGATAATTCGGCAAGTTGCTGGTGCCGGATTACCAAAACTGCCGGATGTACGGACGGTGAACACATTTATCTATATAACGTTTCAACGCAAGCACAGGCTTAAGCGCTCCTACCTGCTCGGACCGCGCCGAACGCTCCTGATTGGTTCCGGCCTGCACAGAGCTTCCGACTGCCACTTGCGTGCTGTAAAAGAGTTTTTTTTTTTTTTTTTTTACTTTAGCTGAAAATTATAGGGTTTTAGGTGGTTCCGGACCACCAGGCTTTCCATCAAGCTAAAACGCTGCAAAACCACGAGTTCTTGAAAAAAAAAAACTTTTTAACCCGAAAACCAAAGGTTAATGTTTTATTTACAGACGTGATTTAGTTACAAGCAAATATAATATATAGTTATTAAAATAACAATTAAATAAAAAACACCCACAGTTAATTCTATTTTCTTCAATACTCCCGCCAATAATTGATGTGAAAGTAAATAAAATATTACCGAATTAAAACTATAAATACCTACTTATTTATTAGATGATGTTTCCATTTACACGGTGTTAGTTATAAATGAAATAAAGAAGAAGATTAAACGGCACAAAGCTTTACTATGATAAGGCTGAAGTGTTTCTCTGGCAAGTGAAACGATACGTGTTATTCCCCGGCTGGCGGCACTTGGCACAAGCAGTTCACCTCCAAAGGCCCGCGTGATCGCCGTCCGACACCAGAAGTCCTCTAAGGCGCCGTTCACACTAAGGCGATATACGATAAGCGATATATCGTGAAAGATATGCGATACGCGACACGCACAGACAAATACTTGAAATCTAAAGGGAGGCAATAAAAAAGGTTCACAGCCGCGCTATTGCACAACATATCGCAAGTGACATATCGCTCGAAGTACCGCTTGCCGGTCGCTTCAGCGATTAGTCTCGTACGATATTTCGAGCTGCGATTAGCTGTGTTCAAATTCTTGTTTTCACTTAACATACTGTTATCTGATAATGCTGGTATCACAGAACACTTACTAAATTGTCGTGGAACATAAGGTTTTCCTTCTAGTCTGCGTATAAAATTATGAAGCACGCATGATGTTTTAATGGTCTGCACAGCATTACTTCTGTTCATATAAATTGACTTCTGTTTATATAAATTGGTCGGTCAAATAGACGAAATTTTGACGTTAGCATTCCAAAACTGCATTCCACACATTTTCTGCCTCTTGAAAATCGAAAGTTGAATATTCGCCTTGCATCATTTAATACTTCTTTTTTTTTTTTTTTGGAAAGGGCCGCATTATATTATGCTGGAGAGAGAATGCTTCATCCGCCACAAAGTGGAACGGAAAAGGATTGTCATTTGCCTCGCCTGGCAAGGGAGTTGCTTCAGGTATTTTTAATTTATTTTCCTGCAATAATTTGCCGATTGTTGATTTGCGAAACACAGCACCGTCACTATTCCGTCCATAGTCGCCAACATCTATTGCGGTGAACATTCCATCTGCGTCAGACAAAGCCATTAGAACTATTGAAAAGAACCCTTTATAATTATAATCTGTAGACCCTGTATCGGGGGAACACTGAATGCGGAAATGTTTACCGTCAAGAGAACCAATACAGTTAGGTAAATTCCATAACTCATAATAACTTTTGATATTTACTTCCAAGTTTTCTCTATTGGTTGTGGCATATATAGCGATTGTAAAAGGGACCATATAGCCGCAAAAGTAAATGCACTATGTAACTGATAGTTGATTTACCTCTGTAAAACTGCAAGGAATGATCTTGAGAGCTGATTCCAGTTACTAGATATATAGAAAGAAAATGCATTCAATAAATTGAGGGTTTTAAATCGTAAATAGTTGTGTAATACATGTGTTTTAATTGTAATAAAAATATTTATAAATAAATGCTATTAATGTCTACTTTTGACGTGACATTGTCTAATAAATCGATGAACGCCGGCTGCACGCACGAAAAAGTGTCCCACTACGGATGTCCCACTACGGATGTGTCCTTTTTGCTCATTGTACGCATGCGTGGCATCTTTCTTCATGCTCATTGTAGGGCCTACGCATGCGTGGCATCTCTCTTCCACTCGATTGGAACAACCGTCGATTAGACTTTTCAATCATATTTTCGTCGTTTGAATTATTAATATTAAGTAATTTAACGATCGTCCACCGATTTCCAGCACAATCGGTACGGTTATTTAAAAGTAATGTTAAAAATTCAAATACGTTTTGAACCAACAATGGTGTTTTACAGTTACACATAATAATTCAAATTACACCCGGGATCATTTGCACAATGTTTTAAAAAATATTGAAACACATTATAAATAAGTTTGGTGTATTTAGGATGCGTATTTGTTATAAAATCGTGTTAATATTATACCCCTACCGTGAACAAAGTTTATATATATATATATAACATTTGAAACTACGTTATCTTAGTGTGGCCTCGTGGGCGTGTGGTTAGCGTACCTAACTCTGAAAGTTAGGGTTGTCGGTTCAAAAACCCGGTAGCTGCGAACTTTTTTTTGTACTTGTAAAAATGAATGCAAATAAAAGTAAATTTATTAATTCAATTGCATATTTCATTTCACTCCTTTGTATCCATACAAAATAGTGATAATTCAATAAAAATGATTCAATTTTATTCATGAAAGTATGCAGAGGTAGATTTTATCATGCAAAAGATAGAAAAATTAAAATAAAATTCTTCCTCAAAGAATATAATCTTTTTAATGCCCAAATGGTTTAGTTGCAAAAACCTATTACGGCTCAGTCTCAGGCCTAATATGATATTTCCTTTTCTTCTGGATCAATCATTTCATCAATGTTTTGTTATGACGTTGTCACGTTAAACTATCGTCCGTAAACCGACTTTACAGACAACCAATTTTTTTTTAAATTTTGTTTTAGAAAAGAACTATCGAGATAGACGGAATTCAAAGAAAATTTGTTATTTGACTGAGCATTTAGCTTTTCTGCAACCATATTTGAAATGAGGAGATATATCCGGAAATCTTCACGTTGAAGATACTGCAGAAGAGGAGCCCAAACCTAATCAAAATTACGAAAGTGAGACATTTGTTGAAGAGTAAATGCCTGATGAAGCTTCTTCTGTGCAATTAATCGAAAAACCCTCTCGTAAAAGCTCAAGTCAAACATATAGAAAACGCAAGGGAAAAGACGAAGTCGACGATGCTTTTATAGAATGGATGAAAATGAAAAAAAATCTGTTAATAAAAGTGACCAAGATGCTGAACAGCATTACCTTCTTTCTCTTTTGCCTGATCTGAAAAACCTTAGCTTGCATCGTAAGAGGACTTTCAAAATACAAACAATGTATCTCTTACATAAGTTGTTAGAGGAGCACGAAAGAGAGTGTGTGGAATCCAGTATTTCAGTTGCTTCCAGTCCTGTATGGAGTGCGTCATCCCATCATGACACCTTACAAACTCAATACATGAGCAATATTGCAACGACTTCGGAAATCAATTCGGTTACCCCACACCCGCAAGAAAGTGTAACTGATTGGTACAATTTGTAAAAATATATACAAATAAAATTTGCTTAATTTTATTAATACTACTATTTATAATCATAACTTCTTACCTTATAGTAATAAAAAGTTTTTTATTTGGAGAAATAGCCTTCCTGAAGTGTGTGCTTTTATTTTTTTTTTCTCAAGATTTCGTGACACTAGGCTTTTCAGAAAATGAATGTTTTCAGGTTTCATTCCATAAAACTCCCTGAATTTTGATTCATGCTGAGACAGTTTTCTGGAAACAAAAGCCAAGCTATGTGCACGTTGGTAAGATTATAGGGACGTCTCTAGTATTTTCTTTTTCTTCTCATTCTACGCCTGAATCAATAAGCCACTACAACGTCTTCCTGACTTGAGTTCATACTTGTAACTGAAGTAGTGAGAATTGTCTTTCCGCAACATTTCTATCGCCCAAGTCGCGCTGATTTATCGCCCGCTGTCATGAACCTTCCTAGCAATGTATCGCCGCGATATACCCCTAAACCATATATCGCTTATCTTATATCGCTTCAGTATGAACGGCGCCTAAGAGTAGGACACCGGCCCGCGCTCTCACTTCCAGCTCGGATCAAAGCACCGCGTCGTTCTCTTGTCGCTCCGAGCCGAGAGCCTTTTATTTTGAAACTGCGAGAGGGTTGGCAGCAGTGAATACTTTACACCGGCCAACGTGTCTGATTTCACTATACTTGTGTGCGAGTCTTTCAGTACTCGTCAGAGATTTGTAACATCTAACCCCGGTAACTATAGCGAATTAATGTGTTCTCATGTTGCAAATACACCTGAAATTCGGACACGAAATTTAACGCAGAATTATTTAAAATAATGCCGAGCTTGAAAAATATATGCAATTTGTGTTTTCAACTGAATTTCTTCACGCGAATCAAGTATTTTCCGCATCAGCCGCTAGAATTCGTTCGCGGAGTAGCTACGTCGACTATTTAATCACTTGATTAGCAGACCGAAATTTTAAACTATAGGTGTAATGATACGGTTCCAATAGAAGCGAAAGAGACTTGAAAAATTATTAAACTCGGGCCTTGGACTTGATTTTCGACAAAGAATTTTATTAATATATTTCCCCTTTTTTTACAATTCATTAAACGGTTAGTACTACAAAGGTTCCTTTGTCTTTGTGAACTTTGGTTCGCGCCATCTGCCACAGATGGCAGCACCGTGGTCACACATTTCCGTTCCATGTGACTTCCGTCCCATTCACGAAATTACTTTTACCAAATGCCGTATACCAAGATATTAGATGTTGAACATAAACAAACTACCTATTTGAGAAACAAATTATGCTTGGCAAGGAACATTGCCATAACTTTCAGACACACATACAACAAGGCGTTCTATTTTTTCCCTTGTTCGTAAACAAAAAAAATTAAATATTTAACAAAACGATAATAACGAAATTGCAATATGTTAGTGATAATTTTAGTACATGCTTTTAAATGCGAAAAATATAATTTAATGGCTCAGATCATGCTCGGTGCTAAGGGCATCGAACCACATGGTTAAACTGACTTGCAGACTTGCAGACTTGCAGACTCGATACCCGCTAGCTGTTACTGATGGTGCCTAAGGACGGCAATAGATCTAAGTTTCCCCGAAACGTCGCAACTGCTGTTTTAAGAGCCGTACTGTGTTCGTCTGTGCTGTATTCGTTGTGATGTCCAGAATATAGTTTCAGTCACAATGCTGGGTTTGCCTGTGCGTCACTGTCTTGTGGTTGTGTTGTCAACATTGTGTGTTGAGTATCACAGTTGTGATCGTCTGTTTGTCGTCGTGTTTTCCAAGGTCTTTTTTTTTTGTCTGTATTTACTGTCCTGTTGCTACTGTCTCGTAGTTAGACCACCTTGTACGTCTATGCTGTGATAATTTTGTGACTAATTTGTTCTGTGATCGGTCTGTTTATACTTATTATTTATATCGGCTGATTTTGGCTTTTTTCTGTGTGTTTAGAATTTTTTTTTTTTGTTATTTATCAAGGTTTCTTGTAACCTACAGTATTGCCAGCAGTGACGAATCGCAAGTACCATTCAAAGAACGAATCGAAAACTTGCTCTCCTGAAAAAATTTCAATTTTGAAATATGGTGTACTGTATCTCCGGGGTACAGACAGTGTACAGTATGTTCATAAAAGAATGTCCCAATTATAAATTTTAATAGTATCAAATGTAAGCGTTGCATGGCCTCCACAAGGGTGGAGCTTGGTGGACCCCTGGGTGGAGGGCCCGGGCCCAGCCCTGTTTATTCCAAAATGTTTAACTATTATAATTTTTGACGTGATAAAGTCTTATAAATTGATGAACGCCGGCTGCACGCACGAAAAATTGTCACGTTCCGCCTGAGCGGAGCGTGCAAGAATCGGCCAACCACCGTGCGAGAAAATCTTCTATAATATCGAACAGGTTAAGGTGGGCTTTTTAACAAATTGTTCGTGATTATATTTAAACAAATTATTTAAATTAAATTTGAAAAAAAAAACTGTCCATAATATTTGAAAATTAAAAAATATGAAATTTTTCATCAATGTTTTCTTATGACGTTATCACGTAAAATTATCGTCCGTAAACCGACTTTACAGACAACCCCCTTTTTTACAAACTAGAAAAACATATTAAATATTTTATAAATAAAGCTTGGTTTGGACTTACAAAATAGTAACCATGCTTATAACCTGTATTTTCAGGTTAAATAACATTCTAAAAAGAGTGTAGGTAACAAATACCCATGCAATTATAATGTAGCACGCGACAGTAAAATTGTGGTGAAGGAGGGGGGGGGGGACGTGTCTCCGATCCTGGGTCCAGGGCCCGTAATCGAATGTGGGGGCCATGAAGCGTTGTCTCTCGTGGGTGGGGGGCGGAACCCCTGGGCGCAGACTGTCCGGCCGGAAGCAGAGACCTGCCCCGGCGACCCCTTTTGACGGCCAAGTTTGTGGCTCTTCCCTCTCTCCCCCCCCCCATCCCTCCAGCCCGCAACACGGCTCGCCGGCTGCTCGATATCCAGACCAACTTTAGTTTCTGAAGGTAACCTCTTTCAGGAATGTGAAAGGTAACCGACTACAGGAAACAAGGAACTCTCTAATGAAATGAATAATAAAAAAAAAAGCGACAGTAACGATAAACTCCCGACCAATATTGCAACCTGGCTGCAGACAGGCCAACAGCTGTAATCACACCCGAAAAATATATATATAGACTATGCGGGCGAGTCTTTCAGCAATTGCCAGTAATGTGTAACAGCTAACCTCGATAAAGAGCAAAGTCACGTGTTCTCGTGTTGCAAATGCACTTGTAAATATGAAACTCAATACACATAAAATTAACGCGGAATTCTTTCAAATAATGCCGTGCGTGATAAATATGGGGCAAATTGTGTTTTCAAATGCATTTCTTGACGTGGATCACACGAAGTTTCCGCACCTGCCACTAGAACTCGCTACCGTAGCAGACATGTCGACTATTGAATCATTCGATTTGCAGAGCGAAAGGTTAAACTATAGGTATGATGAAACAACTCTGATAAAAACTAAAAAGACCTGAAAAAATAATAAACGCCGGCTTTGGACCTGATTTTCGACAGGAAAATTTTAATGAAATACTGCCCATCTTGCTAAAACTTATTTAAACATTTAACTATAAAGTTATTTTTGTGAACTTAGTTCGCGCCATCCACCACAGATGGCAGCACAGTGTGCCACATTCCGTCCCCTGACTTCCGTTCCCTTCAGTAAATTACGCATCAAAAATCTGAACGCGAGCGGCTGCATCGTTGCCGAATTACAGACCTTTCACTGTTACTCTTTCCTGATACCGCCTTCCAAGCCACCATAGTTAACACGTCCATCCCGTATGTGAAGCAGAAACAAGAATGAGAAAAGAGAATATTTGAATTCATTCTTTAAAAACATCGAAAAGCACCTGCAGAACAATGCCAAATACAATTCGTACTTGGATAGCAAGAGTATGGAGATACGGAGTGGATGTCTGTTAGAAACCTGAAATCACTCTGGTTAGAAATTAGTTAACAAAAAAAAAAAAAAAAAAAAAAAAAAAAGGCAGTCATGGGGACTGATGAAAAAAGTGAAAACTTAAAACATGATTTTTAAATGTGTAATATGACATCATTTCTACGTCAAATGTACGTAAGATAATGATATCGGTAACGCAAACCCAGAAGTTTTGCCCCTACCAATAATAACTTTAAAATTAGAAGAAATTAAGTATTATCATTGAAAAAAAAAAAACTTAAATCCACAAATAATCAACATTATCTCTCATAAATCTATAACCTAGCATTTAAAGAAATTCATTACGTAAATAAATAAACAAAAAAAAAACATAACCACAACTTAACTAACTACTAAAAATAGCCAATACTTGCAATATGTACCACACAATCACGTTAAAATTTCCTTGGAAAATAAAAATAAAATGAAAAACTTATAATTTTAAAATAGAATAAACGAAGTTTAATCCTTGAAAAATAATGAAAAATAAAATAACTATAACTTAAATCCACAATCAACATTCACTACGTAAATGAATAAACAAAAGAACGATGTCAAGTTAACTTCACTTACTGCTACTACAGCATGTCGGTGACGCGAACTCACAAGATTTTACCCATCCAAAAAGAGTCCAACACGCACATGATACAGACGAGTATATACAATGTATTAGTGTATATATGCCTATACATGTACACAGGCCGCTGCGCGTCGCCAGTCTGGCGCAACACGTCACTAGCAGGTCGGTGACGCGAACCCTTAAGTTATGCCCCCACCAAAAATCGCTCAAAGCGGCTAATACGTTTTCATTTCAGAAAGCCTTTAGGTGTATGATGTTTGTTTAATAGATTGAAAGGAAGAATCGTAAAAAATGCCATATTGTTAAAAATAAAGTCAACACCAAATTCTCAAGAAATTGGCTTTAGTTTAATATTTTTTCTGTCAAAAATTGTTTAGCTATACAAATGCGAAAGGTGGAAAAAAAAAAATGGGGAGGAGGTCGTTCTCATTTTGACTTCAGTTTTTAAAATTGCAAATATTGCATACACGTACCTATTCATAAACTTCTTACTTCCGTGAGCTAGTGTGTGTCTACTTACATTTTATGAATGCAGACATTCTTGGAACCTTTTTTTCTCCCCCCACCCAACCTTTGGTTGATTAGTTTATTCTTTACCCATGAATGAATGTATCTAAGCAAACCAGTTTTTAAAATGACTAAGTCAACAGATACATTAATTTATAGAATGATCGTGCATGTTGTATGCGTAACATTAAACACAAATTTTGGCGGTAGGACTTAAATTTTATTTTAACGAAACGTATTTAGGTGACATATTTAGCTTGGTGCCTATTTATTAAAAACCAGTTTGATTATAAGAAATGATTCTCTAGAAGTACTTCAAATGCATGGCTTCGCCTAGATGTGATAGGCGTCGTTAAATCTACAATGTGTACTCGCTATTCACATAACATCTGTTCTATAGGATAGAGAGGGTGTGTGGTTATGTACATGTTTTAAATATGAAATTGGAAAAGTCAAGATGAAAAAAAAAAACAGTGCTGTCCGTTTGGATGGAAATAAGACAGTTCTCAAATGCGATTCAAGCACGCTACCATACGGCGAATGTGCTCGGTACAGAAGTAGCGATGGCAGTATGAAAATAGAACCCCGACAAATTTATGTAGCATAGGTAGTTTTGTAAGGAGAAATAACCTTAGACAGATCCTCTACTGTTTCGCGTATACGGCGTATGCGTCCACACGCCCGAGTAGTTTTTTTTTTAAATAAAAATTTGAGTAATCTATAGACAAATAGTACTCTAATGTTCGATAGATTTAGCCCCGTTTGTATACATTCAATAGCATTACGTAGCAGACCTACGTAACATGATTTTCAAAGTAGTGTAACACTTGTTACAAAACCGATTTTTGATTACTAATTTGTTTATCTTATTGTGAGCTGATTTGCTTTCGTTTCAGTAATTATAATTTTTTATTTATTTTTAAAATTTGTAATCGAAAACCTACGGTTGAGCAAATGCTAATAATAATGAAAAGTTAAGTCATTTGAACTTCAGGCGAAAAATATAATTATTAGTTTTGGTTATGTTTTAAACAAATATAGTATTTTAAGACGGATTTAAAATCAAATATATTATGCGAGAGTGTTTACAGAACGTTAAAAATAAGCGAATAGTTACAAGGGTTTATGTGAGGGAAAGAAAAATATTGCTCTTAGCATGGCGTGGATTTTTTAACTTTGTGTTTTTAACGAGAATTATTTTCGTTGCAAAGTTTTTAATAGAAAAAAATAACGGGGAAATACTTTTTATTTAATTACATTTTACCCGAAGGAAAACTTTAGCCATTTCTTTATGTATATTTGGAGCTAAGATACCACAAAAAACGAAGTTGTGTGTTTGCCGCGAGGGTTTTAAAGTTGTTCTGTCGTATGAGATGATAATTTTAAACATCTGTTGAAAGTTCGATACCGATCTTTTCTTGCAGTTTTAAAATAATAATGCGAACGTTGGTTGACTGAGAAAGAGAACTAGTCTTGATTTAAAAAAGTAAAAACCCGGATTATGTAGAGGTTTTTTACTTTTATTTCTATGAATAAATCTAAGAGTGTTAAGTTAGTAATTAAAGAGGAAAGGAAAAATCCATATCCCTTCCTCTTGGAATTCAGGTCACATTTTAATTTTAAAGAAGTATATACAAACAGTATTTTCAATATCTATATGATTTATTTACCATGTATTACGAGGATTTTATAAACTAAATTTGTGTGATTCTCATTTTTTCAGCCAAATTAACATTATTTTTGGTAAAAAATATGTTTTTAAAGTAACATGTAAAAAAAAAACTGGGTAAAGTGAAAATAAGATACAAATAAATTTATAACTGCCCTTGAAGTCTTGAGCGATTTCAAAACGCTATTTGCATCGTGAACATAAATTAAAAGGTTAATATGTATATTTTTCTAAAAGTGGATAATTTTTCTTAAAAAAGAAATGAAGCATTGAATTAACAAACAAGCCTGTAAAACTGTTAGATTTTTACGTTTTTTGAGAGTAAATATGCACAAAGTATTTGACTTCCTTCATATAAGACATAAAGGAGTTACTTAAAAATTACGAAATGTCTGCAAGGAATTAGCGCTTAACTTCATTATAAGCAAATAACTTTTTTTTCTAACCAAATTATGAACTGGGACGTGGGTGAGGGGTTAGGCAGCATCCTAATTTTGACTTCAAGCATTAACATGGCAGTGATAGCATGCATCAACTACCTTATGTCTTAGACTTTTTTTTTAAATTTCATTATATGGCCAACAGTTTTACGCTAGCGACCCGAGACGATCCTTAATCGACACTCCTTATAATATATATTTAATCATAATTTCTGTTTAAAGATTTTTCTATATTTTATACCCATGCCTCATACAGAATTCAAAACCAGATCTCCTCAATCGCAAGCCGGTGTGATTCCGACTATTCTAGGGAGGTCGGTCCGTGGGCAGCAACTATTTTCCCTGCCACTCGTAGAGCCAGGTAAGTAGTGTCTCAGCATAAACTCTTCAGGTTGATCAAACGGAGGAACACCATATTTTCTTATGGCCAATGGCGTGAGACAGCAACCAGAACGTGAAATGGTCCACGATGAATGTAACAGCGGTCATCTTGTACGTTACGCTTCATCCTGAGGCGTTGCACAGTCGAATCTATGTTTATTATTAAGCCCCTGTACTAGTAGTGCAGAGCAAAGTACGCAGAAGAAAAGGAGTAAAAGTACCAAGGAAGAACATAATAGGAGTATACTAACTAAGATATCCCATGGGAGAGAAACACTGATTGCTGAGACTGAGATATAGTTTTTGTAGTAGTTTTCGGTCCACCCAATAGATAGTAGCTTGCATAATATATTACTATCATAGCTACATCGATTGCGAGAATTTTTGCATAATATATTGTCAGGCAAACAAATGAGTGAATCTTATTACACTTTAATTCGGTAATCACGTATTTTGTGGTGTGGCATACCAGAAAAACTGCATTTACTGCTGATTTATATAGAACATGCTTTCATATTACAAAAAAAAAAATGTATTAAGTTTTTTTGTTGCAAATTATGTATCTCTCATACTAAACAATTAACCATCAATTAAATTATCATTAACACTTTGGATATGAGACTCCCACCAGAGTTTTTTTTGCAAGTAGTTATGGACCCACCCAACAGATAGCGCCACATGTCGCGCAACACATGGTTTCAGGTTCCACTATAAGTACGAAGTTAGGAATGATCAGGAGACGGCGTGCCTGTCGCCATATTGTTCGGAAATGGTGCTTGACCTCGTCTGATGATAGCAATAAAGTATTAATTAGGATCCCCATCGTTAAAAACACACATTTGCATTACAAAAATTGCCATTTTAAACTGTTTACACATTGCAAGCACTACACTTGAGACAATTTTTTTTGGGCGCCAAACTAATGTGGCGCAACAGTTAATTAAAGAAGAAAAAAAGAATAAAAACCAGCTTCACACACTCACCGTGTAATTATGGCCAACCCCTGACTGCAAGAGTCACACTTGTACATCTCCCTCCTCGCTACGTGCTCTGTCTTGTGAGGGAACACGCTCCTTTGGCTTGAGACGCGTCTGCGCAGACGGCTACTGCGCAGACGGCCACTGCGCAGGCGCGGTCCGGGGTCGAGCTCAGCTCCTGTGCGACAGTCGTCTCGGGCCCACTTCACGAAAAGTACAAGTTCGTAACTAACAAGGACAATGTCAAAGTCCGTTAAAGATATTGTTACTGGTGTTTCACCATAGGCACTTTTTGTTACTTGTATCGACAAGTGAATTTTCACCAGTTTACGAGTTTTTTTACTTGAATGCTACCTAAAAACTCAGGTTCCAAACAATAAAAAAGTAACTTTTTGTTGATTTTTAATCTTATACCTACCTAAAAATGTAGGTAGGTAGGTAGGTTAAAATATACTTATAATTCTACTACTACTAGTAATATTTTGTGATCTATTTTTTCTTTTTTACTTAGTAAAAATGAAGACTGCAGATGCCAGGAAAAGTGGGATATTCTGCTTGATTGATCTCAGTAGAATAAAATCGGTGGTATATGATGTGATATAATATATGGTACACGATAGCATATGATTAAAGGTATATGATAGGAGAGATACGATTGGAGTGATATCGTCCATGTACATACAATATGCATTCTCTTTTATGAATGTGCGTATTTTTTTTAATTTGCGTATTTTTTATGAATGTGGTTCATTTTGATAAGTGTGTGTCGTTCTTGATTGGCGTGGGTTCTCATTTTTGATGAATGTGCGTCCAAAGTACATAATTTTTGATGAATTAGCAACCTAATGACCGTCATTTTTTATGAATGAACGTCCAAATGTTCATCCAAGATGATTATTATGTGTTGTGCATAGTAAAGTCTTGTAGTATGGTCTTAGGGGTGTAATTTCAGAAAATGGCGAAGAGAATTTTGTAGTTATTTTTGTGTTCATTATTCATAACATATATTTTTTATATATTAGCTTTAACTTCTGAATGTGAAAAATAGTTGGTTGTTGTTGTGTTTATTTTTATACTAATCATTATAACAGTCAAATTATTATCTTTGTATGCAAATTACCTGTTATAATATCAAAATTTTACCCTTTGCATCTACTTTGCGGTCAAATGTAGAGAAAATAGATAAGACACAGAATGGAACTATTAATTTTTTTTTTTAAACTTCCACTGAAGTAGATACAGTGATAATAAATTCTTGTTATAAAACACAAACCTAACCCATTTTTATCCTCTTAAGGGTAATTATATATAGCCAATATTTTAAACCAGTACATAGACTATGTCTGTTTTAAATTTTATCCAAACATTTTCGGTAATAGGGTCCTTATTTAGTAAGACCCATTCACTGACAAATTTTACATTAATTAAATGGGGAATAGGGTGTTGTGTAGGGTAGTGTAGTGTAGTGTAGTGTAGGGTGTTGAAAAAGTATTAAAAATATTAAGGTAATTCAAATATCGGTGATTTTCTATTGTTTAATTTCGGTCGGACTGTACGTGAGTAAACAACAGTTTATGAACATACATTGTCCGTGCAGATATAATAATACAGCATGTCCATAAAAGAATGTCCAGGATATAAATTTTAATATATCAACTGTATGCGCTGTAGAGTTTTGGTTCAAGTCACAATTAAAGAGTAACTCAAACAGCTCTAGATAAGCATTAATAATCAGACTTACAAACTTAGACGAGTGGTTTCATTATTTATAGACGCTTGTAAAGGCCTTGAGCTAACAAATTCACTGATTCTAATACTTCCTTTCTAGTCCTAATAGCATGTATTGAAAACACAAACTTGTTTTTGAAAATAGCCTCTGATATAAATGATTCATTGCCTTATTTCAGCGTGGTATCAGGAGATTATACATTGCAAGGTTAAAGAATTTTGGTGCATAATTAGTTAGGGATGTACGCCTCCTCTATGCTTCTAATAGCCTGATACTATCATGTGATGCTGCTCGCTCAAAAATCATTTATTTAATTTACAATATTGTAAATTTTATTTGAATCGTTATCGGAACAGTAAAAAGTCAACTGTATTTGCTTTTATAAGTAGTTTCAGAACGATTGGCAGTGTTGTTACTTACTGGCCAGTGAAAACTGAAATATCGGAATGTTATTTATTTGGTAAAGATATTGTTGTTTGTGCCATTGTGATATCAAGAGATTACAAAATGTAGAAAAGGTGGTTATTTTTTTATCACATATGTGTTTATTGTAAATTATGTACAAATATTCTCGGATCCTAACAGCCTGAGGGTCGCTCAAAAAGTGTTTATACGAGTGGGTTCCGATATTGTTGATAAGAAATGAAAACATTGATGACTCGTCAACGAACAATAAAAAAGTAATTTACGTATTTACTTTTATAACTCGTTCCAGAACGCTTGGCAATGTCATTACTTACTGACTAGTGAAAGCTGAACATATCGGAACCGGATATATTTAGTCGACATTATTCGATTTCGAGAGGGGGTATTGTTGTGTATAATATATATGGATTGAGCCTTAATAACATTACCTCCTCTCTGATCCCAACAGCCTAATACTATTATATAATGTGGCAAGCGGGTTTAGTTGATACAGTGAGTTAGAGAACATTGATAGATGTCACAGAAACCTTTAAAATAATTAACAACTGTATTTGATTTCATCAGCCGTTCCGGAAAACTTGGCAGCGTTATTACTGGCCAGTAAATCCCCATGTCAACAATCATAAATTAAAACAGTACTTTCCCATATTGCTTGTTGCTGTCGAAACCAGTATCAGTGTTATGCTAGGAGCTTAGAAGATTCCGAGAGGTGGTAATCTTTAACGGACTATACGCTATACTGATACAAAACTGTTCAGAGAAATACGTATTTAGAATTACCTGAAATTATTAGGGGAAAAAAATACAAAACCACCTATAAAATTATACATGTATTAGGAATTTCACTATAAAGTTTAACAAAAATATGTCTTTCCGTCTGTTTGTTTCGGCATCACTTAAAGAGTTACTGAATCGGTTTATAAGAAACTTGATTTGTTAGTAAGACATTTCGCTAACTTAAACATTAGACTTTATGTCATCACGAAATTCCATCCCTAAAGGAATGAAAAGGGGATATTTTGTGCTACCGTAGTTAATTAAATGTATCTCCGAAGCTAATGAAGCAAAGGTTGGGAAATGTTTTTACGAATATTAAACACATAATAATTACCAACTTCATTTTACAATTTTCTGAAATTCCACGTTTAATAGGTGGGAAAGGGGTATTTTTATTTTAATGAAGTGAAAAATCATACCTATCAGAGCAAATGGTAAGAAACTAAGCACGAACAACATGCAAACAATTTGACGTATTGAGTAAAACGCACTATTATTAAGCTAATAAGTGAAAGTCAAAGTATTTGGTATGAATAACAAACGACCACGTTTTTAACACGCTTTTTATGTCTGTCATTCTAACCCAAAGAGGGTAAAAAGAGAACAAAAATGTTTAAAATTAATAAAATCAATTATGAAGTTAATCGTGTGGGAAACTAGATTTTGGATAGAAAAATCAAACAATTAAGCTAAACTAACTCTGAAATTCACCCCATCATTTAGAGTTACCTTTGAGGGATTTAAAAGGGATAAAGTTGGTATATAAAACAAATAAATATCACGTAATTGATTAGAAAAAGTATGTAATAGAATAACATTATTTCAGAATAAAATATTATTTCGGAGGCTTTTATAACCACTTTCGAAATATCAACCCTGAATATTTTTTTTAGTGTAACCTTGCAGAAATCTAACTTTTTATTCAGTCTATTACTTTACTTACGGATGTATTAAATTCATCGCATTCTGTTCTTTTAAAATTACAATATTCGAACAACATTGGAATTTGTGCGAGTGAATCCAGGGGTGGCTAGCTAGTACTATACTTTAAATATTTCAGATACCAGCCAATATGCTGCTGCTTTTGTTTATCTATTATATTTTTGGCATGTCACTGAAATCATTGGAAAAAGTAATTATTAACGTAGCAACGTAAAACGCCGGGCTATTTTAGTTGGTATAAAAAGAAAACTCCAGTGCTTTGTGCTCCAAAAATTACATGATTGCCTTTAGAGAAACTGCATAACTACAAAACTTCACAGGTTTTATACTTGGCGGGCATAGTAACATTACACCCGTTATTTTTATGTTTATAATTCATGACCAATGTTAAACCTTCTATCAATTTTTTTATTACAAAACAAAATCCACCTTATTTTATCCTCAACAGTGGTGAAATTTCGGAATTATATGTAGTCTAGGTGTTAACCCAACGAATAGGATACCTCTGTTTCAAAGACGTGATTGTAAATACGTGATTGAGTAAAAAAATATGCAAATTCACATTTTTATATCTGTAGAAAGTAGGATATGATATGATTCTATTGAAACAAGCCTAAGAACCGAAAAAGTTTCACGGAGAGTAAATTAACTTGTTGAATTGTCATGCCTTTGAAGATAGTGTGCTTGGTATCAATTGGCTAACGTAATCCGAGCTTAAAATTTACGACACCCTGCAGGTGTTGTGGCTAGAATCTTCATCCTTTATAATCTACTCGTTATACGAACAGGAATACCTCGGGCCGAGACACCCAAAAAACATTTAACTTTTTGTATGGAAAGCGAGGCCTTTAGAGACAAAAACATCCATCACAAGTCAAGTAAGTAAGCAGGCAAGCGATCGGACAATGTCTGTAACAATAGCGTCCATATCACATGCATCCCTACATCCCTTAGCAAGTGCAGCCACAATGTAAAGGCCGCATTTATAAGGGCTGGATGGTTTTCGACTACTTTGACTGCTAGTACCACCTGTTAACAGTTGCAGTAACAGTATTGAATAATAATTTTCTAACGTAGTTTCCTAAATCATTACGTATCTATAATTTTGTATTTTTGTTAGTGATTTAAATTTAATCAAGAATATAATTATAGTTGATGGTTAAAAAATGGTTCTTTTACTTCAGTAAGCGATACTTAATGGTTTATTAAAACCATTCAATCCCTATTTATTCTTCGATCCTAGCATTAATTGAAAGTATGAAATTGTCTGTTAAACAATTTCAAATTAAACGTTAAAACGTAGTTTTAGCCGTACAATAATTTTTTTAAAAATATATTTTTCATAAATATTCATCCTGTTTTCCCAAAATCTTGAATCTATCATATTCCTAAGCATTTAATTTTTTTATATATAATAATTAAGTTCTAAAAATAAATATTATTACAAAATGTCTGCTTATAAACGCTTGATTCAAAATAGAATTACAAACAATTGCATGCTCAAGTTCATGCAAAAACTGAAATAAAATATTTTGGGCATCAAACTTCTCACTACCATTAAATTATTTCCAAAAAAAAACCCTATAATATAATGTAATGAAACTATTTAAAATTACAGACAAATACATGCATTAATAGAAGCATACTAAAATAGGATTCTACCCCTCTGAGTATTTTTTTTTCTGCCCAGGACCGGAAATAGTAAATCCTTTAAATTTAACGTTTAAATCTAGGTGTCAACCCTCACTGCGGTATTTTCAAGGACAGTTAACGTTTTCGAAACCAAAATTTTTTTTTCACTGAACAATCATTTTTCACAATTAAAGCAAAATAACTGATGACTTAGCAAATGGTGATAGGAAGATTGCATAGGAACTATTGTGAAAGATTTAATTTTATACGAATAATTTACTAGATAAAAAAAAACATTATTTTTTAAACACTATGTTGATGCGTTCCAGAGCCCAACGACGCGCATGAGAATGGGTAGTGACGAATGACTCGTTGGCTGCAGGTGGGAGGTCGGGTGATGGCGCTCGGTCTCCGGAAAGAGCATGTTTTTTGGGGGCGGGGGTTCAGAAAGGGTGGGGGGGGGGGGGTGATGCGGTTGGACGCCGCTATTCCCGACGCCGAGAGAAGAGGGAAGAATGCCAGGGACGGTCTGGAAAGGCGCCACGACGCCACCATCGCAACGACAAAAATATAATAATAATAATAATAATAATAAAACCTCAGAAGCCCCAACGTCCGGCGCAATTTTTATTTGTTCCGCCACAAAATGTTTCGAAGATGACGAAAGTTCTCCTCGTGGGAGGGGGTGTGAAGGGGGGGGGGGGAGGGGAGAGGTTCCGTTACGCTCCGCGGAGAAGAAGTGTGAGGAGCGCAGCTGCTGGCGAATAATTCATCGACTGGAGTTGTTCTGTTTGCGAGCACAGATCCAACCAGGGGTGCTGTTCTCACGTGCACTAGCCTCGTCCGTTCATGACTCCCGCCAACGACAACCCACACCCCTTCCGCCACTCGTCGCAGCCTCCAAGCGCCGCTGACTACCGTGGCATGCTGGGAAATAGCCCACGAGCCGAAGCTTCCAAGATGGCGGACTCGCGCGTGAGGCAGCAAGCGTCCGCACGTGCTGGCGTTTGTGAACATCGGGACGAGTACCAAAATAATTGGGGCGTCAGACGAAACTTTGTCATGGTGAAACTACTCTGGAATATATTTTTTAAACTTAATAATTTTAATATGAAGTAATCACAACTTTGATTCGTAACTTAACTACCTTTATTTACATTTAGGAGGTAACGTTTCAGGTTTTAAGGTTATGTGTGTTTGTAACACAACGCTTAAGTGCATGGTGTGAATAAACGAAAAAATTAGGCCTCCCTAAGATGTGATTCAAATATTGTCATCGCGTTTCATAATTTAATGTGTTATATATTTCAATTTGGCATTATGTATACTGTAACTTATGCAAAAATGTTATTAGAGAAAGTATTTATTTCTCAAACCGCTGTAATAAATGTTATTACATATTTATGACCGTTTGTTCTGTTATTTAATGCTAGTTGGGCCTGCATACAATTTTTAAACCAACAAATTTAAAATAAATAAGAAATAAAAGTATATTATCTTTGTACCGGAAAAAAATTTACAACTTAATAATAATATATTATTAATATTTAAACCAATAATTTAATTTAAATGTGAGGTGGTTTTCTATCACTCAGGATTTTAGTTGATGATGGGAAATACACTTATCTTTCTTTAACTCGTCTTGTTTATTGGTTATGAGTTAAAAAAAAAAAAAAGGTTTGTTACCATTTCTTAGTAATCTTAATACGCGGTACAAGACAAAAATATACTAATCTTTAATTAACATATTTAAAAGGTATAATAAAACATTCCGCGGGTAATATTCTTGTTACGGGTACCTGCGTACCCGTTTGCCGAAGAGAATCTCCGCCCCTGCGACCGCCGGTGATGCAGCCCGCCCGACACGGCTTTGGCGCGGGAGTTTGAAGCGAGCGGACTTTGGTCGTGAAGCATCGGAGACGCTCGGCCACGATCGGGAGAGAGGCGACATGGCCGGAAGTAGCGGGAGTCCGCCATCTTGTCTGGGAGTGTCCGGAATTTTCGATTATAGTCTGGGCAGGAGATGTTTTGCGTACAAACAGGGCTGCCATAGTCTGGACTGAGTGAGTGGAGGTAGCGAGGAGGGGGTATTATCCCTGCCCGTTCACCGAAGTACTACCGCATAAGCATCGCCGGTCGTTTTGAATTGCCTATACCATCGGTGGATGTTTTTGCCACGGGTCGGGGGATCACAATTAAACTTTAAACGAAATGCACGTTCAACTGAATTTACAGTTTCACTCCTAGCGAACTGCAAAACACAAAACGCTTCTACGTTAACAGTAGAGAAGACTGAATTCTTTCCTGGACACACACGATACCTAAGGTGCCAACAGGAAAACAGCCACCATAGCTGCTAACCAAGGTAGTTGCATTTATGAGTAAAAATAAATATTTTGTTGTAATTTAACCAAAAACTGAAAATATACCAACATTTCAGCAATGGAATCTAAAACATTGTTGCCTGGGGAATGGATATTAGTTATTTTATCTTCTATATTTAACTTGCAAAAAATAAACAAAGTTTTTTTAATATGTATAAAAATGTTTGTGTAATTTTCGACTTAATCAAATTAATTTTCCTTTGAGGCTATTTTGAAAAAAATAGTAATATTAAATAAAAAGGAGGTAAAGGATTAGGACCTGATTTAACATAGGTAGTTTATGATATAATCATGAAAATACATGCAATTAGTCAATTCATCGAGATAATTCACATCAATAATGGTGATCATAAAACGTTATGATTTCAAAATCCTATCGAGTATAATATATATTTTTAGATATTTTTTATTAATTATTAAGAAATAGTGAAAAACAAATTTTTACTTACTGATACAAAGGATCAAGCATATTTTAACATAATAGTAAATTAGTTACGCCATTAATCTTAAATTCTTAGTAAAATAATACCAGCTAGCTTTTCCATTTAAACATGGGTGCAATTCTTATAAATATTGTTTAGGCATTAATAATATATGGAAACATATTTACTGACAAACGTAGGTGTGTTGAATTATAAAGTTCATTTTTTTCAAGTTTATTCTGCTCATATTTTTATGTTTACTATAAGTAGCAAATAAAGGCTACATATTATGAAATAATTAAACTAACAAATTGAAATATGTATTTAAAATATTTCAGCAATCAGATACAAAAAATTAACTAAACATTTTTGCTTAAAATAAAATTTGTATACTGCAATATTCATTTATATAAAAAAATTTAATTTTTTTCAGTGATGGGATTTGAACTAAATCAAAAAAGCAATGCCTTTGTTTGAGATGCGCACGCTTTGTCACTACGCTATATATGCATAACGGAAGGCAACAAGAGATTGCGTGTAGTTAGTATAATAATGCCAGGTTTCTAAGGTATTTTTAAATTTGTGATTGCTCTTTGCTATGACTATTTAAGTTCACAATATGTATTCGAGAATAGTTTTATTACTAAAATTTTCACTTGGCACACCAATACGATTGGTGCGTCCACCGATGTTCACGAATTGGAATATATATATATATATATATGTGTGTGTGTGTGTGTGTAAATATGTATGTATATATGTATGTATGTGTGTGTTATTACATATTCATGCTCGTTTGTTCTGTTATTTAAAGCTAGTTGGGCCTACATACAATTTTAAACCAACAAATTTAAAATAAATAAGATACAAAAGTGGGTCCGCCATGTTGAGGACTTCGGTTTGGTGGCAGCGATGACGGATTATCCAGCCTGTGGGCTTCATTGCGGTATTTTCAATTAGTAACGACAAGCCACAGGCAGGAGTTAAACCACACCTCGTCATCACGTCAACATATCATACATTTACAAGCAGCTACTTTATTCCAAATAGGCATAAGCTGTATTCATTTAAAAAGAAAACCTTATGATGCCACATGATATAGAAGTATTTGTAATTAAAACCAGAAAAAAAAAACACATCAACTGCTTTCCGTAAGATTACGCTTTTCAGAACGTTACAGCTCTAACGTGGCTATAAAATTTAAACTATCTGGAGAAAATGGAAAATGGGCATTGAAACTTTAAACACACGCAGTAGGGTACTTCCTATTGCTATCAATATTATGGCCTGTGTCACCGTGTATTATCTTTATAAATGGGATTTAATGCATATTACCTAATTAACTGTTCATAGAACTGGTGGAAAGTACCATATGATATCTTCATGTTACTTAATCAACCCGTGCAAAGCCTGTTTTCGGTTACAGAAGATAGTTTGATTCAAGACAACTTGATGGACGTACTCCACTGCTGCGTACACTGTATTTCATGGAAAAACCTCATGAATGGACCACAAAAATAAATGCATAGACATGCAGAGATGTAGCCAAATCAGCTACTGTCAAATGTTAAATGCCTGGACAGCACAGGGAATTCTGTGGAAGGAATTTAGTCGCACGAACATTACAGCACTGACGAACACAGTGGGTTAACACCGACGAGACAAGTTACAACAAGAACAGAAAAATACAGAAAAACAAGAACCTTGGACAACGACAAACAGACGTAAATATAAGTACCTACAGTGTTTATGAGCAATAGCGTACATATGTCCACAGAGTTATTTCAAATCAATCATTCGCTCGCAAGAATCACTAGAATCACTTTCTGGCCACAGTTTCAGGGCGAAGCTCGGTCACCCAGACATTGATAGTGCAAAGAAGCGCGGTGGACCCGCCCTTAGAAGCGAGGGCAGCTCACCCCGCGCTATCGACCTCACAACCCGCTGCACTCGCTGGCCCGGTGCCCGGTGTCTGGCCGGCCAGCAGCCCTCGGGACACCAGCCAGACCACCCCGCCCCACCCCACCCCGCCCCGCCCCGCCCGCCGTGATAACAAACACACCACACTTCTGGCACGCGTACCAAACCTTGGTTACAGACCATACTTCCAATCAATTGTCCGCAGAATAAAAACCAACTGTTTCCCCGTGTTTGGGAGTAACAGAGTGAGGCAGAGACACAGACAGAGAGATAGATAGATACAGAGTGATATACGGAGAGATAAACAGAGACAGATACAGAGATACATAGATATAGATATAGATATAGAGATACATAGAGACATGTAGGTAGAGAGATATACAGAGATATATACAGAATGATATATACAGAGAGAGATACAGATAAAGAGAAAGCAAGAGACAGAAAGATAGAGGGACAGAGAAAGAAAGAACGACAGAAAGAGATAGAGAGACAAATAGACAGACAGATACAGACAGATACAGAGAGAGCCAGAGAGAGACAGAGAGAGACAGACAGACAGATAGACAAATATAGAGACAGAGAGAGACTAAACTTTAAACGACATAGCGAAAATAATATGTTAAATAGTTACCTAAAGTGAGTTACGTGTCACAGTAAAACGTATCTACCGTTTTAGTTAGACGAAATTCATTCAGTATTTTCTAAGCTGGTCTCATTGACCAATTTTAGTCTGAAATAATGTTATTAAAAATAAATATTTTTAAAAGTTTTAAAGTTTATTTAATCTTTTTACTCTCTACAAACTACTTATATCTTTAAAAAAAATTGATAATGTGCTTTACTTGTAATTGTGAACAATAAACTCTTGAAATTTCTTTTTGAGCAGTGTACCTGGATTACATGGCAAATACCGTAACTTCAAAGTGCGCTGGTACCATAACTTCTTCTCGGCTGTCTGGCAACACTGAACAGCCCTCCCCTACAAGTGAAGGGGTTGCGGCAGGGCTGACCGCAGAGGCTGCACTTCGCAACATGCCCTCGCGTGGGGGCTGCGTCCCGGCAGTTAAGACCGCGTGCCGCCGCCTTATCACCTTCCCCCCTTCATCATCCTCCCCCGCGGACTCCGCTAACTGCAGTTGTATTGGCGCCAGAGGGGAAGTGAAGCGGTGCTTCCGACCGCAAGTTCAACACCGACCACGTGGACATCGAAATTAAATTTCGTGGTTTCATTTCCGGTGTGCTGCACTCGCACATTTTTAACCTACCACCCCCTCTTCACTCCCCCCCCCCCCATTATTAAAATGTACTTTTAAACTGAAAATACAATACGAAAAAAATTACTGTCTTACAAAATAATTGCACCGTATGAATCAACGAGATCATGGCATTGGACAAAACTGAGACTAAAGCTAGTTCCAAACATCAATAAAAAACATTAAAGATATTGTCCCTAAAACATTTAATATTATTGGTTATTCTTGGCGCATGTGAGCAGCTACACGCCCGGAACACAAGCGAGTGATCTTGTAAGCTTCTTAAACGCAATTGTGACGCTCAACTGTACACGATACGGTCTGATAATACAGTATGTCCATAAAAGAATGTCCCAGTTATAAATTTTAATAGTATCAACTGTAAGCGTTATAGAGTTTTGGGTTCAATGTCACAATCAAAGAGTAACTCAAGCAGTTTAGGACAAACGCATGCGCGAGTACTTCTTTGATATTTTTCTCGCATGCAGCGCCAACCATGCAAAATGGCGACTCCTGATCGCAAAGCGTTTTGTGTTTTGCAATTTGATAAGGGTGAATCGGTAATTTCAGTTCAACGTACGTTTAGTTTAAAATACATACAAGTTACAGTTGCCATATGCTTTAAGAAGAACCTGGAAAACATAGAAAACTGTCAGCTCTTCAGAAAATTAAAGAGCACGAAAAAAAAAAAAATAACTGATCGGTTTGTTGTGTCCGGGATTCCGGGAGGATAGACATATCGACAAGATTATTTCTTTGTATTCTTTGTATTGTATTTAGTTCATTTGAGCATACGTTTTAAGACATTTATAAAGATAGGACGTAGTTCTTATGATTCAGTGGAAAGGGTACATGTGCACTTATCCGGCTGATGCGTAGCGAATGTTTGTAATCTGAAAACGTCAGCGGGCATGTACACAGAACTGTTTGTGGAACTCTGTATGCTGTACCGAACCGAGGATGATTGTGCGTGTGCGTCGCTGCTGATTCCTGGAAGCCGGAGTGCCTCGTGACCGGACGCCTGAAAAACTGAACTTTGATTAGGGCGTTGCTGGCGGTGGACTGATGCGAGAGACGCTGGGGGACAGCGAGCAGAGGAGGTTAAGCTCTCGGAGGGAGCGGACGTCTAGAATGTAACAATGGTTGTAGCTGACTTGTACGTGAATGAAGTGTAGAGTTGGCAGCAGGAGTAAAATAGATCTTCCACAGATTCATGGAGTTCCTTCTTGGGGTACCTGTCCCTTAATTTTGGCTATCGGCGAGTGTACCGCTCGGCACTCGAACCCACCTAGGCCCGACTTCACAGTAATAGGCAGACGGGCGCAACAGGTTGATTCTAAAAAAGAATTAACGAAAAAGAACAAAATTAATTTATGCACTGAAAATTACAATTTCCTAATGCTCTTGGGACTTTTCTCCAGAAGAAAAACTGGGTGTAAATTTCATATTTTCTTTGGCAATACTGAAAAAAATAGGTGACCATGATGAACAACATAGCCTTTTCCTTGATTATGTACATTTAGATATGATAAGTGACATACCCTTTTTTTTTTAATCTGTAGTTTGTGAATTGAGTTGTCTCCTTTTCTCTTTTACTGCACTCATACTAAGTGTAAGAAAGCCACTGACAAAGTAATCCATTAATTAAAAGGTGCAATTATTGTAATTTCTTGTAATATTTAGATTTGTTTAGTGTCTGACGACTGAGTAAGTGTGGCGGGCACTGCCCAACCCGAAAATAGCCCGCGGGTCATGGGTAGGGCTTCCCTAGACTAGACATATACCGACAATTGGATAGATAGAGGAACTCCTGCGTTTTGGCTAGCTTGAATGCTCTTTCCCTGGCCGAGGCGTGTCGGAAGCCTTGTCTACGCGAGACACCTGTGGAGCAGAGAGACTGTCGTTACAAGACTCCGAAGTAGCGTGTGAATGGCGAGTCTGGGACAGTATTCAAGGCGTGGAGCGAGCAGGTCAACGGCTGGCCGCCCTCTTAGATTTTTAGGGAAAAATTCCACACAATTCTTAAAAAAAAAAGACTCAAAAATTTTCCAAATTACTAAAAATTTTCCTATCTGGATGAAAAAAATTCCCGTTTTGAGGTAGAATATTTTTTTTTTTTAATCCACAAAAATATCTAAGTCTTGAAAAGTTCTGAAAGCTGCAGGCACAGTAAATTACAGGAGAGTAAATTTAATTTCCATTATTACCCAAAATCTAACATTACTTCGAAAAACTATCCGACTAGCTTAACTTTTTACATTGTGGCATGTTCACTGATAGGTTTATTCAAACACTAGAAGATTAGATATAAAAAACTATGATTGTCATTTGTATCGCAAAAGGATCATTAAGCGGAAATAGCAGACATAATATACTTAGTAATGAAAATTTCCTTAAAATAAGACCAAGGATTACAAAAAGTGATCTAAAATAATTATCTCAGGGTTAAGATGGATAAAAAAACAGGCAATAGACGTCCAAACTTATATTAAATGCTTGTCATATACAAAGTGTATTAAAATTTAAATAAACATTATTAATAGTCTACGTTCTTTAAATGGCTCATGCAATGGGGAATTCTGATTTAATGGACATACGCCATTGCATTTTTGCACTGTTTATCACAATATAACAACACAGACTAACACAGTGTTTGTCTGTGTTGTTCTTATTATTTTTTATGACAAAGTCCTTCAACGGAATTCTTGTGATGTCTGATATTTAGAGGTTGAACATTTTTTGTCCGTGCTGTCGTCGTGTGTTGTCCATAATATTTGTTTAGTTTCATCGTTGGTTCCGTTTGTTAGACATCAGCTGATTCAGCCTTGTTTTCTCTGAATTTTTATATCTTCATATATTTATTATTTTTTTTTTTTTTTCGGAATTTTTTCATGACAAACAGTGCAAAACTGCAATGGCGTATATACAAAAAACTGCATTAAATCATTAATAGTCTAACTTAATGTCTTTCAAACTTGATTGTTTCCAAAATCAATAGAATACTCTTACATAGAGACATTAAAAGTATGATAAAGACAATAAAAAGAGAGAAAAACTAATCGACCTTTTAAAGAAAAATAATAAACTAACTAACTATAGCAATTTCATTCGCTACAGTAGTTGAATTTATAGGAGAATGCGGAACAAACGAACTTTGAATACCTCTTGGTTCGGCAACATCGTATATTAATCTAAACTTGTACAATGGCAGTAAAGTAAGTAAATGAACCTGTGTGTCAAGTGTGTTTAAGAGGATTTTTCATATTTTTATATACTTTTGTGGGGTAAATGACTCCCAGAGTAGCATTTGGAACACAGTTAGGTTTTTAAGTAAATTTTCTATAATCCTATATGACCACGTGGCACAGCATGCATACGCGTATCTCCTAATAATACTTCCGAAGCAATCGAGGAAACTATAGAAAACACATTGGTTCACTTTTCTGACTGGAATAACATTTCGAGGGAATTTTAATGAGGGATGTTTTAATAGACCAATCGTAAACGTTTGGATTTTGGCACATAGTTCTTTTGAACTTTAACATTTTATTCATAAACAGCTATAAATTTTTTTTTAAATTTTACCTTTAACAGTTTTACAATGTAAGTTATTGGTAAGTTCATAACATCAACACATTATTGAAACATTTAAAACAAAGCAATGACGCTAAACATAATTTGGATTTTTTGGATAAATTATCATGAACAAAACAATCAGAAAAAATAAATAGTAATAAAACGATTTGTGTGTCTCTACTAAGTTTACAGACTACATGCTTTCAATTCACCACCCCCCCCCCCCCCGAAAAAAAAATCACAAAATGTACGGGAACAGCCTTTGCGTAGCATTTATCCCTATGAAATTCTTTTTTATGAATACCTGGCATTGGAAAAAACAAATAATCTTGGATATAACTGCTATCAATCGTGTTATTGTGAGTTTTCCCTGCGGGTAACCTCGCAACAAAGGCGGGCGAGTGTTTGATTGGGGCGAGCATGTGGGTTGTTCTGCACCTCCCCGAGAGGTTATTGTCCGTCACTATCTCGCACGGCCCATTTGGCAGGGAAAGAGAGGCCTCTGGCGGTAAAACAGGCCACGACTGCCCCTCTCCCACCACACCTTGTTCTCGCGGGAATGAGACATTAAAAAACAAGACCCAGAGAAAAAGTATCGTGAAGTTGAATGAATTTAAAGGAATGTAAGTTTTGAACGAGTAGCGGTTCCAAAGGAAAAGAAGGGTAGTTTTTGTTAAAGGACTTAAGCGCTCATTCTGATCGGAAATCTCCATGACAGTGAATGAAAAAATCATTCAAAAACACTATATGTACGAGTCTTTTTTTTATGTGTAACATCTAAGCTCTCGGTATAGAGAATTTGGTAGGAGTAATTTTGTGAATGGAACGGAAATGTGTAACAACGGTGCTGCTTTCTGTGGCGGATGGCGCAAACCAAAGTTCACAAAACCAGCGGAAAACTTTATAGTGTCAACTTTGAATGAATTTTAACAAGATGGGCAGTATTTTAATAAATTCCTTGTCAAAAATCAAAACCAAAGCCGGGTTTTAGTATTTTTTTTCTCGCTTTTATCGGAGTCATTTCATTACATAGTTTAAAATTTCGACCTGCAAATGAAATGATTCTATAGTTGACGTAGCTGCTCCAGCAACCAATTCTAGTGGCGAGTACGGAAACTACGTGTGATTCGCGTCCAGAAATTTAGTCTAAAACACAATTTACGGATATTTATCACGCTCCGCATTAATTTAAAGGATTCTAACTCGAATTTCGTGTTTGAGTTTCGTATTATAAGTGTATTTGCAACGTGAGAATACAAGAATTAGCTCGTTACATATCACTGGCGAGTATTAAAATACTTGCTGACATGTTTTATTTTCACGAGCTCCTGTATCCACCATCGGCTTTAACGCCACGAATTTACGCTTGTGGTGACGGTGACTTGTCAATATTACAGACTTGCCAATGTTACGGACTTTACAAAACTAATTAAAAATTTAGGGAAAATTAGAAATGAATTAACCATAACAAGTTCATTCGCTACAGTAGTTGAATTTATTGTAGAATATAGAACAAGCGAACTTTGAACACCTCTTGGTTCGGCAACATCGTATATTAATCTAAACTTGTGTATATAAATATATATTTAAACGTTATATATAAATGTAAATGTTCGTTTGGTGAAAACCTTAAATCCCAGAAAGATCTTTACTGATTGCTTTAAAATTTTGACACAACGTTGCATTCAAATACACGCGTGCTTTTATGTACGTGTGTCTTGCCTGTGACAGGTAAAAAGATATGTAAAGGTATAGGTAAAAATTAAGATTTTTAATATTTTAATTGCAATAGATATATGGATAGATGTATAGATATAGGTAGATAGATATAGAACGATTTAGAGATATACATAGATAGATAGATAGAGAATTAGAGAGAGAAATAGATGCTTTGTATACGTGTACCTACTTCCAACAAATTGCAAAAAAAAAAAAAAATGTTTGAGGCATTGCAAGGCATGCCGGGTATTGGCTAGTAACGAATGAAGACGTGGCAATGAAGGTTCTCTGCTGATCGGTATGATCGGCGCTGACGGTGGGGAGTGGGGCGATGCCCTGAGCTGAGTCGCGATCGCTCGGGACCTGATCTCGAGGCCTCGGTGGTCCAGCGGGTGGATCATTTGTCTCCTACCCATGGCGGTCCGCGCTCGACCACTGGAGAAGTTCAAATATGAATTATAGTCTTTTAAGTTAACCTAGGAAACTGCTGGAATTGACAGCGATATCTAGTGAAGTATTCTGTGTGTACACTATTCGGAGAGCGAAGCCATTGTACTTATTCCATGGAGTGTATACGAAATTGTGTTAGATTACCACCTGGTCCTTTTCCCTCATGATATTTTTTTTCCTATCATGGCACTTTCCCCATTTTCCGAAAAGGGCAAAAGTTCTATTATGGTAGTTTTCCAGAAAGGTACTTTGCCCCATGATTTGAAGAGGCCAGCGGGAAAAGTGCCATTGTGATAGTTTTCCAGAAAGTTATACTTTGCCCAATGATTCGTAGAGGCCAGAGGTTTAAAGTGCCATCGTGGTAGTTTTCCACCATTGCACGTAAAGGAGCAAACTGTCACTGTTATACTAATATGGCCTGCAGTTATAACAGTGTGGCGCTGGCAACTCGGGTAGTCTGCTGTGCTGCACGAACATCCTAGCGCCCGATCAGAGACAGGCCATCCAGCAGCATAGACCCGCCGCGGCCTGCAGCAGCCTCGTTGTCTCTTGTGCGAGGCTCTGGGCCCACACGCCATGCCGATTTCAACACATTCTTCCTTGTCATTACTATTACTTAAGGGCTGTACTTGTTTAAATTCAACACTACGCCTCCCTTGAATTTGTTGTTCTGTCACAACTATCTTCAACATATATTTACTGAAGGTCGGTATTCCAAAGACGTTCGGGGAAGAGGTAGCGATAAGGCACTGCGTTGTTGGGACACAACCGTAACCTGACTCGCGGGCCGGTTTTCAACAACGAGTCCAAACCAAATCCAGTAAGGAAACAGATCGGCAACCGTTTTAATAAAAAGGCGCCTTGCTCGAGGCTAGAAACTGGTTTCAGCGCATTCAAGAGGGCATATCGTAACAATTGATTCAATTGTTATGGTAAAAATACTAGAGGTAGCAGCACCATAAAATAAAAACTGAACAGCCTTTCTAATACTCCCAAGTACTTTTAAAGTTGCAATTATTCTTGTTATGACCATTAAAGTGTAAAAAAAATTTAAACTCCAGGAAAGTTTCGCTCTCATAATGTATCATTTGGCATATACCAAAACATCACAAAAATGACTATATACGAGTTAATGGCGCCAGACGCTGGTACACTATCTGGACAAAATTAACGAAAAAGTGAGCCCTGCGCATGCGCGGAATGTGGGCAACAGATCGGCAACGGATAGGACACCAAAATTCGTTCCCTAAATATCAGGGACTGGCCGTGTCCTATCGTGCACTAGGATACACTTTTTTTGTGTGTATTGGAATACCGGCCTTAGTGCGATATAATGGGTGTTAACTTACATGCAAGTGATAACACTAACAAACTTTTGTGTGGATTTTTAGATACATTATGTTACACTAGGTGAATATCTGTTGATAATATTTGTTACAGAAGAACAAATGCAAGACAGGTATACTGTTAAATAGACTTACAGAAATAGTCCTTAACTATTTGTAAAGCAAGGCTTGCGAGACCCCACCTTAAGTCCAGCAGGGACTGGAAGCACCCAGCGACATGCCACAGTGTGTAGGGCGTGCCTTTAGGGTGATTGGCGCCATGAATGTGGGCGTAAAGTGACCCGCAATTCTGGTTTTATTAATCAGAAATTTTAACCCTTCTGGGGAGCTAGCTACAGTGACGAATAGGTCACCTGTCTGCTGTAGGATGCATATGATTTATAATCCCGTCTACTTATTCATTAAGGAAATTTTATATGATCAAATCTACACGAAAGCGTAGACACATTTTTTTTTTGTAAATAGAACAGATGTAATCATGTAAAACGAAATATATTTGTAAATTTGTATATTTACATAAACGAAAGCGTATCGCTACAAAAAAAAATTCGAAGTAATACTGGGTACGTATTTTTGCCCGGGAATTTATGCTCTGTGTTGTCCTAGTACCTAAATTAATTAATTGAAGTTATTTGTAACCCGTTCCCTAAGTTAATCCAGTGTAACTGCGCACATTAACAAGCATTATAAAACCAAACAAATTAAATTAGTTAAATATAAGATTATCTTTACCATGGTTTTAAAAAATGTATGCTTGTCAAAAATATTCAATAACAAATTAAAATAATACGCCAATTTGCGTAAGCGCGACAAGAGGTATTTAGTATTGTTTCCAAAAACTTATTTCGCAAGTGTAAAATTAATTGTAGGAATTGGTTGTAAAAATATACAATTTTTTTTTCTTGTAGTATTATAAACTATTTCTTGGCAACTGATTCCCAATGTAAGCTTTTGTAAACTTAGAATAAATGTTCCTTACATGTTGCCACTTTCCCTTCTTCCCCCCACAAACGTCTGGTTCCAACAACGGCTGTGATTCACGAAGCCTTCCCCCCCACCTCCCGGTTCCACCCGCAGCCTTCCACAAACCCTCTTCAGGCCAAACGACGCGGCAATAACTCCTCAGTCCCGCGTTACTCGGCCGTGGCTGGACCGCCTGGTAGACACTCAAAAACAGCGTGGACCGAGGCAATAACGGCCAGTGGACGCGACGCGCTCACCCTCCCTCCTTCTTCCCCTCGGGCATCCCTTTCTTCCCGTGGCTCGTTCGATGTGGGGGGGGGGGAAGGGGTTTAGGAGGCAATCCGTCCAGCGTTGCCAGATGTAAGCAAGCGCCCTTGTGCGCGGAAATACGGAAAATTAAGAGCACGTGCTTGCTTAACCACAATTACGTTAATCGACAAGGCATTGACTAATATTACCAGTACGAAGTTGAGCGTTAATAAAGAATGCTTAAATAAAAATTCCGAACAAAACTGAGAAAATACAGGCAAACTAAACTATAACTAGGGCCATGTATTCTTTTCGCGAAAAGATTTCAAGACTAGCTGAGAGTTGGATCACTGCACCATCGTCTGTGTTTCGTGACTGGTCGCAGTAATTCAGTGTGGAAGCAAGCGCGTCCTGATTGGCTCAGCCAAATAAGGCAATGGCTTCTCCTGCAGACGGTCGCCAATTACAAGGAAAAAACAACGAGCGTATAAAAAAAAATCCTTTGGTCTAAAGTGCTTTTCAAGATTAGTATACGCCTCTGAAGTTAGAGTCAAACAATTTCTGAGGTGTATATTAGCCTTTGGTTAGTAAACTTCGAAAGAAACACAATACAAGAACTCGAAATGAAACAGATGCAAGACAAATTCAGCAGTTTACAAAACACCCAAGCTGCAAGATCACCAAACCTAAAACTTGAAACTGTAAACCTGTAGAAGAAATTTTCTAAATCGGGATTCTCTTCAAAATTAATACTTGAAAGCATATAAAGCACAAATCCACAACTAGACAGGTAAAAACAAGGCATAGGGGCTTATTCACTTTAGTAGTAGACAAATCGAATAACTTGAATAGCACGAAATAATGTGAATTATGATCATGAAATATATAGCAAACATAAGAATGTTTCTTAAAAGAAATAAAACTATGTTATTTACATGATATCAGGAAAAATAACCAGTGTACTGTATAGAACGATAAAAAAACTAAGTATTATATATAATTGCTTGTGCTTAGTGGTTTATGAATATATTAAAAGAAAAACCAATGGTATAGGAAATCAACGTTTGATATTGAGGAGGTCGTTAGGCTTTTAGTTCTAAATAAAGTAATAATTTTTACAATAATAATATAACTTTATAGGAACTGTTATGATACTATATAAGTAAAACACAACTTCAAACATTATTTCCATCGCTCAAAGGTTCAATATGTAGCCAGTTTTCAGTAGCCAGTTTCCGCCGAGCAAATTGCGAGTTAAAATATGCACACACACATTAGAAAGTGAACGTTTTTTCCCTTCAGAGAGGAAGATGGAAAGTGGTAAGAGAAGAAACAATAAACTAAAATAGTTATTGACAACATTTCAAGCGGATCTTTTCAAACCTCCAAGCCTTGCAATGTCTTTCCAAACATTATTGAGGAAATAAAAAGAGTGAACATTATTGTAGAAATACTTTATAACATTTAGCCTCATAAAAAAACTATAATAACGTTTTTTTATCCTTCACAGTGGATTTAATCGTCAGCACTACAGAAATTTCTATAAAATATACCTGAAAAAATAATGCAGTAAACTTGCATTACATTTTAGATAGATTATCAGAATATATATAGTTTATTTTATAAGTGTTTTTTTTAGCCAAGAAGACGCCAAGTTATGTTTAGTTGGAACAATTGTGTAAGACAGAATAGGTTTACTTCGGTTTATATGACGGAAATGGCTGTCATAAAGTCGATTCCCAAATGTTTTTGGACTAGATGTAAAGCACTGCATGCTCATGCAGTTGACACTGCAAGGCAACCACGCAATTCGAAACGCAGCGTCGGCTGAATTCTCGTTGATTCGCCAGTCAACTCCGCGGGAGTCGTACTCGTCTTTCAGCTGAACGTGTTCCCAGCCCGCCACAGACCGCCGGCGGGATGGCGGCATCAATCAAGCTAACAGTGGTCATTCTGCCCCACCATCCCTCCCCTCCTAGCTGGCGCTAATGACTGATTGGCCAGGCGGCATTCAGGAATGCCCTTCGCCCTCTGCCCCCCACCGCTGAAACTCTCCAACACGTCAACAGTGGTCAATATGCCCGAACATTCAGCGCGGTTGTGTGACCCTTCATACCTCACCCCAAACAGCCCCTGTGGCGCGCTCGACTGCAACCCGCGCGACAGGCCGGCGCCACCGCACAACTTCGACCACTACCCCGTCATCTCGTCACAGGGCGAAGACTACCCCGTCATATCGTCACAGGGCGAAAACTGCCCCATCATCCCGTCAAAGGGCAAAGACTGCACCGTCATGCCGTCACAGGACGAAGACTGCCCCGTCATCCCGTCACAGGGCGAAGACTGCATCGTCATCTCGTCACAAGGCGAAGACTGCCCCGTCATCTCGTCACAGGGCGAAGACTGCCCCGTCATCTCGTCACAGGGCGAAGACTACCCCGTCATATCGTCACAGGGCGAAAACTGCCCCATCATCCCGTCACAGGGCGAAGACTACCCCGTCATATCGTCACAGGGCGAAAACTGCCCCATCATCCCGTCAAAGGGCAAAGACTGCACCGTCATGCCGTCACAGGACGAAGACTGCCCCGTCATCCCGTCACAGGGCGAAGACTGCATCGTCATCTCGTCACAAGGCGAAGACTGCCCCGTCATCTCGTCACAAGGCGAAGACTGCCCCGTCATCTCGTCACAGGGCGAAGACTGCCCCGTCATCTCGTCACAGGGCGAAGACTGCCCCGTCATCTCGTCACAGGACGAAGACTGCCCCGTCATCCCGTCACAGGGCGAAGACTGCATCGTCATCTCGTCACAAGGCGAAGACTGCATCGTCATCTCGTCACAGGGCGAAGACTGCCCCGTCATATCGTCACAGGGCGAAAACTGCCCCATCATCCCGTCAAAGGGCAAATACTGCACCGTCATGCCGTCACAGGACGAAGACTGCCCCATCATCCCGTCAAAGGGCAAAGACTGCACCGTCATGCCGTCACAGGACGAAGACTGCCCCGTCATCCCGTCACAGGGCGAAGACTGCATCGTCATCTCGTCACAAGGCGAAGACTGCCCCGTCATCCCGTCACAGGGCGAAGACTGCATCGTCATCTCGTCACAAGGCGAAGACTGCCCCGTCATCTCGTCACAGGGCGAAGATTGCCCCGTAATCCCGTCACAGGACGAAGACTACTCCTTCATCCCGTCACAGGACGAAGACTGCCCAGTTATCCCGTCACAGGGTGAGGACTGCCCCGTCATATCGTCACAGGGCGAAGACTGCCCCGTTATCTCGTCACAGGACGAAGACTGCACCGTCATCCCATCACAGGGAAAAGACTGCACCGTCATCCCGTAACAGGACGAAGACTGCACCGTCATCCCGTCATAGGGCGAAGACTGCCCCGTCATGTGGTCATAGGGCGAAGACTGTCTCGTGGTCTCATCACAGGGCAAAGACAGCCCCGTCATCCCGTCACAGGGCGGGGACTGTCCCGTCATCTCGTCACAGGGCGAAGACTGTCTCGTCATCTCGCCACAGGGCATAGACATCATTTGCTTAGGCTCCACCATCTGACAACCAAACAAACCTAACAAACAAAAAAAATAAGTTTTGGATTGTTTTTATTCCAAAGTAGTTACTCCATTGTTTATTTTGGGATTTTCTCTACGAAAAAAAAAAAAAACCTCTCACGTCTTGATGAATGAAGTTTGTGGATATAAATTTCAACACTGTTCAACTACTCGGTGTAAGCCTTAGGATATTGGAATATATGCTTAACTACCGGCCTTTTACTATAGGGAAGCGCTTCCTAAACATTTCCAGCTATATACAGAGCCGCTTATGATAAAAACGTTTATCCTACAAGCATAATGAAATATTTAGCATTAAGTTACAATAGTCTATGTTCTACGAGGCATATAGTCACGATATGTAAACGGAATTATGAATAGTTATTATATGAATACGTATTAATAAAGGAAACGATAGTAAATAGGATACCATATTATTTATTCTTAAAATACACAAAATGAGAATCAATCGCGTAGACCGAAGGGCTTTCGAGGAGGAAATTTTGGGAAAAAAGCTCTCAAATAAGTTAAAGTGTTCGGCACAAAAATCTTTCTTCCAAAAAATATATATTTGAAAAACTTACAAGAAATACTAGAGCTTCTAAACGTTAGTCTGGATATGAATGGTGAAAATTTTAATCTTGCACTTTTGTGAAGGTAAAAAATTTCCAAAGTTGGCTTCGCAATTATGTATATATTCACGGGTGAGTACAAGCGCGTCATAACGGTTAAATGTTATTTTCAAACGTATGGTGAAAGCTAGACCCAGAAATTGGGTTGAATCAATAAGCCTACCCAGTCCTAAAACGAACGTTAATCTACTGATGGATCGTCAGTACACATTGTAAAAATTGTATACTAATTTTGGCACATTTTTTGCGTACTTTATGGTGAAATAAATTATTTGAACTCTTCAATCGTATAATTGACATCTCCGAATCGAATTAAATAATTGATTTATAATGTAGTAATCACGTACTTACATTTAATTAATATTATGTTTTAAATAATTATGCAAGTGGCTTAGCTGTATGAATGTTCGAAATTTTAAATTTATAATTAAATTTGTATTACATGAAGTCATTTTAGAACATATTTTGTAGTAAAAACTATAAACAGGTTGTTTGATAACTAACGACAAGGCGAGAACAATTGAAAACCAGTAAATTATAGTTCTAAATCTAGAGACTAAAAATTAAATAAAGTGTCGTAGTTTTCAAGTTAAGGGCATTTTTTAAAAAGTTATTAAATACCCACCCTGCACTAAATGTACTGTAACTAAAAATGTTTTCCATGAAATTATAAATAATTTTTATAATTACACTGTACAAACAATCAAGTTATAATATTCAGTTCTTTAACATGTTAATCTCGCATACATAATTAAATTCCAATAAATAAGCAAAAAACAATGTTATATTTAAAGCAGACGTGTCACAACCCATTGACTTCTTCCTTTTTTACCGTCATTATTACACCAAAAATTAAGCAAAATAGTGTACCATATGTAAAAAGAGACTGAGTAAAAGTTTTCATTGCAAATTTATTTAGTTTAAATTATTTATAGCGAAAAAAAAAACACTGAGAAAACAAAAGAATTAATTTTCCTGCAGATAACTTCAGAGGTGAGAAAAAAAAAACAGGAAAATACTCCAGCTCGACGCTATTAAATTCACCGAAGTAAAAATGAGAAGTAAAATTCAGTTACCCAACTCCTCCTCATTTTCCCCCGCAAAAGCACTTTAAATCTTCACACGCGAGAGAGTGAATCTTGCGGTGGCGGTCTCGTGAAAACTGTTTTCCCATTAGCGTTTCGCGGCAAGGTTGGTTTTACGTCCCCCTCCTTTTCCCCTCAGCCGGCATGTGTCACCTGGCGCACTCGGTGCCCTTCTGTGCTCGCGTCGTAACTAACTACACGCGAGCACAATGGGGGCAGCAGCGTAGCGCGCAGCGGTAGCAACAGTAGGGCCGACGCCACACAGACAGCTACGCTATGTACGCTATGTTCGCTATGTTCGCTGCGCCAGGCGGCCAGGCAGGATATTCCAGTTCGCGATGTCGGAGAGTCGCATGCCGTGGGATTCGAGTGATGATTCCGACGATGATGCACCGAGAGAAAGGTTTGTTTGCCTCAACAAAATATTTTTTTTGGTATATGGCGAAATAAATATATCTTGTTAATTCGAACAAATATTTTGTAGTAAGAAAGATTCGTTGACCCAACAAAATGATTTTGTCAACTCAAATGTATATTTGGTTAGGCGTGAAAAATTATTTTTGTTACTTACCGAGTTTGGTTAAACTAACAAAATATTTTGTTCCACCAAGTAAATATTTGTTTCGCCAGATATAAACAAATATTTGTTTGATTCAAACAAACCTTTTTCTCTGTGTGATATTCTGCTGGCTCTCAGAGTATGTAAACGTAAAAGGAAATGGGTTCATGAATTTACTATAAAAAAAATAATTTGAAGAATTTCATCATTCGATGAAGCAGTTGCTTGTGAGGACGAAACCAAATTTATAGATTATTTCAGGTATTAATTACACTCAGTTTGACTGCATTCCACTTGGAAACAAATCCCAGGCATTGTCCTGCATGTCCTGCCTTCCATATTCCTCCATCGATTTATTCCATAAACATTGATATTTTCGTAATCTTTTAGTTAATATTTCCGTCGACCTGACAGGTTAAATCACAATATTGAGATAAATTAAACTGCATGAAAAAGGCAAAAGCATAATTACTGCACAATTCCAAGCGAAAGCAGATTTTTTTTTTTTGTTTTTATCTGCGCATGCGCGTAGCCAGCGACGTTTTAGAAGGAAAAAAAAATGGCCGAGAACCAAACACCTGGCGACGTCGCCAACATAGCGAACATAGCGAACATAGCGAACATAGCGAACACAGCGTCCGCTGTGGCGGAAGCTCAAAGGCGAAGTGGGAGGAGCTTAGGCGAGGAGAAACATTACGCCCGGTTTTTAGTTTCACATTTGGCAAGCCTGTTCTCGGCACGCGGCGTCTCGGCGCTCAATACAGCATCACTCTTGCAACGTGTTCGAATGAAAGCTTTTCGCAGCCATTCGCAGTAACCAAAGATCCTGTTGGCCACATCAGCTAGGTGGGCGCAAATGATCCGACAGACAGATCGAAGGATACGTATTGCAGGTGATTATCGCATGCGATGGTCCAAGAGATAAGGTTCCGAAAAAAAACTAATCCATAAGCTAGGGATATTTAACAGTTTACAGTTCTTCCTGGTTTGATTTCCACAAGCCGATCGATAGGTAGGCTATTTCATTACATTTTGGTCTAGTTCCACGACTATTTTCAACCAAACGTCACTTCATACATCGCGCTCACTAACATTATAGCATTCTCTTCAGTGGGTCAGTGAAAAATTATGACAATGCACTAAGTCAATAACAATAATTACAAATGCATTACAGCCAATCAAAGCTTGTGCGAAAAATAATTCTTTAAAATAATAATATCTTAGGATGTATATACTTCAGTGTATTTCCAACTGGGAACGAAAAACCACACACGGATTGAATCCAGAGAATTCCTTGCGATGAAAAATGTTCATTCAACAGTAAAGTCCCATTTTTATAAGTACGGTGTTGAAAAGCTAGAATAATTTGCATCACAAACTAATTAAATTCGTTGCTAGACAACCATAGCATACACACCAGACAATATTCCCACCTCTTGAGAGACAGCGAATTCCTTTCTAGTTTGCAAATGCTGAGAAACAAAAATAATAAAAATCATAGAAAAAATTTTACTATTCATATGAAAAATGCTTGTATAATAAGTAGCACTTCCACTTTACCTTTGTCTGGAACACTTTTATTACTAATAATTTTTTTAGATCCATTTTAATAATTTTATGAATAAAAGTGTCTTTCAGTAACAACAGGTGCATTATATTTTTATAGTGACCACGGCTAGCATTGAAAACTATGGGAAATTTTATTTTCATTAAATAATATCTCTTTCAGAACAAGAATGCTATTACGTGTAGAAACTAAAACGCATTTAAATATAGCATTCATTTAATTTAAAATACAAACTGCGCAAAACCACAACATATAAAATGTCATTCACAGATAAAATTCATTTAAATTTCACGCACTCAACTCAAAAAAACTAAAATATTTCCAATTAATTTAATAAAAGAATAAGTTAATTTCCTAAAATGAAGTGTCCTAAAAATATTTACAACTTTAATTTTTAACAGATGACAAATTTTGCGGTCGTTTGACTTCATTTGAATACCAATTTTTGGTAAAATTAAGTAGTATGTTCGAGGTGAAGTGGTTTCAATAATTTGTAATATGCTCTACGTAGAGATCCCTTAATGAATTAGTGTACGTCACTATCGGCTCCTAATAGGAACACGGTTGATCTTAAATGTACGTTAGCGTGTGGGGGCTGCAGTTACGCAGTTGAATTACGAAAGCTGGGTAGGTTTCATATCAGTTAAAATATTATTTATTTATCACCCAAAACATATTCCCCTTAATTTTCATTTATTTTTGGTAATGTAATTGTTTACCCAACTCTGTTTAGTGTGCCATTACACTTTTTTTTGTTCCACTCATCTGAACCTTCTGTCGACGCTTCATTGCTTGCTAATGAATTTTCCAACATTTACATCAACATCGATTTAACTGTTACAGAAGCCCCTCCTCCCTACCCCTGAAACCACACACACACACGCACACACGCACACATCGAGGGATTACACGCGCGCCGACGACAATAGCCACGCCGCCACTTGTTAAAGGTACCAGTTTTAAACTGTCGAGCGGACATTCATTCCAAATGTTTCCTCTCCCATTTTCCAACCCCCTTTCGACCCCGAACTGTTTTGGCGACACCATTCTTTTCGTCTGCAGTCCCTGCAATCGAAGTTAAGAACAGGTTACTTCTATGTGGGCTGCTATTTGTCTTAAAAAATATATTATAATATACTGATACATTGCCACGTGTTCTTTAGTTCTGTCCGTTTGAGGTAATTCTTTTATAGAGCTGTTTGTAGTAGAGCACAAATGGGAAAAACCACAAAAAAAATTTACTAAGCAAAAACTATATTTTTTCCCCTGAAATATTTTTAGTCGAAACTCAAGAAATGCCAAAACAATTTAAAGTGCAGTCAAGAGCATGATTTTCTTTCCCTTTGAGAAAATATTGTTTGTATTAGCAAAGTTTTAAAGTACTGGTTTAAATTAACTTTGAAAAATCCAATATAAAGTGATTCCATCCAATTAAGGTGACTCATAAATATAAATATTTTTCTGTTAAAAACAAACATAGAGATACTGTTTCAAAATATTTATGATGGATCAGCTGAATCAGGGCTTGATAAAATAGTTTTATGAATAAACATAAATAATATTGCTGAAACTTTGAAAAACTAGTTATTAAGTCAATTCAATTTTTTTTAAGTTATTGGATTTAAGTTATTACTGACTGATCAGAAACATAAAACACTGAGCTGTATTATCATAATGAACGAAAGTGAAAGGGATTTTTTGTTAAATGAACTTGACGAAGTACCATTAGACACTAAGGATTCTATATGCCTGGAAATTATGTTAGACATAAACAGAACTAGTCTTCCAGTTTTGTTGGATAGCGGGGCAGACGTCTCGTACATTAGTTCTGACATCGTTTCTAAGATACAGCATGAGGGAGGAAATATAGGTACCCATACTTCCAGTGCCTAGTTTAAAAATCTTAGAGGTCACGTCAAGGTCGAGCCCTATTGTGAATAGGCAAATATTACTGACCATAGCAGGATTAGGTGATACTAAGCCGATTAATGCTTTAATGGTAAAGGTCCTAGCTAAACCTGTAATGCTAAGAACAGACTTCTTAATTAGGTTCAAGACAGTTTTGGATTTCGGTGGGGGATGATCATGTAAGCCAATCATATCCAAACATCGAAGACCACCGAAAATTTCTGCCATGGTGATTCGGAAATACGTTTTGAGGAAATTTGGAAGCCAATTATACCTTAGAGCGTGATGAACGAAATTACGAAAGAAACCCACATTCTCTTAGGCCACATAGGAGCGAAGAAATTGTTTAAAACACTAACTAGACAGATGTACTGGACGAAATGCAAGACTATAACTGCAATAACATCACGTGATTTTTGTCAAAAGTCAAAACACGCACATCGGAATGTAGCAGGTGAAATGCAGTCAATCATTCCTAAGAGGGCGCTGGATTTAAATTCGGTAGATTTATTCGGTCCTTTGGCCAAATCAGTTGCAGGAGTAGTCTCTGTTTTCGTAATGATGGACATTTTCTCCAAATACACGAAACTGTACCCTTTAGTAAGTGTTACGGTATACGTAATTCAAAGCAATTTTTAATTGATATTGGCCTACAGTCTATGACCATGTCTGACAAAGGTACACAATTTTCTAGCAACGTCTGGAAAGAAGCGTTAAGGAAATTAAAAATCATACCCACGACAGGCATCCGTAAGACATTCACAAAGCAACCCCGTGGAGAGACAAATGAGGAACTTAGGTAATATTTTACGCACACTTTGCCATAACAACCAACGGAGTTGGCGTAAGAAAATACCTCTCAAAGAATGCGTGATGAATAACACCGTACGTAGTGTCACTGGTCTGACACCTGATGAGATTCTAACCGGAAAAAGTTCGGAAGTAATCCCCACGACACTATTACCCAAGCTTGACCAGAACACGACATACAAGGACAAACAGGAACTATTTGAAATACTAGAATAGATTTCACAACTCGTTAAAGCAAGATTAGTTGCTTCGGCAAAAACGTCAAAAATTGACAAACATAGCTAAGTTCAGTATCGGAGGTTTAGTATTAAAACGCACTAATCCGACTAGTAAATTTTGGGAATTCATTACAAAAAAAATTTCTATTGTATGACAGGCTTTATAAAGTCACGGCAATTATTATAGAAAATTGTTACTAATTGACCGACAGTAATAGCAAAAGAGCCATCGGCAATTTTAATGTATCGAAGTTACGACCCTATAACTAGGAGGTTAGTTGTCATAATGAAGCAACACGAATGTTATCTACGGAATTAGATGTATATACGAGGATGTAATGAGAAATATTATTTTGTGAACTGTAGTTAGAATTAAATTCTTTCCATTTTAGACTACGTGTCAGCGTAAATTTTTAAAATGATATTCAGGATTTCTATACACCAAATACCAATGGATATGAAGGGGCTATTTAACTGATCACTGTTAGAGAGAGAGAGAGAGAGAGAGAGAGAGAGAGAGTTGATATTATTAGTTCTATTAGTGAGGTCTTGAGGCACGATGTTTTTTTTTTTATGTGCCAGGTTTAGATTACCTGAGCTTTGGTATTGCTCGAGGTAGCATACCGTTTTATGTTTGTACCAGTTGAAATATGCTAAGCTACGTTATTTTAAATAGTCTCATATTTGAATATAATCCTTATGTGTATGAATCAGTTAGAGATGAATGGATTGTTGATTTAGTTTTGGATTTGTACTATAATATTTCATTATTAAGAGTAATTCTAACAAAGTCATAAAGTTTGTCAGATCCGTATATTAAATGGCCAGGAATTATATATTACATACGTTGTATGTCGTTGTGCGAATAGAAACATATAATTGGTAGATCATTATTTTTATATATTGTATAATAGCCACTTCATTGAGTTTTTATAAATATTCTTAAAGTATTACTGATTTGTTTGAACTTTTAAGCTATAAAAAATCCGCATTATGTGCAAGTTAAATGTTCAATTATTAGCACATGTAATTGTTTCTTGAATTTTATCAATTAAAAAAAATCAGCACAGGATTCTAAGAATAAATCCCAACACATGCATAGCATATAATTTAATATGCAAAGAAATTTCTATCATATTGTATAAATAATTATACCACAACGAGTAAACTTTTATATTATTAATTTGTAAAATATTGTATATACATAGGAACTTATTAATTACTAGGCATACTTTGGTAAATGTACACATGTTTAGTACCAACCTGTGAACATTTGAAGGGGAATTTCTGTGGAGAAATTTCTACACAGGAAAATGATAATTTTTGATTTTTTATCTAACTATAACCATATCATGAAATAATTTTACTCATAAGGTATTTTATCTTTACGAAATGATAATTCTTATTAGTGTAATGTATTATTGTAAGAGTGTTGTAATGTTAGGAATTTATTAGCATGAAAACAATACGATAGACTGAAAGATTTTCGTTTGGAACAGAGGGTCTTGCTTTAGCATTTGACATAAGCAAAAGCGTTTTGTCTTGAATGAGCTTCACTACTACTATATATTTAATTGAACTACTAAGAAGCTGTTTATGAAACGACAGAAATTATAATTTATCATTGTGTGTGTGCAAGAATATATGCGGAGAAATGAACTTCGAGTCGCAATAAGTGAACTATTTTAACTGACGTCTATCAGAACCGTGGTGAATGTTCACCATTAACTGCATTGGAAGAGGTAATCAGTTACATGAAATATATTTGCACAAACATATGAGTTTTACTGATTTCGTGTAGTATTTGAATTATCAAGATAAACACGGACCAAGTCGAAATCCATTTTGTGACGGGTTTGCTATAAGATTTAAGAACTGACTTCGACTAGTGAAGAACTGGAGGACGGTGTTACTTCGGTGAATCGTCGACAGCCTCAGAACTGTTCCGGAGCCGGAGTGGTCTACGCTGCCGTAGAAGGATTTCGGCACCGAGTCTCATCGTGCCGAAACTTCGGCGGATTACAGTTCTATCTCCATGGTGGTGTGGAGAAGGACCCATATCACAGTCATCAACTCTAGACGAATATAAACCAACCAGTAGTTTATAGTAATTAATAATGTTATTTAATTTCAAAATTTGTATATATTTATTTGTGAAGTATTGCCACAACTGGTGTTTTGGGGAACTTTCTTCTTTTTCTTTTCATTATACTTCATAGTAACTTTTAACAACGATATCTTTGGATTTAAAAATATTTATTTGCCTACTTCCTCTATTCTTGCTTTTGAATTACAAGGTCGATGGAGAATTTTTATTAGGAATGGTGAATTCGAACGGCGAGCATGAAAGAAAATGATAAGCAGAAAACTTGACGGAGAGTTTGAAATGTACGAATCTAAAATTTATATAAAACTTATAGTTCATCGCTATAAATATTCGTCAAGAACTACATAATCGTCGTCGAAGGTATTCAAGAACTACATAGTAGTCATCGAAGATAGACCAGAACTACATAGTCGTCGTCAAAGATAGTCAAGAACTACATATGCGTCATCGAGGATAGTAAATCACTGCATCATTATCAAGAATGTGAACAACTACCCTTCGTCGTCATCAAGAATCGCCGGTTTGGAGACCCATCAACTAACAATCGCTGTCCACATCTGGACCTATACCACATCCAGCTGTACACATCGAGGGCCGCTGTTCCTGTGGAGTCATCATCAGGAAGATCGAGAAGCCGTTGTTCCTGTGGAGTCATCAGGAAGATCGAGAAGCCGCTGTTCCTGTGGAGTCATCATCAGGAAGATCGAGAACTAGGACATCACTACGTCAGTACGAATGTAGTCACTGAGATGCGCAGTTCACGGTATAGTTGAAATACCATATCTTAAGGTTGTATTGTCCCTAACTTGCGGCATATTCTGAGGTAACTATGAGCTACGAGAAATTTTTACATCTTTCCAACTCCACAAGCTTATAATTAGTAGCAGTACATAACCCGGCAAGAGTTTATCAATCTTATGTCTGATTCACCTACATACACCCATATTACCTGAGATACTAACCGAAGAGTCCCGATTGAGCTAAAAGAAGTTAAAACTTTACTATATATTTGTAATATCAAATTTCAAGATGATATTGCAATATAAATATTAAATTTTTATTTGAAGAGGTGTCCTATTACACCGGTTGTGCAATATTAATCTTTTAAACCATTCTACTGAATATAGTTATTCTTGTAAAAATCCATTTATAATGTTGTAATGTGAAAACAATATAATTTCCAGTAATACAACTATTCATATTACAACAGTGAATCGTTTGAGTTATCATTGGAATTGGAGTAAAAATTAAGATTAATGATAAGTATAATTTTGTGTTTATAAATAACACAGTGGATCACCTTAACGTAAAGTGTTACTGATTGTTATTGATTCACCACCAATAATCACAAATATATACTCAGAGATCATATGTGTTCTTTAGAGTTTCTCAAATTTGGTAGTAACCAAATTACTTTCTTTGTTGGTCTGCCAATAACCTGGCTAGTCAGATTGAAATAGGCGATCACACGAAAACTATAATTTCCTAATGTAGGAAATACGATTAATCACGATTGTAAATATGGTATGAGAATAAGGTAAATGTTATATTGCTATTTGTGTAGGCTTATAATGTGTTGTATTTTTTTTGTAGTGATATAAGTTCATTAGTTAACATTCAAATGAAGTATCATTTTAACTTCTGTTTTAATTCTTCATAGTAGATTCTCACTTGTTTTTCATCCTATTTAAGTGCTTTGATTCAACCTTGAATTTTTCCTCAGACACTCAGAGGATACCAGAGATAATTATTCTTGTAAGGTTGTTATTGAATAACGTCTTTATTGACTTTGCTAAGCCGAGTAGCTTTTGATATGTTGATATTCAAGTGTTCGAAGTAGAAGATTTTGAAGACTTTAACTGATATTTAACGAAAGATTTCAACACACTTGTATTGGTAACTGTCTCAGTTGTAACAATACAATACAATAGTATAGCATATGAATGCTAATTATTTTTAACAATACAATAGTATAGCATATGAATGCTAATTATTTTTAGCTAGTACATAATCCCATATTTTGAATAAGTAATTTATAACTAAACATTCTTTTGCGTACAATAATGTCAAGCTCTGAGCGAATTGAAATAGAAAATCATAAAGCTGTTTTCTTTCTGAACTAATTATGTTAACTTCATTTCCTTCTGAGTAAAGTAATTTTGTTAATATTAAATATTTTCAAGGGTCTGCAATGGCGCCCAATTTTCAAAAACGTGACTACTACTTTCAATCACTGCCGAGATGAACATTTTTCTATGTGTTTAGCTTGTATCACTATATATTAATAGGAGACATAGTTAACTTACGCAGCTACTTCTCAATTGTAGGGGTTAAACGCACAATTTCGTGTATGAGACTATACACTAGGCTCAATATTTTGTGTTATTCAGTGTTTTATTTAACAGTCGACAAGAAAATAAATTTTGATTGATGATGGTTTGTAAGTAAACATAATTAAAATATTTAAGATGACAAATATTGTGTTTTTAAAAATGTACAGCACTGGGCAAAATTAAGTTGTGAGTATTACTTAGAATGTCTTTATGGTAAAAGTCTATATTTATTTATTACCTATTATTTTATTTTTTCTCAACATAGAAGTATTTTAAATAATCTTTATTTTTGTTATTATTTATTAAGGGTGTGGTGTAAATGTATGAATTCAAGACATTAATTATTAATATATAATTAAAGAATGTGAGACTGAAATGAAGAAGTAAACATGGTTGCACTTTTTTTTCCTAAAACTTTTCAGCAACCACTCTGTACAGTTAAGATAAGACTGACTAGTTTAATTAATAATTAATTAAAACCTTAATTATTTAACTTCTAAATATGTTTTCATCTCCTTATGCCAGCGAGAAATTTCCAACAACGTAAAGGTTTCGCTGAGCTTGACGCATGCCTACTGAATAATATTTATACGCGTGACGGAAGAACACCAAAGATGTCATCTAAACGGGAACAGCCGTGGAATGTCATCCTAGTCCACGAGTGCTCTGGTCTCCAGTTTGCTCGCTAACTCAACTGAAGAGTGGGAATTTCAGTTCACCGCCCGGCTTTCCAGAGTCGTGCTGAAGACGGATGGAGGGTTCTACACACCCGTGCCTTCCTTTTGACTCAAGAACACCCCTCACTGGAGTCGCAACAAGGGGAACAGTTTAAAGAGGCCCAGGGATGAGTGGAAGCACTCGTGGCGGAACACAGAAGCCAGGAAGCGGAATGGCGGAGTGGTGTCGTGGCTCTCGAGAAGCGGCGCCTAACGGCTGAGTTATCACACCGTCCCGCCACACACAAGTGCCGGGCGGGTTGCCTGCACGTCGCCTGGCAACGAGAACCTGTCGGCCGACGCGTCGACGCTTTGAAAGCTAACTATTGTCCCAAATTCCGGGAACAAGAACAAAGGGGCATGAAACCTCGGGAGTGGCCACCTCTGCATGATTACACGATAACTATCTTCAACTACTTGTTGCACCATATTGGCTAGACGTCCGAAATATTGGGTGAAATGTATTGCCTGCATTGTGAAAACGGTTTAAATAAAGGTGGCTTTTTTAACGATAGAGATTATAATTCATGCTTACTAACCATCATCAGACGTTATCAATCACCATTTCCACATTTTTCTGGCGGAACAATTCTGTGATGCCGAGGTTAAAAATTGAGCTTCAACTACGTCACAGCACGCCCTATCCTGATTATTCCCAACTCCATGCTGAAGGTAAACTATTCTTTGCTTCAAATACCGGTTAAAAAAGTAAAAGGAAAAAAAAAATAAACTGCCATGGCAGCGAAAGGTAAAGACATAATTCACCAGAATATAACCAGGAAATTATCAAAGTGCTAACGTTGTGAGGAATACGTGAACGTTTCATTGATTCAGCTTAACTTTGCTGTGTATATTAACCAAGGTTAGACGTTCATACAAAATTACTATTAAAAAGTAAATTATTTACAGCCAGTTAGGTTAGTCTCAAGGGGCCGGAAGATTTTCGAGTGATATGAGCCAAATATTAAGTAAACACAATATCAATTTTTTTTAGTGAGTCGCTTCACGCATTTTCTCTGTATCTACATACATTGAATTTTAGGACAATAGGAAAAAAAGAGATAAAAGCAAATGTTTAATTCACAAATACAACACAAAGTCTTAACAAAAAGGCTACTTAGGAAAAGGAAACACGTAAATGTAAAAAAACAAGTCATTAGTAGAGCTCTACTGATAAAACAAGAAAACCTAAATTATTTTATTTAATTAATTATTAAAATAAAGCACCTGGGTGAGTGAAATGCGATGATAGGGTGCGATACGTAGGTTGAGGACATGCGTTGTGGTTGTGCAGTCTGACTTTGTTAGGCTTTTGTTTTATACTGTGGCAGCGCAGTGGGTCGTAGAGCCATGACATCCTGTGGAAAGAGCCGCGGTCTGCCGACCCCTAGTCTAGACGATAACACGTCAAAGCATAATGAAAAGTACAACCTTGAGGAATGGGGCGTTTAATGGCGGAGTGTTGAGTGCTCCACACATTCGGGCAAGCGTCAGCGAAGCGACGCTACAGTGCTGCATTTTACGGTACCTACGCTCTTTAAACATTTTATTAAAACAAAATTATTATTGTGAACATTTTTACAGGCATTTCGAATAGCGTTTAATATGGTTTTTAGTTCATTATCGTGAGTTTTATTTTTGTATTTTATCATCCGGTAAATTATTTAATCGTTTGTGTTTTAGTTCAAGTGAATTTTTGAAGTGTGAAGTTTTACTTTTTGCGCTTGAAAGCCAACCACCTGTTTTGCCCAATATATTTTTTTTATGGCTATGCGGTAGGTCTATGATGGAAACTTAACAACAAAATATAAGTCTGCTTGACGGTTCAAGCCTATTTTAAGTTTGGCCCACGTTTCATTATGATATTCACTATCAGGAATGACCTTCAGTTGTAGTCTTTAGACGTTTATCTTTGTCATGGCTAAAAAAAATTAAAAACATTGTTTAAACAGTTCAAAGCTTTGTCCAACAACTTCAGAGGATGCGAGGATAGTAACAATTACAGCCTTTTGTTTAAGTGAATTGTTGTAGGTGGCTAACCAACAAATGCATATAATTAACTGACATGTCTTAAGCAAACTCAAACCCACGACCCAGAGTTATAACTTAGACTTGCTAGCCACTTTATCACAGAAACCGGCAGGATGAGAGTAGATCTACTATTTCTTAAATTTGTTACTTTATTAATTTTTAAAAATATATTAATGAACTGTTTGTGCATTGAAATGAAAAACAAATCTAAAGTAAAGAGGATAGCAAGATCCATGATACTTTAACGTAACAGTAAAAAAGTTGAAATTTTTTATGGTTAGCATTCTTTTGTTGAAATAAAAGTCACGGTGTGTCAACAGTGTGTTACAAATACTTATTATTTTTGTATTTTAATTGATGTGAATAACTTTTGTAAACCATACTCTGAATTATATAATTTCAAAGGCCATGGATGTTTACTTAATTTTACGTTTGTATCACAGCATGAAGAAAATTGTAATGATGTGTAATATGATGTTATGAGTTTTGAATCATGTTTTGAATAAATAATTGTGAACGTTCAATCAAATTAGTTAGGGTAATGTTTTAAAATCACGTTGACATCCACTATACATATACAGACACATAAACACACACATATATATGTCTGGAAAGACGCTGAATATATAACCACCTTATTCAGCACCAAGAATTTAATTTTTTTTTAATTATTCCCGCTTTAGATAAAGCATTTCTCACTCTTATCAATGGATATTTGACACGGATCAGTGTTCAGTGTTTTATGACGTGTGTAAGAAAAGGTATCTCGTGAGGACAGAACGCCGGGCGCGTTAAGTTTGCATAATCCGCCGTTGTTCAGGCGGCAGCAAGACGCCCGTGAAAACACCTCCAGTGATGCGTGCGAGAGGTGGGCTCGCTACAGAGTTCAGGAGCCCACGGAGCCAAAACACGCGGAGGGTTGAACCCTCAAACCCCGCCATTAACAGCCTTGGAAACTTCATTTGAACCGCCCCCTCCCTCCGGTCCTTTAATTGCGGTGCTTCGCGTTCTGGAACAATAGCTGCAGAGAGGGATGCACTTTAGGGAGAACCCTTGCGTTTCACAGCTTCCTAGGCACACTCTTCGATTTGCGGAGGAATTGTGAATACTTCCCCATTAAGCATCTTTCCACCCATACTTTAGGAGTACCGAAAGTTTTGTTTCGTGGCTCGCGATGGAAGTTAGCTTGCATATCAGGATAATGGTGTATTTATATTCTGAGGCTGGGATTATCAGCTTGGACCTAACTTTGAGGCATAGGTAGTAAATTTACAATGAAATGTTTTCTAAAAAAAGTTATCATTTATTATTTTCCAATTAATAACCGTTTCTGTTTCTTTCAAAAAAAACCTTTCCCGTTTCTAAGATTATTTTTACCTTTAGAAATAAATTAATTAGAAATCTAATGAAATTTTAAAGAAATTAAAAATATGTGCTTGAACTTTAATACTGTCTTCAATGGTTGCAGATGCTTCGGGCATTTATTTGGAAAGTCGTTTTCAGGATCAAGTATGCATGGTTTTTTTTTTTATTAAAAAACTGTATGTGCAGTGAGTTATTCTGAACGAGTCTCCTCAAAAATTACGTGAATTTCAATTGTAAAAAGTGAGTAAGGCTCGGAAATTATAAAAAATGCACCATAAAGACAAAAAATCGCTAGGAGCTACGAATGATGTTCAGTGACCAATAAAACGGTCTTAACGAATCTGTAATGTTAGACAAAAAATAATTCAAAATATTTTTTAAGTTAAATTGGTTTAGGTGTGTTATGAAAAAATGAGTGAATTTTTACTATGAGCGCGCAGCATGCAACAAAAGTTGACAGCATGAGAAAAGGCTACATACAAATAAAAATTATATTTGTACATTTATCATATACTTTATTGATTAATATTAAATACGGGTCAATTTAATTAAAAACATTTATTTATTATTTATTTATTATTGATAGAAATTTTTTATTAAAGTTTTCAAGTGTATTTATATAAGTGAATAAGTTCCTGAATGTAATATTTATTTGCATTATAAATTAAAATTATTTAATTTTTTTAAAAAATAAATATTTAGAATGAATAAATACGACTAAACTTTCAGCATATTTAATGCTTTCATTACTAATTAATATTTATCTCGATTATTTTACTAAATTCAGTAATTAATTTTATACATTGTATATATTTATATACAATACTGAGTATTTATTTAAATAATTTTTATTTGATTTAATTCATACTTTACCAACCATACTTAAATTATCACTCCAGTCTTTTTATTATTATTTTTTCTATTAATCATTTGCATGCAAAATAGAAGTTAGCTTTTTTATCACGCCATGTAAGTATAACTTCTAACGTGCGTAAATGAGTACACGCACCCATTAATTTTTTTTGCTGATGTGTAAACAAATTTAATATCACACATAGGAAAGATATCATTGTTCTTATTATATAAATATTGTTCTTAAAACTTATGTTGAGGTCTTTTATAAGGCTGATGTTCCGTAAATACTTCTTAAATGATATGCTTTAAAACGTTAAATAAATAATACAATTTTCATCTACATCTTTGAAGTAAAATCGTAGAGCTGTAATAGACCCTAATCATGTGCCTTAAATTGTATCGAACGCTAAACACAAAATATGTATGATTTTTTTTATTAAAAAATTCAATTACGTTTGTAAACACGGTTAATTTATTGTTTATACACCATTAGTTTGCTATTACGTAGTTGTGAAAATTTTAAATATTTAAAAGTAACTGCTTAAAAATATTTAAACGGCAAAATAAAACATCAAAGTCTTATTTTCAGAAAAATGTCACGTGAAACTGACATAAATGTGTGTTGCATAGAATAACGCTAAACGATTGAAGCTAGCATTTAATTAGTTAAGACTTTTGTAACTTAAAAGAAACAACACATTACGATTTCTGAAAAGGAAAATTAATTCCATTATTTGCTCTCGGAATTTATGCTGAAGTCTGTTGGAGAGGTTTACCCAAGAGCGAGCGGAAGTTAGTCTCGTGCAAAGAGGTCCGGACAAACTTCACCAACAAAGCATGGTTCGCTGTCCCAAGAGGTATTTAAAGCTTTCCACTCGGTCTTTGATCTCGTGAGATGTTTGCATTGGTCTGTCATTTGAACGCCTTTTTTCTCTCGAAACGTCTAGTGGAAAACTTAAGGGACGTACACAAAAAATAGATTCAACATAAAAATTTTTGACGTGTAAACGTCTATTCGGTCGTTACGGTGATAGTCGGTCGAACTTTCTTGTGTGACAAAAATACGGACATATTTGAATTGCTAATAACTACGAGGCTAATAATGCATCAACAATGGTTGAGACCACAACAGATGGATTATGTCTGTGCGTGTTTGTCACGCTGTATTTTCTTTCGCCTGTGACGTCATCGTACTAGTGTATACGTGCGTGATTGTTATGAATTAATTTTGTGTAAAATTTATAAATTGGTGAAGAGTGGAGACGCGTTTAGATGGGAGATTGATTGGGTTGCCTTTGTGAAGAGCTTGCAGAGCACTACTAGGACACAAAGTGAGACAAAAAAATAATAAAATTCGACGGAATGGAATTAAGAATAGGCATTAAACAGAAAGTTACAAAATAATGAAAGATTTCTCATATTAAGATCCGTGAATATGCTCGGAATCATAGAAAACGCGTGTAAAAGGAAACCTCGCGTCGAAAGGAAATCAGAAATCCTAAAACGTCCAGAATGCAAAAGCTACGGCAGCGTAAAATAATAATAAAAAAAACAGCGCAAGGCGATTACGCAGCTGACCCATCGAGCATGCAGCGGCCAGCGACGGTCCAAACGTCTACGAATCATGTAACCGTTGTAGTAAAGAGATTGATATATAAATTACATTTTTTTTAATACGAAACACTTGTTATGATTATATTGCGACGTTTTCACGAAACATCTACGGTGCGGACCTGAAACTGCGCCTGTCTCTGGTTTTTAGAACAGCACGCAGCCCACTTACAAGTCCTTGAACGATTATTGCAATGGGGAAGATTAATCAAACAAAAATTTTAATAGACAAACGCCTCTACTGGCTTACAATGTAGGTCATATAAGAATTTTAAGAATGGACAACAAAATATGAATACACATTATCGTATTAAGAGGAGGTTAGTGGGAAAGACACGTAAAATAGTTTTATTATATTCCATTTTAATTTCCACTTGCAATTGGTGGTCCACCTGATGGCAAGGAGTCTTCCCCATACTTCACTCTCCCATTTCCTTCAGCTTTCTCTTTGGGTCATTCGCACCTCTCGCTTCCAATATTTTCCCTTCAAGCCCATCCCTCTCCTGCCCTGTCCTCACCAGATACGGGCACTTCCTTCTTTCTGTTCGCCTCCACCCCCTCTGTATCTTCCACTCATGGTATCTCATCCCGCTGTATCCACCGCTGTGCACTCTGGCTCCGAAATACCCCCTCCCCAACGCCTTCTTCAACACTTTTAACAGCCTTACCTGAATGTCAACCACATCTAAAAACAAAACTGGATACCCATCTCTGACTAAAATAAATAATAAAAAAATATTGAAATAATAGGTACTAATATTAATTCAAATATTTGTATGCTTACTGTATTTAATCTAAAAACGCACTTACTTTAAAGCTACTTAAAGGGTTTTGTCATTCTAAAGTTATCGCCGTCTTTACTTTCTTCTCTTCTGCTAAATGAGATCAGTGTCACGTGAACACTTTTTTTTGCAAATATATCACTGAAAATTATTTCAGTGTTTGTATTTTCTTTCCACACATAACAATAACAATTGAATCAGTGTACGATGTTTGCAAGCGAAATTATTAAAATTGTAAGACATTTGATTACAACATTTGAGTACAAAAACATTTTTTAATTTGTTTATTTTTTTACGAGTCTTTTTAAAAAAAACGATTCTCTTTTTTAATTTAATACTTAATTTATTAATGACCAGCAAAGACTGGCAGATAATTTAAGGTATTAAAAATAATATTAACTAGGGAAATAAATATATGCATCATTAAACGCGCCACTGTCGCTTCATTTACCAGCCCATAAATTAAAATTAATTTCTTTTACAGCTAAACACAAAAAAAAAGCATTTTCTCTTTGTTTGTAGTAAAGCTATCGTTTGAAATCAAAGACTGTGTTTTACAGAGTATTATTTTTAGTTGCGAAGTTTTTAACCGAAATGCTTAAAGTGATGGAAATGCTCAAATTGTTTGCATTTCCACCTCAACTGAGCTTTTATAATAGAAACGGTTGTCATTTCCCGAAATATGCGAATTTATGTTGATAAGGATTCTTTTCACGCACTAACCCAAAGATCTGTTGCGTAAAATATTATGTACATTTTGTAATACATGCATATGAACAATTAATCAAATATTTTTCTAAAAGTAAATATTGCAGTCCATATAAACTGTTAATATAATTTAATTGTTCACGTATTTCATTACCATTTTCGCTTCACAGAAATGTGTCTGCAACAAAAAATATTTTATCAGTGTGTTTGCACATTTGTTTGTTATAAATAAGCATTGTTGTCTATATAAGGTAATACTTATTATATTTAATTATGTTTATTTATTAACTTGAATGATTACTTTGCTGATTTGAGGTATTTTTAATCCAAAGAATTAAAATTTAAAAAAAAATTGAATTAATAAACTACTAACTAAACTAACACATAACCACCGATGTTACCGAGAGTAACAAAAGGGTTCAAAGGAAGTAATAGTTTAAGATATAACATATTGTACTGGTTACAGAAGTTTAACATAAACAATGTCTACTTATTACGAAAATCCCCAAAAATGCGAATTTCTTTAAAAAGTCAGTCACTTCATTTTGAACTTCTTATACCAGTTATTCTATAGTATTTACCGGGTAGAAAAATTTCGTAAACTATTAATTTAATATTACGTTCAAAATCTTTACAAAAATTAAGTAAAATACTAAGCCAATAAGTATATATACATAAAATAAATCAAAAAGAATACAAAGGTAGTTATCGCATGAATTTTAAATGTCATTTTTCCTGGTTACTATTAACATAAATTGGCTACCTTAAAGAAAATATTAATATTTCAAAAAATTGTCTTAAAGTATCTGAAACCCAAATTATCGTCTGCCAAAAAAAGTTAAAGTTCATGTTTACATTTTCTTTTTCTTCCAATACAATTAAACATTTTTGCTATGAAACTACCTGGAGATTTAATACTGGTGTAGTAACCACGGAAAAATTGCAAGTTTTCGTTTTATATTTTAACGTCACAAAAAAAATCTCAAAAAATGAAATGGTACATTTCATAAGCTAGATTTAAAACAAAAAATAATTAATCTATCAGTGCTTAAGTATGTCGCGAAAGTTAAGTCTATTTTTGTTCGTTTCACGATTACCCGTTCGTGCAAGTCCCAGTTTACTGGCACAGCTGGTCTTCGTGTAGCATTATGACCTTTCTCAAGGCAACACCAAAAATCTTAAGATTACCAGTAAAAATAAGGTCACACACAAAACTAAACTCCTGGTTTACCATTCCTTCACAAAATGGTGTAAATTTCGGTACAAGTCCGTTTAATCGCTTGTTGCCAACACATTTAAATGCCCTTTCTCAACGCATGAAAACAATTTAGCTAATCAGTGAAACAACGCGTAAAATATTTATGCAGTTATACCAAACATTTTATTGATCACCTAATATATACCAGTGTCGAAACAAGAGCTGTTAAAAAAAATCCCTTTCGGCAAAGCCTACAAGCGTAAATATATTTCGAAGTAACCATTTATTTTAGAAATATTTTGGATACTTCTATAAACTTCTGGAAAATTTTAAGAAATTAATGTACATGACATATTTATGTTTTCAAAAATTATAAAATGATCAATTAAAAATATCTCATTTTCCATGCAGCCAAAATATTACGAATATTTTAAACGCAATAAATACAACATTGAATAACTTAGAACGCAGCATTGAATAGCTTAGAAAGAATTTCATATTAGTTGTATATAAAAGGGGCTCCTGGCACAGGGTACTGGGTCCGGATTGTTGATTGTCGACCGCCATATTGAATTCTGATGTCAAGGCGGTTATCTACGATGACCTTGTCCTTGACCTTCGACCTCAGTCGCCATCTCGAATTTAGCCATCTGGGAATTGAGGGTCCTAATCCCCGAATTTTTCATTTTTAATAACGGCTGCCATCTTGAAAATTCGTAATTACTTTCCAATTTTAATGGGGAAATGTTTAAAAATAACAAAAAAACTTACTAAAATTTTAATAAAAAGAAGTTCCACCGTTTTAAAATTTGTCCGCCACGTTGAAAAAAATTAACTTTTATGTTGAAGAATTGAGAAAAAATTTAAAATTCATAAACAAAATAACTCCATAAAATTTTGGTAGTAACATTTATAAAGAGGTCGTACTGGGTTCGAACACGGCGAGGGCAAATAATCGCGACGGATCCTTGCTCCACGGAAGCCACCGGCATACTGACCTCTCACCAATAATTCCAAGGCAGATATTACGTCAGCCAGTGTGCTGTCATGGACGCCATATTGGCCAATTATTAACCTAGAAATTCTGGAAAAATTAAAAAAAAAATCACTAATAAATCACGTGTTCAAACAATGATTGATTCCCGTCCTTGGTTCTATCCATGGACAATTCATAAAAGATAATTTTAATTAAAAATCACTTATAAAATTATGGTAAAAATACTAAAAGCAGCTTATATTCCTAGTATACCACTCTCCAGTAATATGCTGATAATATATTGACCACCATCTTGTAAATTCGTTATTATTAACCTATAAATTCAGAAAGATTAAAAAAAAATCATCAAAATAACCCATTAATTTAAAGAATGAATCGATTGATTCCTGTCTGCAGTTTGATACCAGGCAGTACAAAGTTAATAAAATTGATTAAATATATGTTAAACAGTCTAAGGTTCCAGGATACGATAGCTAAAAAAAAAAAAAAAAAAAAAAAAATGGTTGTCTGTAAAGTCGGTTTACGGACGATAGTTTAATGTGACAACGTCATAACAACACATTGATGAAATGATTGCATATATTTATGAATAAAATTGATTCATTTTTATTTTAATAATAAAAGAATAAATACTTGAAATTATACTAGTTATCAGATTTTTAAAATGCAAGAATAATTAACCTTTATTGCCGAAATTGTTGTTCTAATAAGCAATGAAAACCACATTAACTTTTCACTTAACTTTATAAACTGTCGAGTGGAAGAGATAGATGCGGCGCAAGCGTACAATGAGCGTAACGGGCCACAGCGTAACGGAGCAATGTGCGTGACGAGACACAGCGTAACGGAACAATGTGCGTAACGGGACACTTTTTCGTGCGTGCAGCCGGCGTTCATCGATTAATTAGACGTTGTCACGTCAAAAAAAAACATCCCTAGAACATGAAACAGCAGGAAAGAGTAACTAGCACACACCAAGTGCCAGTCAAGGACCACGTGTTCGATTCCCACCCGGAAACTTTGTAATTTTTTTTTTTGCCTGGCATAGAAAAATAATTTTCAATACACGTGGAGTTAAAAGTATTCACATACGACTAGTAAAAAGTATCTAAATTCAAGCTCGCGAGCCACAAAGGTTTTTGATAATATCCACGAGGGTGGATGAAGCCGAGCGGGGTGCAGAAAGACTTTGAGCTCGCGCGGGGAGGGATTCGCAAGCTGGCAGAAGCGTCGGATGGCGGCCCAGCTCACTCTTGGCTCGGGAACGCAGGCTGTCGCATCCCGGCCGTCCCGCCAATACGTAAAAACACGGTTGAAATCATAACCCAGTACATGAAAAGTAGATACTTGTTGGAATCAGGGCCGGTGCAAGGTAAATTGGCGCCCTAGGCGAAAAACCCACGCCGGACACCAAAAAAAAAAAATTTCCTTGCCTCAAAATACATCACGTAAGCCTAAGATTTTGTCGACAATCAAATGTAAGAAGGCTTGCGTTTTTTAAATTTTTTTACTTATTACTATTACAAATCATAAACAGGTCACCGTGGACTTTAAATAATTACTTATATCAATATAAACATTCCAAACTGTTACAAAAATCCATTTTCATCTAGTTTCAATAATCGTTAAACATATTATATCAGCTGTTATGTGTCGTGCTGCGCCGCCCCCAGCTACTTGGCGCCCTAGGCGGTTGCCTAGTTCGCCTATATGGACACACCAGCCCTGGTTGGAATCGTCTCACAGTACGAAAAACGAAACGAGAGTATAAAACGAGCCTATCAAAGTAACATTTGAGCTCCCAAAAATTTTTTGTAGTGCATATACCAGAGTTGAAAATGAGGCCACATGCCTCAAAAAAGACATTGCCACGAATAATAAGAAACAACAATTCTTCATACAGGTCAAGTGTCTCCGAACCAAGAGCTTATTTTTCGACGATGTTCGGAGAACATTTTGAACAGGCCATGTTCGATGTCAGGCATATGGGCCAAGTGTCTTCGAACCAAGAGGCCAGTCATGTACAATGTCAGCCATATAACAACTGCAACTTGAGGAGCCACAACCTTAGCACATACACGGTGCGCAGAACTTCAGAAGAAACCACGCGATTTGAAAAATGCACAAGATCTCAGAGTAGTGTCTCTTTAGGAAAAGAATATAGGAAAACGCTCAGGGTGGACGAATAGTTATGTTTCTGTATTTAGTTTTTAAACTGTATTTTTAGAAGAGTTAAAATGACTAAAACGTGTGTTTTCAGAATAAAGTTTAGACATGAAAAGCTCAGCACAGATTCTTTGAAGCACCCAAGAGACTTGCATTACATATTTATCTTAATGTGTCCACCATACAATGTTATGGTAACCACTAAAATTTCACAGTCGCCCTATGCACGACGAGAAGATGCGCGCCAGTCTACAGCCTTGCTATTAGAGGCGATGCCGTATTGGAAGCACCAGGGAGCGTCGCACTTATCATCCCGCCTCACAAACCCAAATTCCTTAATATATTTAGTAAAAATTTAATTAATTATTTAACATCTGAAAATAAACGCAATGAAATTGCAGTTCCTCAAAACTGTTATAACTACCAACTGTAGAAAAATTGAAACATCCTAATGTCAAATACTATAAATCAACAAAACTACACTAGTCATTTAAATAATTTAAATAAACAGAATTACAAGTTCTTAACCTGCATGCTACTACAAGTGTAATCATGCTTGACCTTATTAAATCGAGTTTGTTGTTTGAAGTACGCGATACTTTCCCTCAGCGCGGACGATATATGTTGGAATTGGGGGGACGTGGAATCAAAATTTTATCCCCAACCGAGGGAAGCAATCGGTCTCGACGTTAATAATCGATGCGGCGGGTCCGATGGCTTCGGAGGAAACCCGCGGCCCAGGTGCGTTGTGCGTCGTCCGCATCGCGATGATTGGGTTCGGACGGCATCGCTTGGCCCAGGGGGTTAGGGGGGGGGAAGGGGGGCCAGGCGAGGCCCCCCTGCGAGCCCTAGCCCCCGGCGATTGGCCGGCGCTGATCGGATCCCCAGGTCGCGCGACTATCGCGAGAGATTTGTCGCCCCGCGCGCCCAGAGCCACTGCGTCGCGGCCTGAATACGGAACGAGCGAGTTAATGCGATGATGGGCGGCGGTGGTGGGAGCCGGGACTAGACCCGTGCGCCACAAGGTGAAGGAGGGGGGGAATTGCGTAGTACACATCGCGCGAGTGTGTGTTGGTGCTCCGGTGTGATGGATCTGATGTCCCCCTGCGAGGTAATGCCGAACTGGAAGCCACTATCCAGAGAGAGAGAGAGAGAGAGAGAGAGAGAGAGAGAGAGAGAGAGCCGGCGGAAGTTCTCTCCATTCAGTACAAGGAGCTGACACTAGATAGAGACTACGAATATCTTATCTGAAGTCAGGCCCTATCCTATTACCAACTTTGCAATAATGCACAAACTTTCGCATATTACAATACAGGATGTCCATAAAAGAATGTCCCAGTTTCAATGCCATATTATACCAGTTTAATTCAGACATCGAATTGAAGGTAAACTAACCTAGTTTTTTTTTACAAATGTTCATATGTGTATCTTTTGTTTTACGGCACACATCCAACCTAAAGTCCAATTCTTCCAACGCCGCTTTGGTTAACAAGTTCGGAGAAATGGAAGCAATATCCTCTTTAATTCTGTGTCTCAACTCTGGCAAATCATTATGTAGCGGCGGAACGTAGACACGATCTCTTATAAAGTCCCAAAGGAAAAATTCGAATGGCGTTATGCCAAGTAAACGTGGAGGCCAGCGAAAAAGGACTCTATAGTCTCGACCATTACGACGTTCAACCACTCTCGTACATATTCCAATGAGGAGTTGCTCCATCCTGTTGCTAAATTAAGAGCCAATATCCAGGTAAGGAAGCAAGAAAACACAAAGCAGTATTCGCACATGCGCCTATCTAAAACTGAGCTACTCTTTGTGACTTTGAACCAACAGTTTACAAAGCTTACAGTTGATAGCCTCCTATTACAATTTACAACTGAACCAATATTTTATGGACAGAATGTGTTTGGCTGTTATAAAACTTTTTAATTTTAGTGTGTCGAAATTATCGCCTTTATTGTAGACATATAAAAATATTTTAAAGGTTGGTCACACTGTTTAACTTGGTTTTATTTTGTGGCAGATAGTAGTATAGGAATGGTCTCCGGGAACAGGGCCCAGAGCGAGATGTGAGGTGGGGTCAACTGACTGACTGACTGACTTTTTTTAGGAAGATAAATGGAAGCTCTTGTGGGTTGAGGGAATTGAGAAATTATAGTTGTAATTTTAAAAACACACGTTTCTTAATGACTGGATTTTTAATTATAATCACACTGATAACGCACGGTGACCCTGGCCACAACAGCGAATGAAATATGGATAGCATACTGTCAATGTTTAAAATTAAAAAAAAAATTATTTATTGCCAACATATTATAACTACGTAAACATATACTACTTCTCAGCATGAGCTTGCATAGCTCTGGTTTTGGTTACAAATATTTCGATAACTTACGGAACCATATATATATATTTTTTTTTAATTTCTCCACGGAAAGATTAGTAAAACAAATCCTTTTCAGCACAACCTACAGACGACGGTAGCTTTCGATGTACCTATTTATTCTGGAAATTTTTTTGGCAATTTTCATAAACTTATGGAAAATTTTTAATGTATAATGTACATAATATCCTATATGTTCTAAATATTTCAAATAATTGAGAACACATTTTCTCATAATCCATGCAGCTAAAATGTTTCGAATGATATTAACTCGATGCATCTAGTATTGAATAACTTGGAACAATTTTTCATATTATACACACTAAGGTAGTAGTGAATTATTTGATCCTCAAAAACTATTTTTATCCCTTGAACTAATACTTGGGCGTATAGAAATTTGTTTTGGACCAAGGCTTAGGATAATATTAAGACTGATTTAAAATAAATTCGATAAAATTTAATAGTAATGAAGTTTGAATTTTTTTTAAATAACCCCCCTCCTTTTTCTGCAATAGTTTGTCTCATCGAAAATGGTTTAGCCAAAGGTTTCAGATAATGGTTAGGATGTTTACAATTGATTATAACGGGTTTAATAGTATGCCTACTAAAATAATGGTTGTCTGTAAAGTCGGTTTACGGGCGATAGTTTAACGTGACGTCATAACAAAACATTGATGAAATGATTGCATACTTTTAGGAATAAAATTGAATTATTTTTATTGAATTATCACTATCTTGTATGGATACAAAGAAGGAGTGAAATGAAATCTACAATTTAATTGATAAATTTACTTTTATTTGCACTCATTAATTAAAATATGTTTATTACTTTAACGAAGAGATTATTTTAACTATAACTTTTATACATGTTTGCTGTTTAACTTCTTCCAATCTGTGTTATTCTGTTAAGGATAGGACGATGATAGGAAAATTAGGAAACGAATGGGAGTGTTTCAAGTTTAATGTGCCTCGAAAAAGTAAAATCGATGGTTGTTCCAATCGAGGGGAAGAGATAGATACGGCGCAAGCGTACAATGAGCGTAACGGGACACAGCATAACGGGACAATGTGCGTAACAGGACACTTTTTCGTGCGTGCAGCCGGCGTTCATCGATTTATTAGACGTTGTCACGTCAAAAAGTTATAGCCTAATTGTTTTTGTCCTTCAGCCCTTGTTATTTCCATCCCTTGCAGTAATAGTTGCGTTACTTAAAAATTTACTTTAAACAAACGTTTTAGAGCAAATTTAGGAAGTTCAAATAAATAAGAACGGATTCAATAGTGATCATTTTTATTTGACCCTTGTTCTTTTCATCTCCTTATTGTAATCGTTCGTCTTAGCAAAAACTGTTTCAGACCAAAATTTTAGATAATTTTAAGAAGATTTACAATACATTTTTATAGCTTGTATAGTATACTAAATAAGTGAGTTAATAATTATTTTTTGTCCTTTAACCTCTATTTTTCACGCCATTTGCAAAAAATAGTTGGTTGTATCAAAAATTGTTTGGGACAAACGTTTTAATTTAACATTACATTGTTTACATTTACATTTATCCATGAATTACTCACTTTATACTTTAACGCAAATAATTTTAACTAATCTCGTACTATTACCATTGAATATAAATATAATTATGCATTATTTATATACAATGGTATTAATATAACTACATTACTATAATGTAGGTACATTACAAAGTTTTTTAAGTGCAAGATTTTATTCTGTACAACCGTTTACAGAATAAATATGCTTTTCTCTCGAACAATTTGCTGGGTCCAGTGCAAGTGCGGAGCTTACTTTCATTTAATATCGTCCAGATGGCAGAATCGCCATCTGTCCTTATTAACTCGTATATATTAATTTTTATGATCATCAGGTGACGTACCAAGCGTGTTGGTGTGCCAAATAAAACTTTATAATAGCGAAAACATCTTGGAGTACATTTAATACTCTTGAATGGTCATAACAAGAAATTATCGTAACTTTAAAAAAATTAGAAAAATAAAATTACACTATTTAATTCGCACGATAGTGCTGCTATCTGTGGTATATTTGGCATAGAAAATGTATCGATGGTTGTCAAACGTCCGATAGAATGCATTGAAATCAGTTTCTAGCCTCCTGCAGGACACATTCTTTTTTTAAAACGGTTGCTTTTTCGTTACCTAACAGGGATTGGATTTGGACACGTTCTGGAATAGTCTTCGGGTTATGTTCCAGTTGTATCCCAACAAGGTAGTGCTTATTCACTACCTTACCCGAATGTCTTACAGCAGCACGTCAGAGAACGACGAACTAGTAAAACATCTGCTCGTTTTCACTTTTCCAACAAACATTCTGTACCAAATATTCTGTAATGACAGGAGGTCACCCACTTCATTCCTTATCATAAACATTCGGGTGTCAATCTTTAAAAGCTCTAACCCACTTCTGTATCACTCTATCGGTCATAATGATTTTTCCGTACATTCCCATGAACTGACGGTGATTTTCAGCCGCTTTCACGCCTTTAGCACTAAGAAAACGAATTACAGCGCGTATTTCACGGTCGGCGGGATTAGCAATCAGCGAAGGCATTTAAAATACTTACAATCAAACGTAAAAACGGCGGAAGCTTCCGTAATGACGTCTGTGGTCGGCCAACAGATGGAGGTAGAAACGCGTGGAATACCATCCGTAGCGTCGCAGCGGCCGAATTTCCAAACGACACTTACTTAAAAAACACCCCTCTTATTTTCTTAGCTAATTGTTGCGCCATATTGGTCAGACGCCTCAAAAAAATTCACTGTAATGCAGTGTTGCATTGTGGAAATGACTTTTTCTTTCTTCTTGTAAAAGTGACTGTAATTAAACGTGGGATATTATGATTCGTTCTTACTAATCAGACGATGGCAAAGTCAAAATTTCCTCAATGTTTGGGACGGAACAACAATATGGCGATGTGACTTCAACTGCGTCTGCAGCATGTCTCCTGACAATTTCTTCAGCGAATGAAAAAAAAAAAAAAAAAAAAAGAAAACATTATTCCCGAGTGACCTCCGACGGGAGATCTCGCAGTGAAATGAATGTAAATAAACACCGCTGGGCTGGGCGACCAAGACTGACAGCCGCGCGCGGCAATCAGCAGGAGCGGCTGTTTGAGCTGCGGGCGGGACTCCGGCCGCTGCAGGGCTGCTCGGGCGGGGAGAGGGGGAGACGCGGAAGACGGGCGCCGCGTCGTCTCGGAAGTGGCTCGCTTGGTGGAGGAGGAGGAGATGTTCCATCAAGGGCGACGAGTGCGCTCTCTCCCGTGGCCATCAGTCTCCCTCGAGCGCATGGCGCGGCGTGGGGCGCCGAGTGGAAATAACCTCGTTGGGCTGGGGATAGAAAAAAAAGTGTCCAAGGCTGAATTTTTTTTTTTGCACACTGGTAGAGTCGAACACGCTACAATTTTGTGGAGGACGAATGAACAAAAAGGTTCAGGTGGTCTGTAATAAATACCTCCAATTTAAATGGACATTCCGAAAATTTAGGTGATATTAAAAGTCCTTAAACGGCCTTTTAAGAGTAATAATTAAAAAAAAATAAATGAAAATACTGAAGTACGTTATGTTTTTAGTTATCTCCACAGTTTTTTTTTTTTTTTTTTTAAAGTTCTTGGAGGGGTTATGGTTGAGAGAGGGGGAAGACGGAACGCATCCACAGCACCTCTCATAGGACCACCAGTAATGGTAAATATCATATGAAGAGTTTACCGCCGTGAGTATGTGGCGTGGCGAAAGTTTCGCCGCCGTGCGCTGCGGACCTAGCGACCAGCAGTAGTTGCACTCTGCGACGCTCGAGCCTCTCTAGCGGTCCAACAAACTATGCCAGACTCTTTATAATCATGCCCTCTTCAACATTAAACAGTAAGGATGAACATTTATAAGTACAGGTGTTTTTAGCGTTGGGCCGTTAACCCTTTCAGTTATACTTCCTGAAGTAGCAGGTTTTTTTACTGTATCCAAACAAATTTTTTGATATTGCACGTAGCAATAATATTAAGCTCTAATTATAATAAATATTAATATTTAATTTTTTATAACATATAACTTAATGTATCTAATTTTTTTCATAGCTCTAAAGAATGTTGTATTTTAGAATGAAAGCCACCTACAGCAAATTCAAAGTTTAATTAATCCACGTATCGAGCTATATATATATATTGTCCACTTCAGTTGAATAATTGACTGAAAGGATGACGTTTTATAATAAAATGGTTGCGTGTACTTACATACTTGACTTAATAAAAAACTAACTTTAATTTTGCATGCAAATAATTAATAGAATAAAAAATAAAAATACTGGTACGATATTATAAATATGGTTCATAAAGTATAAATTTAATCAGATCAAAAAAAAATTAAATAAATACTTAGTATTCAATATGAATATCAACGCATGTATAAAATTAATTTAGCAGAATTATCGGGATAAATTTTAATTCAAAACGAATATCAATAAATATGGTGAATGTTTATTCTAATTTACTAATTTTCATTATTTAATAAAAAAAATAATTTCACATTTTTACCATAAATAAATTTACCTATGAGAACATAATCTAACTTTCATAGAAACCCTTAAAAATACACTTAAAAGGTTTATAAACACAAATTCTATCATTATATATACGGCCCAACATTTAATATCAATCACTAAAGTATAAGATTTAAAAGCATAATTATACATATATATAATTTTTATTCGTATGTAGCAATTTTTCATCCTGTGAAAATTTCGTTGCATGGTACGCACGAATCGTAAAAATTCACTGATAATTTTTTCATAACGCGCTTAAAAGAGTAGAACTTAAAAAATTTACTTTTAGTTTCGTAACTTTGATGAATAATATTTAAAATAGATTAATTTATATTTCGTCTATAATAATAAAATTGTGCATATTTTGATATAAGTGTGTATAATAGAGTTTATTAATTAGTTTGATATTTTTACTGTTAGTCTACAGTAAATATTGCGCTTAATGATAAGCATTTTAATCAATTACAGTAAGTTTGCTCTCATCTAGGACTTAAATGCACGTTTTCGGCAATACGTACAAGTTCTACGACAGTAAAATTCTGGAATGATTATAACCATGGTCAATTCTGACAATGTGCAAAAATTCAGCTTTGGACTTTGGACAAAATGTTTAGAGGTATGTGCCCTTCAGTTCTTCGTTTTATAAACTAGAAGTCCTCGTAGACAGCCAGCTCATTTCCACGGATGGCTACTCATACGAAGAAACGAGAGCAAAGACCATAAAATACGACGGGAAAAAAAAAAACAACTAACATATTTACATTTCTATGTACGTACGGTGTGTGCAATATCTGCACTTATTTGTCATTTGGGTTTCGTATAATAACGTATGCGTACACAAAAAAATGGTTGTGTGTACTTATATACGCGCGTTAGAAGTTATACTTAGATATTTGTTGCAGTAAAAAACTAACTTTAATTTCGCATACAAATAATTTATAGAAATAAAATAATAAAATGAATGGAGTGATATTATAATTATGGTTGGTAAAGTATTAATCCAATAAAATTAAAACCTTTACATTAATAGCTACTCTATATTCAATTAATATAAAAACGTACCTATACAATTAATTAATTTAGTAAAATAATTGAGTTACTATTATAATTAAAATGAAATTTAATCAATATGTTAAAGGTTTATTCTTATTTACTAATTATAATTATTTATTAAATAATGTAATAATTTTTAATTTATCATGCAAATAAATTATACATACGTAACATAACCTCACTTATATAAATAAACTTGAAAAAGTTTATACATATATAATACGTTTTTAATGACATAGTAAACATTGCCAGTGAGTAATCTGGCATGGATATGTTTACCTTTCGTGACCAAACACGCATGCTGGTAATTTGGTCACTGTAAAGCAACACAGTGGGCTCAAATTTAAGATTACTAAATTATTCTTTGCAAAAATCGAAAGAAAAATATTACAAATATATTATTGTATACAATGTTTATCAAATTAAAATAAATTTTGGTTATATTCTGACCTACCAAAATGCTATTAGATATACATAAATTAATCTATAATGCATAAAATTAATCACGATTATATTATTGTTGTACATATATTCGTGTATTACCTTTATATTGTTACGAACGTGAGCAAGGCCGCGACACGTGCAGGTTCACAGCTGGCTGACATCATGCCGCCGCAACATGAGATGTGCCGTGCGCATCTGGGTCGCCGCTTCCCCTCCCACTAGCCCCCCGCTCCCCGCGCGGCGCTGATAGCTAGACACCTGACACCTCGCAGCTGGGATGTTCCGCGAGCCACCTGGCAGCTGCCGACGTGTGTCTAGAGATTTCTGCCGTTGGGTCGGCGCGGAATGACGCGACTGGCCCCAGCCACGCTCGTGAATTCTAGAAGGACGCCTGGGCTGATATATAAGCCGAGGACGCCGGCCTCACAGTGGAGTTCAGTCGGGAGCTTTCCCGCGGCGGAGTTCCCGGGGCGATAGTGCCGCGGGTGCGGCAGAGCGGCGAAGTACTTGGACGAAGGTTCCAGGGCAGGGAGCGAGTGAGTTCAGTGGAGTCGGGGGTTTTCCCGCGGCGGAGTTTCCGGGCGATAGAGCGGCGAAGTCCCTGGACGAAGGTTCCAGGGCGGAGAGTTCAGTTCCGGGCAATAGTGTCGTGGTCGCGGCGGAGTCCCGAGCGAAGTTCCGAGCGAGGCGTCGAGTAGGATCTCGGCGAAGGGAGGTGCGTCTGCGGCGGCGGAGTCCTTGCGACGGAGGACCACGAGGGGCGCTGCGGCGAGAGTTGCGCCAGAGGTGCGGCCCAGCGAGGTGTGTGGTGTGTAAAAACGAGTGACTGAGGAAGCAACATTTTTAAGTGCAATTGATTATTTGGCATTTTTGGATTATTTGTTAATGAAGTAAATATTGGGGATCAATAAAACTGTGTAGTGTAATAAAATATTTAATTGGGCTATCCTTTACGAACCCGATCGTAACAATATATATAGGAAAGATAGAGCCTATAGTACTGATAGTGATTGAAGCTGCGAATGTCAGGAAAATATTTTTCTAAGTTAAGGACATGAAATAATAACTAAATGATTAAAAATGGTATATTGTTATATCGTATGTTTCTCTTTCCATAAAACCAATTATGTGTAACAAATCATGCAAAAAGTTTATGTAATACGAAACAATATTAATATATTATCCAATAGAGAAGCAAGACAACTTATAAAACAACTAGTTCTTTAGCAATACAAGAATACGCAATTAATACATAGCCTGTTTCCAAATGACTCAATAAGTTAAGGTTAAGAAGGTTTAGAGAATATAGCAGCAAGCCAAAATGAGCCTAGCCATACCAAACAACTAGTCGGGATACTTTGGGGAACTTCAGATGACTAAGCATTAAATTAATATTCGTATATGGATCACAAGCAGTAGAATGCTTAATTGGTCCACAAAAACTTAGTTTAGGCTTAATTTTATTCCTTTTGATTCACATGTAAATCTAATGTTATTGTTAAACTCCTTTGATTTGCCTACGAATGCTGGATTAATAACTTAAGTTAGGCCTACTCTAATTACTCAACACCATAATGATGATAGTTCAGTTTTTTATGTTTGTGAACTCCTTATGAACTGTGGATTAATGTAATTTAACCACATTATTGTGTAATAACTTGTACAAACGTTGTGCAATTTTATTTATACACACAAGATAGATACCACGTATGCAATACACCAAAACAAATGTAATTATGCAGATTAGCGGCTTCTAGGAACTAAGGTATCTTATTGCTTAGGTAAAAGTAAAGGTTATTTAAGCTAAAGAAATTTCTACTAAATATGTAATTAAATGTAAATATAAAATAATTTATTCTAACTGACCTTTCATTTTAGGTATCTTTCGTCTTTTATCCAAAAGAAACTAACTGCAGATATAATAATTCAAACTTTAAAAAAATATATATATTAAAAAATGATTGTTTTTAATACCATTTTTCAAGGCTAGATACGACCCTGTGAAGCACTTATTCATTATGGATACATAGGAGAATGCACATATTCTCTGCTTTTGTTTAATCAATCAGACACGTTGATGGAATTACACATTTTTTTATAACCCTCAAAAAACAATTTTGTTAGACGGAATGTTGTGTTTTTCAAAGGGAACGAACTTATTCTTTTTCAGCTGCTAATAACAATAATATAACTAGTTTAAATCAAGAAAAAACTACATAAGCGGATATGTCCAAAGTATCTGTAATTAATCGAAGCGTATATATTTTTTACATTAAAGTAAACAAATGGCCTTGTTTCCTAAAGAACTAGGCAAGCCAAACCAGTTACTATCTTTGACGAAAACGTAGGAAGCATATTCATCTGTCAAACTGGAAACAGTGATGAAGTTACATCTGTCAGAAATGTGCATTCGTTAGCTGGAACCTACCATATCCCATATCGACGAGGAGTAAGGTGTGAACGAACACTCGTGGTTGGCCGATGAATGAGCAGGGGAAGGGAGGGGGGGGGGGGGCTGTTCGTAAATTTCCAATTAATTGCCACGCCGCACTGGTGTCTCCACGTAAAGTCAACCATCCCGTTGAGACCAGTCCGCCCCTGGCGGTGTTGACATCGGGAAATGAATCGGTAAATACGTCTGCCCGAGGAACGTGAGACACATACCGCAGTGGATTTGAAGCTCGTGTCGAGTCGATTAAATATTAAATATTCGATGTACTAAACATTCTGGATCGATTGACGAGTTGGGTACTAGGGGAGGGGGGGGGGGGTTGGACTTCAAAACGTGTTGCTGTTTAACCGTCCGAGCCAATTGTTGCAAGTACGATACAATTAACAAAAACTTGAAGAACATAATGCTAAATAAATTTAAAAAAATGACGTCAAAAGCTGTAAGCAGAAGTTCCGGAGAGGTGTCAATAATGCCAGGATTTTTTTTTTATATTTGTTCAATACGAACAAAATAAATGCCAATCTTGGGCATTTTTTTCCATAAAATATATATAATGAATCTAGGTATTAGCATATTTATTGGCGTCAAATATTGAAGCAATTTGTGCCATACTTTACATTATCGCCTTAAAACAATCCGATAAAAAGAACAGTATTTTTTTATAATTTTCGTGTAAGGAATAACATGCTTTTAAACCTTTAATACAAGCCATTTTTTGTGGATTTCTCCAAAACTTACATTTCGTGACATCTTTCATAATGTACATTTAACACTCAACATTTACACTAAAATTGATTTTATTTACTTCGTATGAAGCTGTTGTAAGGCACTCACGTATGTCTAATAACAACTGATAGTCATGACTAAGAAAAACTAATAATATTAGCCATAAAGGGCTTCACCTTTCATTATGTACTTTTTTACACATGTTAAGAGGGTTCACAGTAGTTTGAACAGAATAAAATCTCTTAATTACATTTTTTAAATTGCGATAAATGACAAAGACTAAAGAAACATATTTAGATAATACAATGCCTCACAAAATACTTATATAAATAATATAATAGATCTTGAAAAAAAATCCTCCTGCACCTCGCAAACATTTTGCAGGACGTACAAGTCAACATAATTTAGTTGTATCGTTTGGCAAACTAAGATTAAAACAAAACATAACTGTCACACACTTGTTACAAATAAAAAATTCAGTGATATTATATTATGACCTAAACACTGTGGTGTACTCGTGTACCCTCTTACACCAGTTCGTACTTTCTAAGCATAAGGTTCACGATGTTAGTTTGCTAACAGCGAGTGATGTTCAAACTTCCAATCTAATATGTCACTACATTTTCACTGTAAAAAGAAATAATTTTTTTTATATCGATAATCTTGAGTGATCATTTTGCTAGAGGTAACAGTTAATGTCCTAGGAGTTAATACCCTGCATTAGACACAAACTTTCGCAGTCCAAATTTCGGGGAGCCATTTAACATTTGACACGGCATACTCGCTGAACTGTCAATAAACCCAATTCTTCACCGTAATGTTAAAATCATGATTAAAAGATGGTAAATGTGTTCAGTTCAATCTAATGATTTCGTTAAAACATTTTTGCTGGTTTAGTTTTTTTTTTGGTGATATATCCTCCTTATAATTAAGTCCCCAATTCCCTGCATTTTAAAACTTGTATTCACAGTTGAAACCGGAAGTAGTTTACCAAATAGTTACAAGGTTTGTGTGTAATTCCAAGTAACCAGTTATTAATAAGTTTATTACTCGTATGAAACATTTTGCAGCAGAACTTTCATGGAGGTTTTGTTTACATGTCGCGCAAGTTTCGACAGAAAGACCAGGGAAAAAAGTCAACATTCACGCACTTCCTGCGACCACGCACTGCAAAACAAATTCTCGATGAACTTGGTGGCGTGAGAGAGCAACCTGTCGCCAGTCTTTGGGAACTCGTTCGCACTCGCAGCGAAATACAGAAGAAGAAGGGAGAACGTTTCTTTGTCTTCCGTCCTGGAGATCGCGTTCGGGCGAGGGGTGAAGGCGCCCGTGTCCACTCCAACGCGCGGATCTGGCGATGACGTCACTGAAGAACGAACGAGTACCAAACGTATTCGCCACCGTCTGTGCGTTACCGGCTTCACCTGGAACAAACATGCGCTTGCCTGCAGCATCCGCCACAAGTACTGGTTAAACAACTCACACGCAGCATGACCATGATCAAGGTAGTATATCCCCGTTCCAGGTCACGTTTCACACGGTTAAACTTACCGACCATTTGTGTGGTTGAATTTTCCCAAGATGAAAATACTAAATGTACATCGCATACTTTTTGCAAAATAATCTGGCAAAGTTGAATGTTTTAACGTAAGTGCAGTGTGGATAAAGAGATTAAAATGAAATATTAAACTGAAGTCAATTTTACTGGTAGCTATGTGGTTTAGTTCAATTTATTCCAGTATGAAATATCCAGTTTTACCTGACCTTTTAAAATACTCAGAATTTTTATGATTTAAAAAAATTAATAACATTAAATAAATTTTTCTGAAAAGATTTTAAATCACACCACGTTGTAGACACCAGCGTTACCTTTAAACCCAAAACTTTTTAGTTTTTTTAATTCCATTTGGTTGTTCTCTTCATCCATTTGAAAACAAATATTAAAAAAATTATCTTTTACAACTAATCATACAAAAAGTATGAACTACATATTTATTTTTCATTTTTTAGAAGTTCGGTCACTCAAAAACGTCTAAACATTTCATCTTGTTAAACATAAAAATAAATTAGTGACCTGAATGGGACATACATCATTCATTACTTAAATTTACAAGGATAATAAAGAATGATTTACGAAGAGATACTGCCACTGATAGGGCTTATTCATTACATAATTTTAAATGTGGTTCATATTAAAAAAAATTAAAAAATGATAGTAAAAATTATAACCCATTCACAGGTAAATACAGGTAAGTATTACCAGACCGCGTTGTATACAGTAACCAGCTTACGAAATATGTCAAAAAATGTTTCAGTCCATTTTCATACAATTGACCGCACGCTCATGTATCGCAAGTGTGGCTCTACGTGACTACACATGGCTGTCTTTGATAACAGTTAGCGGCAAGCCCAGGAAAGAATGTACCAGTTATAAATTTTAATAGTATCAACTGTAAGCGATGTAAATTTTTGGTTCAAGATCACAATTAAAGAGTAACACAAGCAGTTTAAGACAAGCGCATGCGTGAATACTGCTTAGTTGTTTTCTCTCTTGCAGCGCCACCTTCGCTAAATGGCGACTTCTGAGCATAAAAAGTTTTGTGTTTTGCAATTTGCTAAGAATCTTTAATTTAAGTTCAACGTGATGGAATTTCTTTGTACGAAAGTGTTTGAACGTCAAAGTCTCTGGCCGTTGGAGTGGTCATAATGGTTGACACGTGATAACTCAAGTGTGGGATGAATTGGACTTTAGGTTGGATGTGTGTCCTACAACTAAAGGTGCACATATTGAACATTTGTAAAAAAAAATAGGTTAGTGTTAACTTTAATTTGAGGTTTTATTTGTGGTAAATAGACTTAATTAAACTATTATAATATAACATTGAACTAAGACATTATTTTATGGACATGCTGTAGTTTCTCAGTGTTTGTGCTGCCATTAGGTAAACAATGTCAGTAATCCACTCCTATAATCATTAAGCTGTTTTAGTTATACGGCACGCATCCAACGTAAAGTTCTTATCTTTCCACACTTTGCTTAACACGTCTAATGGAAGTAGGTAATAAAGCCTTTTCAATTATGTGCCTCAACTCTGGCGGCGGAACTTTGACACGATTTTTTATAAAGCCCCAAAGGATAAAAATTGCATGAATTTGTCAGGTGAACGTGGAGGCCAGTGAAAAATAGCTCTGTCATCTCTACCATTACAGCCAATTAAACGGTCAGGTACTTAGACAATTAAACAATAAACAAAGTTCAACTAAAATTACAAATTCACTCTTAGCAAAGAACTGAAAACGCTTTACTCTCAGAAGTCGCTATTTTGCGTAGGTGGCGCTGCAAGCGACAAACAAACAAAAAAAAACAGTACTCGCGTATTTGCCTATTTAGAACTGATTGAGTTAATCTCTGATTTGAGTTAGTCATTAATTGTGACCTTGAACCAAAACTCTACATCGCTTACAGTCAATACTGTTACAATTTGTAACTGGGGCATTCTTTAATGGACATACTATAGAAATTTAATAGTTTCAGCTTCTGATACCTCATCTTCCTGAGTAAAATGAGCACCACGTGTTTATGAACTAGCTCACCAGTTTTCCTCTACTAGACTGCAGCTGTTTTCACAAGTGAATGTATGTGGGCTGATGAGCCGTGAGATGAAAAATGCCGTGGTGCGGGAAGGAGAGTGGGCGAGCTGCTATCCACATGTTTCCCCACCTCGACTCTTCCAACTACTAGCTTTATACTCTCCCGAGTACTGTCCCAACTGTTAATACGAGGAGAGCAGCGGGACTTTTATTACTTGCCCTAGTTGCTACCCCGTTTACTCTACCCGTGTAACTGCTCCTTAATGACCTCGCTGTAAACGAGAAGTATAACCTTTGCGTTTACTTCAAAGAGAGGTTCCATTACTGGCTCTCGCTTCGCTACACCGTTCAGCTGCAATAAGCACCTGGCTGTCACCCTGGTGACGCGGACTGCAAGGTGCAGATACGCCTCGGTCCACTACACCACGTGGCAACTCCAACTCTACACCACGTGGCAACTCCAACTCTACACCACGTGGCAACTCCAAATCGTAAGCCAAGACTGCGGCGACAACGGCCGCTGAACACTGGGATTATCTTCACTCCGAGAGAAGTGCATGCGCTGTGACCTCATCCCATTACGTCTAAATAGTGCACTTTAAAGACATTTTTTGCTAACATTCACAATCATGTTATGAAAATAAATAAATTTTCTAAAATTAAAGGGAATTGAAAATTAACAATACAAATATGGCATTTCTCCTACATATGTTTAAGAAAAAGTTAAATGAAAAGTAAATGCATCTTATTTGTACCTACAGTATTTTTTTCACATTTTAGTAATCCATTACATTTTCAAAAAAAATTAACTAAGATATTTTAGTTAACAGCTATACAATAAAACTTAAGTATTTAGTATCTTATAATATTCATAGAAGATTGAGAGTAGAGATTTGTTATATATAGTATCTACAGGACGAGTAGTTTTTGGTATCCGACATGCTGGGAGATAATTTATTTTATGAAAATTAAATAAGTAGGAAGTACAGGTGATGTATTCCTCCAGAAGTGTATTATTAGGCTCCTTAAATTTTTGGAAAATTGGATATAAAAACGTGTTATTTAGTAACACATAAAAACATCAGAAATAAATGAAATAATCCTTGAATGGTAGCTTGTTAAATGAATATGATTAATAAAATAAATAAATGGCATGTCTGTAGTTTGCATAGCGCGGAGACGAAAACGCCTAGAGACGTAAAATTGGGCACCACGAATCAATTTTATTTCGAATTATTAAAAAAGTAATTTTTTAGGTAGTTGAACATTTATTCCTAATTACACCAGCTTCTAATAATTTTCAATTTTTCATGAATTTTTAATTTTAAGGACATACTCAAAAAAAACAAAACAACCACATTTAACTATAAGTGAACTAAGATAAGTTTTTTTATGGAGATATATAAAAGCAAGCATTATATTTGAAAATTCTTAATCCATACGAAATACAGCTAGTAGCCTTTTAAAAATTTGAAGAAAAAAAACCCTCAGACTTAATTTGGTTATCAACCTAAATTAAAAAAGTTTTTAACTAATTTTTTTTAAATTTTTAAATATAAAGAATTTATGTTGATATTCAGTAGTTGACGTTGAGGTGTGCTGCACACCTCAGTGCCTCTTGTTGTGTTTAATTTATTTGTCACTCTACATATATTTATTATTTATTTATAATTCTTTTGGTTTTAATCAATTAATTGGTTTTTAACACAGTTTTTTTTTGTGTCCGAGTCTACCGATACATTTATCCATTCAGCTGTCAGCGTACCGAAACTATCGGCCTTGATGTGTGTTTCGTTTCCACTCCACTGCACGGCGCCACCGGCGCGTAGAGCCTTAACTGTTGCTGCGACACTCGTTGAGCGCGCGGGTCGTCGACTCCAGACCTCGGGCTGTGGACTTCTGCTGGACCTTTGCACTTATCGGTCAAGTATAACCTTAGTCCATAGAGTCATAACATGTACTTAGATACAACTCTCAAGCCTGTTCGGTTCCTCAATAACTCCGTTTGTTGTCTTTTGACACGGATCTGCACTTTACAGCTTCCATCGTTGGACGCTCCTACTATCTCCAGTGCTCCAGCCACCAGCGTCCGCTACCCGAATGCAGTTGATCCTCACCAATCAGGTATACAACCCACTGTACTCATTATACCTGACCAGCTACCATTAAATAGAGTTATGACCACGTCTCTGCAACTATAATCTCTCTTAATAATGTTCGCAGACTTTCACGGCCATTGTCTGAAGTAGCTTGGCTTCTGGGTTGTAGCCGCGTCCTTGGCAAATAATTCACCGACGTTGCGGTCGACATTGCAGTCGCCATCATCAGGGAGCAGTTACCTACTTATAATCTTCATAATCTCTCTACTCTCGCTACTGGCACATCTCTGCTCTCATCCGTGGCTTCTGCACCAGTCACAGTGACCTCTCGTCACCACTAGGAGGGGGGGGGGGCGGGGCGCTGAACAGGACGATACAAGCCTCGCGCGGTGGCGAATCAGAGCTGACGATGCGATCACACATACACACTCGCACACACAGACAAGCTCACAACAAAATACAGTAGTAAGGTACCTTGCAATATTCAAGGTTATCTCCGTAAGCATTTAAGTGTTCGTGAATGTATAATATAACGTAAATCAATAATTAGATATAAGGAGTGTATGCTCAAACGTGGCTATCTACACTTCCAGAGAAAATAGTTTTAACAATTTAAATATATATTAACATTTAAACAACCATAACATACACTGGATTCACATCAATATTTACTAAAATAGTGCTAGACAATATATCGGATTTGTTATTTTTGCATTTCATTGTACTTTTCTTTCGCTTTTCTACTAATTTTTAAGGATAAAAATAGCATGTTTTAAATAGACATTCCTCACATGTAGTATGCTGTAAATAACTGATGTAACAAATACGAAAGATTTGATGATAAAATTAACAAAAAAAATAGTTAATAAAAAAAGAATATTGTAGACGTAAACACAAATGAAAACGAATCACAGGAAAAACCCTGTTTTATTGCAGATTTTATATTATGCACGGATGCTAATTGAACATGGAAATTGATTGGAATTAGGATTACCATAACTATTTTCATTCAGGATACACTCTAATTCATTTTGTAGGAACATCCGTTACAGGTTACGGACGAGTTAAATCACTGATTTGTTTCGTTTTTGTTTTGTTTTGGCGGGGCGTGGCGGTCATTATCGTTGTGTCAACAGCTACCGCCCCGGTGCTCGTCAGGCACAAAGAGTCTCTCTAATTCGACCGCTGATTGAATACCGCGGGAACCAATGTTTTAATTATACGTGTGCGAAATGGGAAATATTACCGTTTTTAACTGGGCCATTTGCCGCCTCCGGTTCGTGAATAATTTGCGATTTTCTTGTTCTCTTATTTGTTATGAACTAGAGCAACAAAATAGCAATCGCTGAAGTGTGGAAAAACCAATAAAAAAAGGGTACTTGTTATCGTGTTTGCAACAACATTATTTTAAATGGCGGAAATGCCAATACTATGGTATTGCTCTGGAATCGCCTAGCATTTTGGTTTCGCAACGTGACATTTGTTTAAACAGTAATGTAAAGTTTAACCTACACGTAGTGCCAGCCAACTAAACAGTCAAATTTAAAGTTTCTTCTGACAGATGGTTAGAATCGCGACATAGGAACTTAAAATATATATAATTTGGACGAAATATTTAAAGCAGCTGCATGGCTTTCTTTTGGCTGAAAAACCAGTTTGTACATCCCTTCTGCATTCAACTGTAGGTACAGGTTTTGGGAACCCTGGAGCTGCGTATTTTTATACTCACAGTTGGGCGAAATTACTGACTATTAAATCTCACAGTATTTTGTTATGGTGTTATAATTATAGCACTGCTCTGTGGTAATGATATAGAGTGGTGAAAGGAATAAGTAGTTATACGCCTTGAGACTAAATAAAGTTCTAATATTTGACAATATTAATTCAATTGTGGCTAGTATGAATGCTTATAAATCAATAGCATCACGAACACTATTATGAAAATTATGTTTTGAAGAGATAAAAAAACATTAATTATTAAACTTGTATAAAAACAATTTAGATTTTTTACATTGACCGAAAATAATTACAATTCCAAAACAAGATGTAACTGCGAACTCAATATGAAGATTTCACGAATAAATAGCATTCATTATATGCAACCCAGCCATTCTTTTAAATACCCAAATGCCAAGAGTACTCATATATTTTGTAGAAAATTCGGAATACGTAGAAACGTACCGGATTTTCGAAGACAGACCACATACACACACACACGTCGCATCGGATTATTTAACAATTCGTTGTCGCGGAAGCTCACAATCCGAGAGTAGAGGTATCGCTCGTGACCTCTGGACACGTCGTCTCGGCAAACAGGCGATGCTCAGGAACTCTGTATCTGAAGACTGCAACACCTTGTTATGACTCGCTCTGAGCACTCTGGTAAGCGGCTTCGAGGCTCGCCCTGAGTCAAACACGAGGTGTCAGCAATTTCAACACCGCCAGCGAAACAGCGACGCGGGTCGCCGAAGGCCGACCGCCGCTGCGAGAGAAAAGAGGGACAACACGGAACATCAACACGGACGCGGACAGAAGGATAAAAACGACAGCCACCGTAGAATGGACGGCTGAAGTCGGGACATCGGAACCACGGAGCGCCGTGGTCCTCGGCCGCCGCAGTCCGTCGTCGAGAACCTGCCGCGAGCGCGACCCAGCACAGCGTGGGTAAGGAACCTGCCGAGGTGTGGTAGAGAGGCTTCCTTATCTTTGTCGGAGTTAGGTGACAGCTAACACTGTAACGGTACGTGACAGTAAAAGTCTCTATATTGAATTGTCTTTCATTCTTAGTCTTGAGCCTCCTATCACCCTGTCTTAGAATAGTCAAGAATTGAGATCATCTTATAGTTGAATCATAACAACCTCCAGGAAGCTGACTAAGGCAGCGATCCAACCGACGAAGACCAGCGATCTGGCGTGTTGATGGACTGCGACGGCGTCACATCTGGGCCTGCCTCTGCTGCGTGTGGGGTGAACGAACGGCGCGGAAGTTGGGCTGGAAACATATCGCACTCCCTAGTTTTACGAGGTGCAAATACGGGAAATATTTGCCGGACAAGCCTCACAAAAAAATGTTCGCGGAAGCCGGTAGCTCTTGCTGGTCCTCGTGCGGAATCTCGAATGGTTCGAGGTCATCCCTCGCACAGAAATCGTCTTGCCTCGCTGACATCTAGAGCTCAAATTCCCATTCTCGTAAAATCTTTAAAAATTTATTCTTGATAAGCAACCAAGGAAGACTGTTTGAACGAGACTAGTTTTCTACCAAAATTTCTACTTGGAAGCTATTGCAAAGCTGTAAAACCAACGACGAAAATGTATCCTGTGCGGTAGTATATTAATAAAAAAAAGGAATGAAAACTGGTAAAATATTCTAGCCTGACTATAATTCACGAGTGAGAAACGCAGAAACTGCGAGGAATATAGATTAAAAATGACTTGATTACTAACGCAAAACATTAACACGTGTATTAGAAAAAAAATATTACATTAAAAATAAAAACGAAAAAATAATTATGTAAGCATTTTCAATGCTTACAAGTAGAACAAAAGTCACACGCTCGACATAGCCGAACGCCCTCTGTGTATACAATGCTATCCACTGACAATTTTTTTTAACTACATCATATTCAAACCAAATTGTATTTTGTTGTGTTTAAATTAGATATAGTGAAGTTGTTGGTAGAAAATGACTTGAAATCAAACCGAATATCAAAAAAACCTATTACAATGAAGCTGACGGATTAACAAATATACGTTTGAAAGGAATAGACATGCCAGTATGCAGAAGCCACGTCGAGTATAAACATTTGAACAACTTACTTTTTTTCCCTTCAAAAAACGTCTTACTCTATATCTTGCCTTAAGCTAAGTTTATAATGAACTTCAAAACAAATTGATAAACTTAGAGCTAAATATTAAAAACCCAATCGGGTAATCATGGAAGCGGTACACATAAATGTACACCTGTAACTCATCCAATACTTGTTGGGTATTTGAACCCAGGATTATGTATCCCCTAATATATTTTCAGACTACCTATGTAACGGTTTTAAGGGTTCAAAATTAAAAAAAATTCATTGTATTAAGTTTTTCAAGAAAATGAAATAGAAGCATTAAAATAAAATACACAATTTTTAACACAAGACAAAAAGGCAACAGCATGTAGCACGAACTACTCTTGCGAGTATTGCTGTCAAATATTTAAATTTGTGTCAATAATAATTAAGTTTGATTAACGTAAGCCGTAACGATTCAATCAAGATTAAAATGTTGATATACAATTTTTAAAATGTCTTAAAATTTACTGAGAACGCTGGTTACAAATTATCCAGTGATCTTCATCAATTTTCACGTAAATTCGTTAAATTACGGGTGCTATGTTTGTTACTTTAAACACATACACAAGAATAATTTTGGTATTGTAGTACTACATTCAAAAACTTGTTAAGACTCCTACAAAAACACTCTTATTTCTCCTACGTGTATTCTATCCCCATAAACAGAACTCTGAAAACTAAATACGGCGTATTTGTATGAAAGAAAAGCCAGTTATCTGGAATTTAGTAGAACTCTTTGTTTATTTGAAGAGAATTTTTCGTCCAAATGTCTGTAAACCAACTTTAATTTTCAAGGGTGTATAAATCTCATTCGCTAAAATTAAAATATAAAAACTTTACCTGAAGCCACAATAATACGTAAACGTAATAAAACGTAAATGTGTTAAAACCCCCGTCCTTTCACAGTTGGTTTTGTCAAGTTCACTAAATGTCCCACGTTAATCTCTCCGTTGAACTGGCGATCAAGCTCCGCGAACGCGCAGCGGTGTATTTCCAAGGTTAGCTGACGTCGCATCCCATTAATTACAGCGCGTTTGCACGTGGAAAACTGCGTTTTCCATTCATCAGCCATTACCGTAAATATTTATTAAGTTGGCGGTTTCTCTTTTCGGAGCCGGGGCAAGCAAAGTAATTAACGCGAAAAGGGAGGCTGTGCACTAGTGTAAAGCTTTGTGCAAATCCTTCTCCCCGTCTCTCTTATCTTCATTACGATTTAGAACACGAGTTTCGCGCTGTGAACTTAACTCCCCGTCCTGCTTGCTTGCTAGACACACTAAACTGTCCATTCACGCGAAGTAATTTAAAAAGTTAAAGAGTTTTCCCTTTGGTAGCGCAGACGGCTGCAGGGTGTCATATTCCATAACAAGATTCATTTCACATAACTAGGTTACTGCGTGAATTTGTCTGGCCAACTGCGTAAAATCGTTTAGTTTCGTTATGGGGAAAACCTGGTACAAACACACACATTTTAGTTCGTTTTATTGCTAAATAAATATTTCCTTTTAAATAGTTTTGGTTGAATGATGATGTCTTATAATATTTCAATATAATGTTGCAGAATTTATCAGTTATTTATTATTACTTGTTGTTTAAATTGATTGAAGAAATTTTGAAGACAATGAATGATATTCTAGAGTTTTTTAACCAAGTAATTTTTTCTGCTACTTTTTTATAGTCAAATACTCACGAAAGGAGAAAAAAACATTGAAAGATAAAAGCTTTTACACTCCAGTAAATAGATATATATCACATTTCATGTTCAATGGAAATATTTGTAAAACCCACTCAATAAATAAACACTAGATTCATTGTTTAATAATTGAGTAGTTGTGAAATAAGCTAATATTTAATTTTTGTCAAGAACAACGTAAAATAAATATTAAGTATTCCTTCAAAATAATTTTTAATTGATATATATTGGGATATAATGATCAAATAAATGAAATCTTACGTCTTGGTGTGTTTTGTTCCTACACAAAACTAATAATTATTATATGTTTTGACAACATTTAATTGATTATCCTTAAAATAATTCAAAACAGAGAAACAAAATTGTGTTTAACAATAAGAAAGATGCTAACGATATTGTGTAAAACGTAAATATTTCAATTTAACTTTAAACAAACTCATATTGATTCAACCTGCATGTTCACGAATAAACTATGTACATTAAATCAAGCAACATTTTTCTAATTAATTAAAAATTTTAAAGTATTTTTTTAAATATTAAATAGATTTGACAGATATTAATAGATTTCTAACGTATTTGTCAAAATTAATTTTAATTATGTACCTTATAGCAATGTATGCACTACTAACTGAAATTTTTAATAGATATTAATAACCATTATACATTTTTAATAGATTTCTAACATATGTCATACATTTTTAAATTTTGTACTTAATGGCATATAATACACTATTAATTACTTATATTAGCGTGCTTTTTTTATTATTCATGTCAAATTATAAAGTAAAGTGCTTCTTAAACTATTATTATCAAGATTTACCAAATGGAATTATTTATAACATTTTGATAATAAAATTGATAAATTATTATTTTAACCACATGATAAAAGAATGCCGAACATCTTTTGGCTGTGTATATAATCCTGTCCGTTAACTAACTTACTAGCTCAATCTTATAGCGATGTTTTAATGTAATTGACTTAATGTCTTGCACGACGGTCATTGTGGTATTGTGGTATAGGTGACTCGTAGAATTTTAAAAAGGGGGGTGTCTGTAAAGTCGGTTTACGGACGATAATTTTACGCGATAACGTCATAAGAAAACATTGATGAAAAATTGCATATTTTTTAATTTTCAAATATTATTTACAGTTTTGCAAATTTAATTTAAATAATTTGTTTAAATATAGTAATTACAAACAATTAGTTAAAAAGCCCGCCTTAACCTGTTTGATATTATATAAGATTTTCTCGCACGGTGGTTGCCCGGTTCTTGCACGTTCGGCTCAGGCGGAACGTGACAATTTTTCGTGCGTACAGCCGGCGTTCATCGATTTATAAGACGTTATCACGTCAAAAAAATACACTTGCGATTTGGTACACAGTTTAAGATAGTAACTGTCATAACCAATCTACACGCAGACTGACACTAGATTATTCAAGTTTTCAAAAGGCAACGTGAAACCGTCTGTAATCAGTTAACCCAATTGGGAGGAAAATGCTGATCAGCGAAGTAAACAATTTTACTATAAAAGAAAACCAAACTATATTCTTAAAATTAAAAATTGATCTATATTTGCAAAATATCTTGCAGATGAGTGTGTTGTCCCCTTTCTGAAAGTACAAAATAAATAATAGAACTATGGACGAAAAATATATATAATTGTAAAGAAGATATTACAAGTGCAGCAAAATTAACTACAACTATGCTATGTGAGTAATAATTCAAAATTCATAAAACTTAATTAAATATTTATAAAATTTACACGAATATCGTATCCATTATAAATGATAAATAAAAAAAAATATTTGAAGGGCTTATTTTTTTTACCTTATTATTCGAAAAAAGTTTACTTTGAAAAAAAATGAAATCGACAGTTGCATTTTACTTAAGTGAAAATGTAAATGTAAATATAAATGGAAGCAAATATTGAGATACTTTATTTAGGTTAACAAATTTACGGCAAAAATTATGTGCAGCAAAATTAAAAATACCCATTAATTCACTAATGTATTAAAAATGAAATTAATTTTAATGTTTTGACTCTACTAAAACTTTAAAACTTGATGAATTATGATACCAAACATTTGCGATTTAAATGTGAATTAGTAAAACATTTTGAGTTAGAGTAATGTTTCTTATAAAACTGTATACACAAGACTAAAATTAGGTTGGCTCAACTGAAAAACTACACAGATAACATTAGTCAACAACAGGAAAAAAAAAGTTTGTGCCTACTAAGCACTGAAAGGTGAGAATATTTTCGAATTTGATTCACTGCGGGGTTTCTTTTTACGTGAGTAATATCTCAGGGTTTATAGAGACATTCTGATATTATATTTAAATATATTTCAGGTTTTTCAAGTGAGTGATGTTTTACTTAAATAAATATTTTTTTAAAAATACTTCGTTTAAATAATGTTTTTTTTTAATATATTCAATGTTATTACGGTACAAACTCAAAACATCTAGAGTGTGGTTCTTTTAGGTATTATATAATACAACAGTTACGAGTTTTTAAATACGTACTGACAAATACCATTATACTGCTTAGTTGATTAATATTTTTTTTGTTTAATTACTTAGTGTGGTAAAGTGAAGGGATGCAAAGTATAAAAAATCTTTATTTACGATTAAGCATAAACGTTATGAAGAAGAATATTTTTTATGGTGCTGCAAAATTATTTCCAGAAGTTATTTGTAAACATTTTGAGATTAAAGATTTTTTGCCTCAATGTTTCAGAACGAATTAAAGTTTAAATTGTGTTTGCTCCTGCAAACTGTCACTGTCTTCAGATGGTGCCGAAGAGTAAGTGCACAAAGTAAGCTTTTCAAAAACTATAACGAGTATACTTTTTCAACACTTTTATGGCTCACTCTATCATGTCGGTAAAAGAAACTACTTCTTTAGGATAGACAAAGCATGAGTGAAATTATCTATTTCAAATTACTCACTATCTTGGCTCTGCATAAAACAAATATTGCAACAGTTAATCACTACTGTAATACTTTAATTTGAAGTATTCATTTTTCCGTAGTAAATTAAAAAGCACGGTGTGTAGAGCAAAATTAAAATAACTTTGTTTTGAAACCTGAAACATTTTGCAGTTAGGGTTAATAAACACATAGGTAGAACCTACATCTTATATTAATGGAAAACTTCTCTTGTTCGTTCATCTGCAAGCTAG